>NC_077237.1:6221833-6825034 GCF_947179165.1 Solanum dulcamara | reverse complement strand
AAAAACTGGCAAAATCGCCTAATTTCTATTGCGTTGCTAATAAAATGTTCCTAAACCCCTCTAAAGTGCGGTCGAAGCTACTGGAGTAATTCCCTAGATCGTTATGGATGCTACTATGGAAAAATCTAAGAAAATTCAACCCGGACCCCTGGCACCTAAAAATCTGTGGGCTAACACACACGAAAAAGTGGATAAATCGACTAATTCATATTTCATTGCCAATAAAATGCTCCTAGACCCCTCTAAAGCGCCTCTGCGGATACTAGAGTCGTTCCCCAGGTTGTTAAGGACGCTACTATGGAAGAATCCAAGAAAATTCGACCTAGACCCCCGGCACCTAAAAAATATGTGGGATAACACACACGAAAAACTGGCAAAATCACCTAATTCCTATTATGTAGCCAATAAAATGCTCCTAAACCGCTCTAAGGCGCCGTCGGGGCTACTGAAGTCGTTCCCTAGGTCGTTACGGATGCTACAATGGAAGAATCCAAGAAAATTCAAACCGGACCCCCGACACCTAAAAAATCTGTGGGCTAACACACACGAAAAACTGGCAAAATCACCTAATTTCTATTGTGTTGCCAATAAAATGTTCCTAAACCCCTCTAAAGTGCGGTCGGAGATACTGGAGTCATTCCCTAGGTCGTTACGAATGCTACTATGGAAAAATCCAAGAAAATTCAACCCGGACCCTTGGCACCTAAAAACTTTGTGGGCTAACACACACAAACAATTGGCAAAATCGACTAATTCATATTTCATTGTCAATAAAATGCTCCTAGACCCCTCTAAAGCGCCTCCAGGGCTACTAGAGTCATTCCCCAGGTTGTTACGGACACTACTATGGAAGAATCCAAGAAAATTCGACCCGTACCGTGACACCTAAAAAATCTATGAGCTAACACATACAAAAAATTGGCAAAATTGCCTAATTCCTATTGCATCACCAATAAAATGCTCCTAAACCCCTCTAAAGCGCCACCGGGGCTACTAAAGTCATTTCCTAGGTCTTTACGGATATTACTATGGAATAATCTAAGAAAATACGACCTGCACACTCGGCACCTAAAAAATCTGTGGGTTAACACACACGAAAAAGTGGCAAAATCAGCTAATTCCTATTACGTTGCCAATAAAATGCTCCTAAACCCCTCTAAAGCACCGTCAAGGCTACTGGAGTGGTTCCCTAGTTCATTACAGACGCTACTATGGAAGAATTCAAGAAACTTTGACCCGGACCCCCGGCTCCTAAAAAATCTGTAGGCTAACACACATAAAAAACTGGCAAAATCACATAATTTCTATTCCGTCGCCAATAAAATGTTCCTAATCTATTCTAAAGCGCTGCTGGGGCTACTGGAGTCGTTCCCTAGATCGTTACGGATGCTACTATGGCAGATTGCAAGAAAATTCAACCCGGACCCTTGACATCTAAAAATTTTGTGCGCTAACACTCACGAAAAAGTGGCAAAATTACCTAATTCCTATTGCATCGCCAATAAAATGCTTTTAAACCCCTCTAAAGCACCGCCGGAGCTACTGAAGTCGTTTCTAGGTCGTTATAGATGCTACTATTAAAGAATCCAAGAAAATTTAACACGGACCCCCGACACCTAAAATATTTGTGGGTTAACACACACGAAAAACTGGAGAAATCGCCTAATTTCTATTGCGTCGCCAATAAAATTCTCCTTAACCGCTCTAAGGCGCCGCCAGGGCTACTAGAGTCGTTCCCTAGGTCGTTACGGATGCTAAAATGGAAGAATCCAAGAAAATTAAACTCGAACCCCTGGCACCTAAAAAATCTGTGGGCTAACACACACAAAAAATTGGCAAAATCGCCTAATTCCTATTGCGTTGCCAATAAAAGGCTCCTAAACCCCTCTAAAGCGCCTCCGGGGCTACAAGAGTCGTTCCCCAGATCGTTACGGACGCTTCTATTGAAGAATCTAAGAAAATTTGACCCAGACCCCGGCACCTAAAAAATCTGTGGGCTAACACACACGAAAAAGTGGTAAAATCGCCTAATTCCGTAGGTCGTTATTGATGCTACTATAGAAGAATCCAAGAAAATTCAACCCGGACCCCCGGCTCCTAAAAAATCTGTGGGCTAACACACATGAAAAATTGGCAAAATCGCCTAATTTCTATTTCGTTGCCAATAAAATGCTTCTAAACCCCTCTAAAGCACCTCCAGGGCTACTAGAGCCATCCCTAGGTCATTACGGATGCTACTATGGAAGAATCCAAAAATATTCGCCCGGGACCTCCGGCACCTATAAAATTTGTGAGCTAACACACATGAAAAACTAAAAAATCGCCTAATTCCTGTTGTATCGCCAATAAAATGCTCCTAAACCATTCTAAAGCGCCGTCGGGGCTACTGAGGTCGTTCCCTAGGTCGTTACAGACGCTACTATGGAAGAATCCAAGAAAATTCGACCCTTACCCCTGGCACCTAAAACATCTATGGGCTAACACACATGAAAAATTGGCAAAATTACCTAATTCCTATTGTGTTCCCAATAAAATGCTCCTAAACCCTTCTAAAGCATCGCCGGGCTACTAGAGTCATTCCCTAGGTCGTTACGGATCATACTACAGAAGAATCAAAGAAAATTCGACCCAGACCCCAGCACCTAAAAAATCTGTGGGCTAACACACATGAAAAACGGGCAAAATTATCCAATTCCTATTGCATCGATAATAAAATGCTCCTAAATCCCTCTAAAGCGCCGCTAGGCTACTAAAGTCATTCCCTAGGTCTATATGGACGTTACTATGAAATAATCTAAGAAAATACGACCTGGACCCCCGGAACCTAAAAAATCTGTGGGCTAACACACACGAAAAACTCACAAAATCGCCTAATTCCTATTACATTGCCAATAAAATGCTCCTAAACCCCTCTAAAGCGTCATCGGGGCTACTGCAGTGGTTCCCTAGGTCATTACGGATGCTACTATGGAAGAATTCAAGAAAATTTGACCCGGACCCACGGCACCTAAAAAATCTGTAGACTAACACACATGAAAAAATGGCAAAATTGTCTAATTCCTATTTTGTTGCCAATAAAATGCTCCTAAACCCCTCTAAAGCACCTCCGGGGCTACTAGAATCAGTCCCATGTCATTATGGATGCTACTATTGAAGAATCCCAGAAAATTTGACCCGGACCTCCGGCACCTATAAAATTTGTAGGCTAACACACACCAAAAACTAAAAAATCGCCTAATTCCTATTGTATCGCCAATAAAATGTTCCTAAACCCTTCTAAAGCGCCGTTGGGGCTACTGAGGACGTTCCCTATGTCCTTACAGATGCTACTATGGAAGAATTCAAGAAAATTCGACTCATACCCCCGGCACCTAAAAAGTCTGTGGGCTAAAACACACGAAAAACTGGCAAAATTGCCTAATTCCTATTGCGTCGCCAATAAAATGCTCATAATCTATTCTAAAGCGCTGCTGGGGATATTGGAGTCGTTACCTAGGTCATTACGGATGCTACTATATAAAAATCCAAGAAAATTCGACCCGGACCCCCGGTATCTAAAAAATCTGTGGGCTAACACACACAAAAAAGTGGCAAAATTGCCTAATTCCTATTGCGTCGCCAATAAATTGCTCTTATACCCCTCTAAAGCACCGCCGAGGATACTGAAGTCATTCCTAGGTCGTTATGGATGCTACAATTAAAGAATCCAAGAAACTTTGACACGGACCCTCGGCACCTAAAAAATTCGTGGGCTAACACACAAAAAATTGGCAAAATCGCCTAATTCCTATTACGTAGCCAATAAAATGCTCCTAAACCGCTCTAAGGCGCCGCCGGGGCTACTGAAGTCGTTCCCTAGATCGTTATGGATGCTACAATGGAAGAATCCAAGAAAATTCAACCCGTACCCCCGGCACCTAAAAAATCTGTGGGCAACACACATTAAAAATTGACAAAATCGTCTAATTTCTATTGCGTTGCCAATAAAATATTCCTAAACCCCTCTAAAGTGTCTTCGGAGCTACTGGAGTCATTTCCTAGGTCTTTACGGATGCTACTATATAAAAATCTAAGAAAATTCAACCCGAACCCCTGGCACCTAAAAAATTCGTGGGCTAACACAAACAAAAAACTGGCAAAATCGACTAACTCATATTTCATTGCCAATAAAATGCTCCTAGCCCCTCTAAAGCTCCTCCGGGGCTACTAGAGTTGTTCCCCAGGTTGTTACAGATGCTACTATTGAAGAATCCAAGAAAATTCAACCCGTACCCCTGGCACCTAAAAAATCTATGGGCTAACACACACGAAAAAGTGGCAAAATTGCCTAATTTCTATTGTGTTGCCAATAAAATGCTCCTAAACCCTTCTAAAGCGTCGCCGGGTTACTGGAGTCATTCCCTAGGTCGTTATGGATGCTAATATCGAAGAATCAAAGAAAATTCGATCCAGACCCCCAGCACCTAAAATATCTGTGCGCTAACACACACGAAAAACTGACAAAATTACCCAATTCCTATTGCGTCGCCAATAAAATGCTCTTAAACCCCTCTAAAGCATTGTCGGGACTACTAAAGTCATTCCCTAGGTCTTTATGGACGTTACTATGGAATTATCTAAGAAAATACGACCTGGACCCCCGGCACCTAAAAAATCTATAGGCTAACACACATGAAAAACAGACAAAATCGCCTAATTCCTATTACGTTGCCAATAAAATGCTCTTAAACCCCTCTAAAGCACTGTCGGGGCTATTGGAGTGGTTCCCAAGGTCGTTACGGACGCTACTATGGAAGAATTCAAGAAAATTTGACCCGAACCCACGACACCTAAAAAATCTGTGGGCTAACACAAACAAAAAACTGGCAAAATCACATAATTTCAATTGCGTCCTCAATAAAATATTCCTAATCCATTCTAAAGCGTTGTTGGGGTTACTGGAGTCGTTCCCTAGGTCGTTACTGATGCTACTATGGAATACTGCAAGAAAATTCAACCCGTACCCCCGACATCTAAAAAATCTGTGGGCTAACACACACGAAAAAGTGGCAAAATTGCCTAATTCCTATTGCATCGCCAATAAAATGCTCTTAAACCCCTCTAAAGCAGTGTCGGGGCTACTGAAGTCGTTTCTCGGCCGTTATGGACGCTACTATTAAAGAATCCAAGAAAATTTGACACGGACCCCCGGCATCTAAAAAATAACACACACGCAAAAACTGGCAAAATCGCCTAATTTCTATTGCGTCGCCAATAAAATGCTCCTAAACCACTCAAAGGCGTCGTCGGGGCTACTGGAGTCATTCCCTAGGTCGTTATGGATTCTAAAATGGAAGAATCCAAGAAAATTCAACCCATACCCCTAGCACCTAAAAAATCTGTGGGCTAACACACACGAAAAACTGGTAAAATCGCCTAATTCCTATTGTGTTGTCAATAAAATGTTCCTAATCACTTCTAACGCGTCGTCGGGCTACTGCAGTCGTTCCCTAGGTCGTTACGAATGCTACTATTGAAGAATCGAAGAAAATTTGACCCAGACCCCCAGCACCTAAAAAATCTGTGGTCTAACACACATGAAAAACTGGCAAATTTACCCAATTCCTATTGCGTCACCAATAAAATGCTCCTAAACCCCTCTAAAGCGCCGCCAGGTCTACTAAAGTCATTCCCTAGGTCTTTATGACGTTACTATGGAATAATCTAAGAAAATACGACCTGGACCCTCGGCACCTAAAAAATCTGTGGGTTAACACACAAAAAAAACTGGCAAAATCGCCTAATTCCTATTACGTTGCCAATAAAATGCTACTAAACCCCTCTAAACCACCGACGGAGCTACTGGAGTGGTTCTGTAGGTCGTTACGGATGCTACTATAGAAGAAGCCAAGAAAATTCAACCCGGACCCCTGGCTCCTAAAAAATCTGTGCGCTAACACACACGAAAAATTGGCAAAATCGCCTAATTCCTATTTTATTGCCAATAAAATGCTCCTAAACCCCTCTAAAGCGCCTCTAGGGCTAGTAGAGTCATTCCCAGGTCATTACGGATGCTACTATAGAAGAATCCAAGAAAATTCGCCCCGGACCTCCAGCACCTATAAAATTTGTGGGCTAACACACACGAAAAACTAAAAAATTGCCTAATTCCTATTGTATCGCCAATAAAATGCTCCTAAACCATTCTAAAGTGCCGTCGGGGCTACTGAGGTCGTTCCCTAGGTTGTTACAGATGTTACTATGGAAGAATTCAAGAAAATTCGACACGGACCCCCGACACCTAAAAAGTCTGTGGGCTAACACACATGAAAAACTGGCAAAATTGCCTAATTCCTATTGCGTCATCAATAAAATGCTCCTAAGCCATTCTAAAGCGCTATTAGGGCTATTGGAGTCGTTCCCTAGGTCATTACGGATGCTACTATAGAAAAATCCAAGAAAATTCAACTTGTACCTCGGCATCTAAAAAATCTGTGGGCTAACATACACGAAAAAGTGGCAAAATTGTCTAATTCTTATTGCATCGCTAATAAAATACTCTTATAAACCTCTAAACCACCGCCGGGGCAACTAAAGTTATTCCGAGGTCATTACGGACGCTACTATTAAAGAATCCAAGAAAATTTGACACGGACCCACGGCACCTAAAAAATCTGTGGGTTAACGCATACGAAAAACTGGCAAAATCGCCTAATTCCTATTACGTAGAAAATAAAATGCTCCTAAACCGCTCTAAGGCGCCGCCGGGGCTACTGGAGTCGTTACGTAGGTCGTTACGGATGCTACAATGGAAGAATCCAAGAAAATTCAGCCCGTACCTCCGGCACCTAAAAAATATGTGGGCTAACACACACGAAAAACTGGCAAAATCGCCTAATTTCTATTGCGTTGCCAATAAAATATTCCTAAACCCCTCTAAAGTGCCGTCGGAGATACTAGAGTCATTCCCTAGGTCGTTACGGATGCTACTATGGCAAAATACAAGAAAATTCAACCCAGACCCCTTGCTCCTAAAAAATCTGTGGCTAACACACACGAAAAATTGGCAAAATCGACTAATTCATATTTTATTGCCAATAAAATACTCCTAGACTCCTCTAAAGCGCCTCCAAGGCTACTAGAGTCGTTACCCAGGTTGTTGCGGACGCTATTATGGAAGAAACCAAGAAAATTCAGCCCGTACCCCTGGCACCTAAAAAATCTGAGGGCTAACACACACGAAAAACTGGCAAAATTGCCTAATTCCTATTTTGTTGCCAATAAAATGCTCCTAAACCCCTCTAAAGCGCCTTCGAGGCTACTAGAGTCAGTCCCAGTTCATTACGGATGCTACTATAGAAGAATCCAAGAAAATTCGACCCGGACCTCCGGCACCTATAAAATTTGTGGGCTAACACACACGAAAAACTAAAAAATCGCCTAATTCCTATTGTATCGCCAATAAAATGCTCCTAAACCATTCGAAAGCGCCACCGGGGCTACTAAGGTCGTTCCCTAGGTCTTTACAGATGCTACTATGGAGGAATTCAAGAAAATGCGACCCGGACCCCCGGCACCTAAAAAGTCTGTGGGCTAACACACACGAAAAACTGGCAAAATTGCCTAATTCCTATTGCGTCACTAATAAAATGCTCCTAAACCGCTCTAAGGCATCGCCGGGGCTACAAGAGTCGCTACCCAGGTCGTTACGGATGCTACTATGGAAAAATCCAAAAAACATTCGACCTAGACCCGCACCACCTAAAAAATCTGTGGGCTAACACACACGAAAGCAAAATCGCCTAATTTCTATTGCGTTGCCAATAAAATGTTCCTAAACCCCTCTAAAGTGTCCTCGGAGCTATTGGAGTCATTCCCTAGGTCGTTACGGATGCTACTATGGAAAAATCCAAGAAAATTCAACCCGGACCCCTGGCACCTAAAAATCTGTGGGCTAACACACACGAAAAATTGGCAAAATCGACTAATTTATATTTCATTGCCAATAAAATCCTCCTAGACCCCTCTAAAGCGCCTCCGGGGCTACTAGAGTCGTTCCCCAGGTTGTTACGGACGCTACTATTGAAGAATCCAAGAAAATTCGACCCGTACCCCTGGCACCTAAAAAATTTGTGGGCTAACACACATGAAAAAGTGGCAAAATTGCCTAATTCCTATTGTGTTGCCAATAAAATGCTCCTAAACCCTTCTAAAGCGTCACTGGGCTACTAGAGTCGTTTCCTAGGTCGTTACGGATGCTACTATGGAAGAATCGAAGAAAATTCGACCCAGACCCCAGCACCTAAAAAATCCATGGTCTAACACACGAAAAACTGGCAAAATTACCCAACTCCTATTGCGTCGCCAATAAAATGCTCTTAAATCCCTCTAAAGCGCCGCTGGGGCTACTAAAGTCATTCCCTAGGTCTTTACGGATGTTACTATAGAATAATCTAAGAAACTACGACCTGAAGCCCTGGCACCTAAAAAATCTGTGGGTTAACACACACGAAAAACTGGCAAAATCACCTAATTCCTATTACATTGCCAATAAAATGCTCCAAAACCCCTCTAAAGCGCCGTCGGGGCTACTAGAGTGGATGCTACTATAGAAGAATTCAAAAAAATTCAACTCGAACTCCTGACTCGTAAAATATTTGTGGGCTAACACACACGAAAAATTGGCAAAATCGCCTAATTCATATTTTGTTGCCAATAAAATGCTCCTAAACCCCTCTAAAGCGCCTCTGCGGCTACTAGAGTCATTCCTAGGTCATTACGGATGCTACAATGGAAGAATCCAAGAAAATTCGACCCGAACCTCGGGCACCTATAAAATTTGTGGGCTAACACACACCAAAAATTAGTAAAATCTGCTAATTCTTGTTACGTCGCCGATAAAATATTTCTAAAGCCCTCTAAAGCACTGCCAGGGCTACTGGAGTTGTTCCTCAAGTCGTTACAGACTCTACTATGTAAAAATTCAAGAAAATTTGACCCGAACCCCTGGCACCAAAAAATTATATGGGCTAACACACGAAAAACTAGAAAAATCAAATAATTCTCGTTACGTCGCTAATAAAATGCTCTTAAATCCCTCTAAAGTGTCGTTCGGGCTTCTAGAGTTATTACCCAAGTCGTTACGGATGTTACTATGGAAGAATTCAAGAACATTTGACCTGGACCCCCGGCACCTAAAAAATCCAAGTGCTAACACACAAAAAACTTGTAAAATCGCCTAATTCTTGTTGCGTCGCCAATAAAATACTCCTAAAGACCTCTAAAGCACAGTTGGGCTATTGGAGAAGTTTCCCAAGTCGTTACGTACAATATAATCGAAGAATCTAAGAAAATTCGCCCCAGACCCCCAACACCTAAAATGTCTATAGGCGTTAACACATGAAAATCTAGCAAAATCGCATAATTCCTATTACGTTGTAAATAAAATGCTCCTAAACCCCTTTAACGCACTGTCGGGACTACTGGAGTCATTCTCAGTTAGTTACGGAGCCTACTATGCAAGAATCTAAAAAATTCAACCCAGACCCCCCAGTACCTAAAAAATCTGTAGGCTAACATACGAAAAATTGGGTAAATCGCCTAATTTTTGTTGCGTCGCCAATAAAATGCTCCTAAACTCCTCTAAGGCATAGTCGATGCAACAGAGTCATTACCCAGGTCGTGACAGATGCTACTATGAAAGAATCCAAGAAAATTCAACTTGGACCCTGGCACCTAAAAAATCTATGGGTTAACACATATGAAAAACTGGCAAAATCGCCTAATTCGTGTTGTGTCACCAATAAAATGCTCCTAAACACCTCTAAAGCGACGTCAGGGCTACTGGAGTCATTCCCCAGTTCATTACGGATGCTACTATAGAAGAATTCAAGAAACGTTTACCCGAACACCGGGCTTCTAAAAAATCTGTGGGATAACATACACAAAAAACTAGCAAAATCGCCTAATTCCTATTATGTAATTAATAAAATACTCCTAAACCCCTCTAAAGCACCATCGGGGCTACAGGCCAGCTCCTTACGGATGATACTAACAAAAAATCTAAGAAGATTTGTCCCAGACCCCCGGCACCTAAAAAATTGTGGCTAACACACACGAAAAACAGGAAAAATAGCCTAATTACTATTGCATCTCCAGTAAAATGCTCCTTAAATCTTTTAAAGCACTGTTGGGCTACTGGAGTCGTTCCCAGGTCGTTACGAATGCTACTATATAAAAATCTAAGAAAATTAGACCCGGACCTCCGACACCTAAAAAATTCATGTGCTAACACACACGAAAATGGGCAAAATCACCTAATTACTATTGCGTCGCCAATAAAATGCTCCTAAACCCCTCTAAAGCACTATTAGCCTACTGGATCATTTCTAAGGTCGTTACGGATGTTACTATTAAAGAATCCAAGAAAATTTGATTCAAACACCATGCACCTAAAAAATCTGTGGGCTAACACACACGAAAAACTGGCAAAATTGCCTAATTTCTGTTGTGTCGCTAATAAAATGCTCATAAAGTCCTCTAAAGCACCGCCGGGGCTACAGCAGTCTTTCCCTAGGTCGTTACAGATGCTACTATGGAAGAATCCAAGAAATTTTGACCCAGACCTCCGGCACCTAAAAATTCTGTGGTCTAACACACACGAAAAACTGACAAAATCGCCTAATTCCTGTTGCATCGCAAATAAAATACTCTTAAACCCCTCTAAAGTGTTGTCAGGGCTACTGGAGTCATTTCCCATATCGTTATAGACGCTTTATGGAAGAATTTAAGAAAAATTCAACCCGTACACCGGCATCTAAAAATTTCATGGGCTAACACACAAAAAACTAAAAAAATCGCCTAATTCTTGTTGCATCGCCAACAAAATGCTACTAAACCCCTCTAAAGTGCCACCAGAGCTACTAGTGTCATTCCCCAGGTAGTTATAGATGCTATTATTGAATAATCAAAGAAAATTTGACTCAGACCCCGGCACTAAAAAGATCTGTGAGCTAACACACACAAAAAATTAGAATAATCGGTCAATTACTGTTGCGTCGCCGCTAAAATACCCTAAACCCCTCTATAGTGTCGTCGGGGCTACTGGAGTCGTTTCCCAGGTCTTTACGGACGCTACTATTGAATAATCCAACAAAATTCGACCCGGACTCCAGCACCTAAAAATCTGTGGGATAAGACACACAAAAAACTGGCAAAAATCATTTAATTCTTGTTGCTTTGCCAATAAAATGCTTCTAAACCCCTCTAAAGCGCCTTCGGAGCTACTAGAGTCGTTCCCCAGGTCGTTACGGATACTACTATGAAAGAATCCAAAAAGATACAATCGGATCCCCCGGCACCTAAAACATTTGTGGGCTAACACACACGAAAAACTGGCAAACTTGCCTAATTCATATTGTGTCGCCAATAAAATGCTCCTAAACCCCTCTAAAGTGTCACCAAGAATACTGGAGTCGTTTCCAGGTCATTAAAGATGCTACTATGGAAGAATCCAAGAAAATTCGACCGGACTCCCGGCACTGAAAAAATTCGTGGGCTAACACGCACAAAAAACTGGCAAAATTGCATAATTCTTGTTGCATCGCCAAAAAAATGCTCCTAAACCCCTCTAAAGTGACGCCGAAGCTACTGCAGTCATTCTCCAGGTCGTTACGGATGCTACAATGGAAGAATTCAAGAGAATTCGACTCGTACTCCCAGCACCTAAAAAATCTGTGCGTTAAGACAAACGAAAAACTGGCAAAATCTCCTAATTCCTGTTGCATCGCCAATAAAATGCTCCTAAACCCCTGTAAAGCGTCGTCGGGGCGATTGGAGTCGTTCCCCGGATCGTTACAAATACTACTATGGAAAAATCCAAAAATATTTGATCCGGACCCCGTGCACCTAAAAAATCTATGCGCTAACATACACGAAAAACTAGCAAACTTGTCTAATTCCTATTGTATTGCCAATAAAATGCTCCTAAACCTTATTTAAGCACCACCAAGAATTCTGGAGTCGTTTCCCAGGTCGTTAAGGATGCTACTATGGAAGAATCCAAAAAATTCGACACGGACTCCCGGCACCTAAAAAATCTGTGGGTTAACACATATGAAAAACTAGCAAAATCACTTAATTCATATTCCGTCGCCAATAAAATGCTCTTAAACCCCTCTAAAGAGGCTCTGAGACTACTATAGTCGTTCTCTAGGTCGTTACGGATGCTACAGTGGAGGAATTCAAGAGAATTCGACCGGCACTCCCGACACCTAAAAAAATCTGTGGACTAACGCACACGAAAAACTAGCAAAATTGGTTAATTCAAGTTGCATCGCCAATAAAATGCTCCTAAACCCCTCTAAACTATCGTCGAGGCTACTGGAGTCGTTCCCCAAGTAGTTATAGATGCTACTATGGAAGATTCCAAAAATATTCGACCCAGACCCCTGGCACCTAAAAATTTTGTGGGCTAACATACACAAAAAACTGGCAAACTTGCCTAATTTCTATTGTGTTGCTAATAAAATGCTCCTAAACCCCTCTAAAGCGCCACCAAGAATATTGGAGTCCTTCCCTAGGTCGTTAAGGATGCTACTATAGACGAATCCAACAAAATTTGACTCGAACCCTCAGCACCTAAAAAATTTGTGGCTAGCACACACGAAAAACTGACAAAATTGCCTAATTCCTGTTGCGTCGCCAATAAAATGCTCTTAAACCCTTCTAAAGCACCATCGGAGCTACTAGAGTCATTTCCTAGGTCATTATGGATGCTACTATTGAAGAATCCAAAAAAATTCAACCCCAACCCAAGGCACCTAAAAAAACTCGTGGATTAATACACAGAAAATTGGCAAAATCGCCTGATTCATGTTGCGTTTCCAATAAAATGCTCATAATCCCCTCTAAAACGTCATCGGGGCTACTGGAGTCGTTTCCAAAGTCGTTACTGACGCCACTATAGAAGAATCCTAAAAAATTCAACCTGCACTGCCGGCACCTAAAAATATCTGTGGGCTAACACACACGAAAAACTAGCAAAATCGCCTAATTTCTGTTGTGTCACGAATAAAATGCTCCTTAACCCCTCTAATGCGCCGTCGGGGCTACTGGAGTCGTTACAGATGCTACTATGAGAGAATCCAAGAAACTTTGACCTGGACCCCCTGCACCTAAACAATATGTGGCTAACACAAACTAAAAACTAGCAAAATCGTCTAATTCTTGTTATGTAGCAAATAACATGCTCCTTAACCCCACTAAAGCACCACCGGGCCTACTGGAGTCGTTTCTCAGATCGTTATGGATGCTACTATCAAAAAATCAAAAAATATTTAACTCGGACCACCAGCACCTAAAAAGTCTGAGGGCTAACACACACGATAAACTGACAAAATCATCGAATTCCTGTTGCGTCGCCAATAAAATGCTCTTAAACCCCTCTAAAGCACCGCTGAGGATACTGCAGTCGCTCCCCGGGTCATTACGGACGCTACTACAAAAGAATCTAAGAATATTCGACTCGAACCCCCAGCACCAAAAAATCTGTGGGCTAACACACATGAAAAACAAGCAAAATCACCTAATTTCTATTGCGTCGCCAATAAAATTCTCCTAAACCCTTTTAAAGCACTGTTGGAGCTGCTGGATTCATTCCCCAAGTCGTTACAGATGCTACGATTAAAGAATCCAAGAAAATTTGCTCCGGACCCCCGGCACCTAAAAATTCCATGGGCAAACACACAAAAAAAATTGGCAAAATCGCTTAATTTCTGTTGCGTTGCCTATAAAATGCTTCTAAACCCATTTAAAGCACCGCTGGGCTACTGGAGTCGTTCCCCAAGTCGTTTTGGACGCTACTATTAAAGTATCCAAGAGAACTAAATTCGGCCCCCGACAGTAAAATATCTGTGAGCTAACACACATGAAAAACTGGCAAAATCGCCTAATTCTTGTTGCCGCCGGGCTACTAGAGTCGTTCCCCAAGTCGTTTTGGACGCTACTATTAAAGTATCCAAAAGAACTAAATTCGACCCCCGGTAACTAAAATATACATTGGCTAACACACACGAAAAACTGGCAAAATCGCCTAATTATGTTCCTTTGCTTATAAAATGCTCATAAACCCCTCTAAAGCACCGTTGGAGCTACTGGAGTCGTTTCCAAGTTGTTGCGTATGCTACTATTAAAGTATCCAAGAAAGTTCAACTCGAACCCTTGATACTCAAAATATTTGTGGGCTAACACACACGAAAATCCAACAAAATCGACTAATTCCTGTTGCATCACCAATAAAATACTCTTAAACCCCTCTAATGCACCGTCGGAGCTACCGGAGTCGTTCCCAAGTCATTACGGACGTTAATATGTAGGATTCAAAAAAATTCAACCCGGACCCCTGGCACCTAAAAAACTTATGGATTAATACACACGAAAAACTGATAAAATCATCTAATTCCTGTAGCGTCTCCAATAAAATGCTCATAGGCCCCTCTAAGGTGTCGTTTGGGCTACTGGAGTCATTTCCCAGGTCGTTACGGACGCTACTATTGAAGAATCCAAGAAAATTTGACCCGGACTCCCTGTACTTAAAAAGTTTGTGAGCTAATACACATGAAAAACATGCAAAAATTGCCTAATACCTTTTGCGTCGCCAATAAAATGCTCTTAAACCCCTCTAAAGAGTCGTCGGAGCTATTAGAGTCGTTCCCAGGTCATTACGAACACTACTGTGGAAGAATCCAAGAAAATTCAACCCAGACCCCAGGAACCAAAGAAATTCGTGAACTAACACACAAAACAAATTGACAATATCGCCTAATTACTATTACATCGCTAATAAAATGCTCAAAAACTCTTCTGAAAATAGTCGGAGCTACTGGAGGCATTCCTTAGGTCGTTATGGACGCCACTGTAGAATAATCCACAAAAATTCAACCCGCACTCCCGACACCTAAAAATATTTGTGGACTAATGCACATTAAAAACTGGCAAAATCGAATAATTCCTGTTGCGTCGCCAATAAAATGCTCCTAAACCCTTCTAAACTATCGTCGAGGCTACTGGAGTCATTTCCCAAGTCGTTATAGATGCTACTATGGAAGATTCCAAAAATATTTGACCCGGACCCCCGGCACCTAAACAATCTGTGGGCTAACATACACGAAAAACTGGCAAACTTGCCTAATTTCTATTATGCTGCTAATAAAATGCTCCTAAACCCCTCTAAAGCGCCACCAAGAATACTGGAGTCGTTCCCTAGGTCGTTAAGAATGCTACTATAGACGAATCCAACAAAATTTGACTCGAAACCCCAGCACCTAAAAAATTCGTGGCTAGCACACACGAAAAACTGGCAAAATTGCTTAATTCCTGTTGCGTCGCCAATAAAATGCTCTTAAACCCTTCTAAAGCGCAATCGGAGCTACTAGAGTCGTTTCTTAGGTCATTATGGATGCTACTATTGAATAATCCAAAAATATTCAACCCCAACCCAAGGCACCTAAAAAACTCGTGGATTAATACACACAAAATTGGCAAAATCGCCTGATTCATGTTGCGTTTCTAATAAAATGCTCATAATCCCCTCTAAAACGTCGCCGGGGCTACTGGAGTCGTTCCCAAGATCGTTACTAATGCCACTATAGACGAATCCTAGAAAATTCAACCCGCACTCCCGGCAGCTAAAAATATCTGTGGGCTAACACACACGAAAAACTAGTAAAATCGCTTAATTTCTGTTGTGTCACGAATAAAATGCTCCTTAACCCCTCTAATGCGCCGTCGGGGCTACTGGAGTCGTTACAGATGCTACTATGGGAGAATCCAAGAAACTTTGACTTGAATCCCCTGCACCTAAACAATATGTGGCTAACACAAACTAAAAACTGGCAAAATCGTCTAATTCTTGTTATGTAGCAAATAACATGCTCTTTAACCCCACTAAAGCACCGTCAGGCCTACTAGAGTCGTTTCTCAGATCGTTATGGATGCTACTACTAAAAAATCAAAAAATATTTAACTCGGACCACCATCACCTAAAAAGTCTGAGGGCTAACACACACGATAAATTGGCAAAATCACCAAATTCCTGTTGCGTCGCCAATAAAATGCTCTTAAACCCCTCTAAAGCACCGCTGAGGATACTGCAGTCACTCCCCGGGTCATTACGGACGCTACTACAAAAGAACCTAAGAATATTCGACTCGAACCCCCAGCACCAAAAAATCTGTGGGCTAACACACATGAAAAATAAGCAAAATCACCTAATTTCTATTGCGTCGCCAATAAAATTCTCCTAAACCCTTTTAAATCACTGTTGGAGCTGCTGGATTCATTCCCCAAGTCGTTACAGATGCTACAATTAAAGAATCCAAGAAAATTTGCTCCGAACCCCCGGCACCTAAAAATTTCATGGGCAAACACACACAAAAAATTGGCAAAATCGCTTAATTTCTGTTGCGTTGCCTATAAAATGCTTCTAAACCCATTTAAAGCACCGCTGGGCTACTAGAGTCGTTCCCCAAGTCGTTTTGGACGCTACTATTAAAGTATCCAAGAGAACTAAATTCGGCCCCCGACAGTAAAATATCTGTGAGCTAACACACATGAAAAAATGGCAAAATCGCCTAATTCTTGTTGCCGCTGGGCTACTGGAGTCGTTCCCCAAGTCGTTTTGGACGCTACTATTAAAGTATCCAAAAGAACTAAATTCGACCCCCGGTAACTAAAATATCCATGGGCTAACACGCACGAAAAACTGGCAAAATTGCCTAATTATGTTCCTTCGCTTATAAAATGCTCATAAACCCCTCTAAAGCACCGTTGGAGCTACTGAAGTCGTTTCCAAGTTGTTGCATATGCTACTATTGAAGTATCCAAGAAATTTCAACTGAACCCTTGATACCCAAAATATTTGTGGGCTAACACACACGAAAACCCGGCAAAATCAACTAATTCATGTTGCATCACTAATAAAATGCTTTTAAACCCCTCTAATGCACCGTCGGAGCTACCGGAGTCGTTCCCAAGTCATTACGGACGTTAATATGTAGGATTCAAAAAAATTCAACCCAGACCCCTAGCACCTAAAAAACTTATGGATTAATACACACGAAAAACTGATAAAATCGTCTAATTCCTGTAGCGTCTCCAATAAAATGCTCATAGGCCCCTCTAAAGTGCTGTCGGGGCTACTGGAGTCATTTCTCAGGTCGTTACGGACGCTATTATTGAAGAATCCAAGAAAATTTGACTCGGACCCCCTGTACTTAAAAATTTCGTGAGCTAATACATACGAAAAACTGACAAAAATTGCCTAATACCTTTTGCGTCGCCAATAAAATGCTCTTAAACCCCTCTAAAGAGTCATCGGAGCTACTAGAGTCGTTCCCAGGTCATTACGTACACTACTATGGAAGAATCCAAGAAAATTCAACCCAGACCCCAGGAACCAAAGAAATTCATGAACTAACACACATAAAAAACTGACAATATCGCCTAATTACTATTATGTCGCCAATAAAATGCTCCAAAACTCTTCTGAAAACAGTCGAAGCTACTGGAGGCATTCCTTAAGTTGTTACGGACGCCACTATGAAAGAATCCACAAAAATTCGACTTGCACTCCCGACACCTAAAAAAATTTGTGGACTAATGCACATAAAAAACTGGCAAAATTGAATAATTCCTGTTCCGTCGCCAATAAAATGCTCCTAAACCCCTCTAAACTGTCGTCGAGGCTACTGGAGTCGTTCCCCAAGTCGTTATAGATGCTACTATGGAAGATTCCAAAAATATTCGACCCGGACCCCCGGCACCTAAAAAATCTGTGGGCTAACATACACGAAAAACTAGCAAACTTGCCTAATTTCTATTGTGTTGCTAATAAAATGCTCCTAAACCCCTCTAAAGCACTGTCAGATCTACTAGAGTCATTCATCAAGTTGTTACAGACGCCACTATGGAAGAATCTAAGAAAATTCGACTCATACCCTCGGCACCTAAAAAAATCTGTGTGCTAAGACAAAGGAAATAACTAGCAAAATCGCCTAATTTCTGTTATGTCGCTAATAAAATGATCCTAAACCCAACTAAAGAACCGTCGGGGCTACTGAAGTTGTTTCCCAAGTCATTTAGGATGCCACTATGAAAGAATCTAAGAAAATGCAACCTGCACCCCCGGCACCTAACATAATCTGTGGGCTAACACACGTAAAACTGGCAAAATCGCCTAATTTCCCAAGAAAATTTGACCCAGACCTCCAGCACCAAAAAGGTTTGTGTGCTAACACAAACAAAAAACTTGCAAAATTGTTTAATTCCTGTTGCGTCGCCAATAAAATACTCTTAAACCCCTTTAATGCGCTATCGGGGCTACTGGAGTCGTTCCCTAGGTCGTTACGGAAGTTACTATGAAAGAATCAAAGAAAATTCAACTCGGACCCCCGGCACCTAAAAAACCTATGGGCTAACATATATGAAAAACTAGAAAAATCATTTAATTCCAGTTGGTCGCTATTAAAGTGCTCATAAACCCTTCTAATGCATCATCGGGCTACTAGAGTCGTTCCCTAGGTCGTTATGGATGCTACTATGGAAAAATAAAAGAAAATTAGACCCGGACCCCCGACACCTAAAAATTCTGTGGCTAACACACATGAAAATCTGTCAAAATCACTTAGTTCCTATTGCGTTGCCAATAAAATGCTTCTAAACCCCTCTAAAGCACCGTCGAGGCTACTGAAGTCGTTCTCAGGTCATTACAGACGCTACTATGAAATAATCCATGAAAAATCGATTCAAACTCCCTGCACCTAATAATCCGTGGGTTAACACACACGAAAAACTGGCAAAATTGTCTACTTCCTCTTGCGTGTCCAATAAATTGCTCCTAAACTCCTCTAAATAATCGTCAGGCTACTGCAGTCGTTTACTAGGTCGTTACAAATGCTACAATGAAAGAATTCAAGAAAATTCAACCCAGACCCCCAGCCCCTAAAAAAACTGTGGGCTAACATACAGAAAAAACTGGCAAAATCTCATAATTCCTGTTAAGTCGCCGATAAAATTCCCCTAAACCTCTCTAAAACATCTCCAAGGCTATTGGAGTCATTTACCATGTCGTTACGGATGCTACTATGGAAGAATCCAAGAAAAATCGACTGGAACCCCGACACATAAAAATCCATTGGCTAACACCCACGAAAAACTGGCAAAATCGCCTAATTCCTGTTGAGTCGCCAATAAAATGCTCATAAGCCCCTCTAAATCACTGACGTGGCTACATGAGTCGTTCCCCAGGTCGTTACGGATGCTACTATTGAAGAATCCAAGAAAATTCAACCCGAACCCCTGGCACCTAAAAAATCCATGGGTTAACACACACGAAAAACTGGTAAAATCGCTTAATTCTTGTTGCATCTCCAAGAAAATGCTCCTAAATCCTTCTAAAGCACCGCCAGGGCTACTGGAGTCGTTCCCCAGATCGTTACGGACACTACTATAGAAGAATCCAACAAAATTCAACACGGACACTAGGCACCTAAAAAATCCATGGACTAACACACATGAAAAATTGCCAAAAAACCTTAATTCATGTTGCATCACAAATAAATTGTCCCTAAACCCCTCTAAAGCGTCTCCATGGCTACTGGAATCATTTTCCAAGTCGTTACGGACACTAACATGGAAAAATCAAAGAAATTTTAACCCGAACCCTCGATACCTAAAAAATTCATGGGCTAACACACACGAAAAACAGGCAAAATTACCTAATTACTCTTGCATCTACAATAAAATACTCCTAAACCCCTCTAAAGCGCTGCCGGGCTACTAGAATTATTCCCCATGTCGTTACAGACGTTACTATAGAAGAATCCAAGAAAATATGACCTGAACCCCTGGTACCTAAAAAATATGTAGGCTAACAAACACAAAAAACTGCAAAATCGCCTAATTCCTGTTGTGTCGCCAATAAAATATTCCTATACCCCTCTAAAGCGCCGCCCAAGCTGCTAGAGTTCTTTACCAGGTCGTTACGGATGCTACTATGGAAGAATCCAAGAAAATTCAACCGGAACCCCGACACATAAAAATCCATTGGCTAACACCCAAGAAAAACTAGCAAAATCGCCTAATTCCTGTTGAGTCGCCAATAAAATACCCCTAGACCCCTCTAAAGCATAGCCAGGGCTACTGGAGTCGTTTCCCAGGTCGTTATGGAGGCTAATATGGAAGAATCAAAGAAAATTTCACCCAAACCCCTAGCACCTAAAAAGTCTGTGAGCTAACACACACAAAAACCGATAAAATTGCCTAATTTCTCTTGCGTTTACAATAAAATGCTCTTAAACTCCTCTAATGCGCCGCTGGGCTACTGGAGCTGTTACCCAAGTTGTTACCGATGCTACTACGGAAGAATCTAAGAATATATGACCTGGACCCCCGGTACCTAAAAAATCTGTAGGCTAACACACACAAAAAACTGGCAAAATCGCCTAATTCCTATTGTGTTGCCTATAAAATGATCCTAAACTCCTCTTAAGCGCCGCCGGGGCTACTAAAATCATTCCCCAGGTCGTTACAGACGCTACTATGGAAGAATCCAAGAAAATTCAATCCAGACTCCCGGCACCTAAATAGTTAGTGAGCTAACACATCCGAAAAACTGACAAAATCGCTTAATTCCTATTGTTTCGACAATAAATGCTCCTAAACCCCTCTAAAGCGCCGCTGGGGCTACTGGAGTCATTTCCCAAGTCATTACGGATGCTACTATGGATGAATCCAAGAAAATTTGACACAAACCTTCGGCACCTAAAAAATCTGTGGGCTAACACACATAAAAAAACTAGCAAAATCGCATAATTCATGTTGCGTCACCAATAAAATTCTCTTAAATCCCTCTAAAGCGCCACCGGGCCTACTAGAGTCGTTCTCCAAGTCGTTGCGGACGCTATTATGAAAGAATCCAAGAAAAATTGACCCAGACCAGGCATCTAAAAAATTGGTGGACTAACACACACGAAAAACTCATAAAATCGCTTAATTCTTGTTGCGTCGGCAATAAAATACCCCTAAATCCCTCTAAAGCACTGTCGGGGCTATTGAAGTCGTTTCCCAGGTCGTTACGGATGCTACTATGAAAGAATCAAAGAAAATTCGACCTAGAACCCCGGCACCTAAAAAATCTGTGGGCTAACACACACGAAAAACTGGCAAAATTGCTTAATTCCTATTGCGTCTCCAATAAAATGCTCCTAAACCCCTCTAAAGCGCCACCGGGCTACTGAAGTCGTTTCTCAGGTCGTTACGAACGCTACTATGAAATAATTCAAGAAAATATGACCCGAACCCCCGATACCTAAAAAATCTGTGGCTAACACACACGAAAAATTGGTAAAATCGCCTAATTCCTTATGCGTCGCAAATAAATATTCTTAAACCCCTCTAAAGCGTTGCCGGGGCTAATGGAGTCGTTCTCCAGATCATTACGAATGCTACTATGGAAGAATCCAAGAAAATTCGACCTGGCACCCAAAAAATTCGTGGGCTAACACACAAAAAAAACTGGCAAAATCGCCTAATTTCTGTTGCGTCACCAATAAAATGCTCCTAAAACCCTCTAAAACACCGCCGGGGCTACTTGATTTGTTCCCCAGATCGTTACGAACGCTATTATGGATGAATTCAAGACAATATGACCCGGACCCCCGATACCTAAAAAATCTGTGGGCTAACATTCTCCTGATGCAAATTCTCAAAAATGTAAGTAGAGCAAATTCCTGTCTTCATTATTTCTTTGAGCATATTTTTCTCCGCTATTAGCATTTTCTTTTTCAACATAGGCTTTTCATGTTCTTTTTTGGCCTCAAGAATTCTAAGGATCGTAAAAATTTCACAAGACTATAGATAAATAACAATTTATATGTTACATACACAAAAAAGAAATTATTCTAATTCTATTAATTGACGGATAATCAAAAAGTCCTTGTTAGCTAAGATCTTTTTACTGAAAGATTGACGATGAATTTCAGATCTAATTTCTACTTTTTTGTTGTGTGAGGAAATAAAAGAAATGAAAAAAAAAAAACTCACCCATTAAGGATTTGATCCAAAGAAGCCATTGACAAAGACATTTGGAGCATAATAAGGATAAAGAAGCTTGATTTATTTTAATTTTCTATATCACTTGTTTCTCATCTCAAGAGGGGAAAACCCCTTTGAATAGATCGTTCTCATAATGTTGTTACCAAGTGTAATATATTTACTGTCCATATTATTATAATCATATGTTAGAAAATGATAAAAAAATAATTGATTTTATTGCTAAATTTCATGAGGTAATAAGTGAGGGTTTTTTTGGTAAATAAACAGCGGTAAATATAGCACATAAAAAAAATAAGTCCATATTATTATAATCATATATATGTTAGAAAATGGTAAAATAATAATTTCGTTACTAAATTTCATGAGGTAAGTGAGTGTTTTTTTCTTTTTTGATAAATAAACAGTGGTATACATTATAGCACATAAAAAAGAGAAGATAAGAGATTATTTGGATTGGCTTTTACTTTTTGATATATAAATCATATTTTTGATTTATTTTTATCATTTTAACTTAAAAATAAATACTTATAAAACTATTTTAATTTTCTAAATGCTCCAAAATTATTTAAAAAATTATTTAAACTTTAAAACACTTCAAATAAATAAATTCAAACTAATCTTAAACCAACACCACACCCAACTTTAACAAGCAACAACAACAATAGTTAACATTGAGATTGCCTCTTTGACAACCCCTTTTATTCCGTTCTTTGTTCGTAGTGCACTGAACACGCTTAGCCTATCCTTATCTCTTCGACATGATTATTCAAACTATTCTTAAACCAACACCACACCCAACGTTAACAAGCAACAACAACAATAGTTAACATTGAGATTGCCTCTTTGATAACCCCTTCTATTCCGTTCTTTGTTCGTAGTGCACTGAACACGCTTAGCCTATCCTTATCTCTTCGACATGATTATTCAAACTAATCTTAAACCAACACCACACCCAACTTTAACAAGCAACAACAACAATATTTAACATTGAGATTGCCTCTTTGACAAACTTCTTTCTATATAGCCTGTACAGTGCTACTACACTGCATCACTAATTAGTTAAAATCGAGAAGTAAGATAATCCATGTTAATTTTATTTGTCATGTTTTGTTTTTTTACAGTAAAATTATATGAATTTTAATTAAAATTTAAAAAACAATACGAGAAAATTTGGATTTTTTCATCACATTTTGTAATATTGTTTGTACAATTTTAAATATTTAAATATTAAATTAATCTAATTTAAATTAACTTCAGAAATTAGCAGTCATAATGACTCTTGAAAAGCAAAAACGTGACAAGTAAAAGCGAATAATGAAACGCTAAATACCATACACAAAGAGCACCCAAGAAGAAGCCATCAACATAAGTAGACAAGCAAAACTTGAATTATTATTATTTTTCGCGAGTTTCACACCTAATTGTGAGATGTCCCATTTTTTTACATGAATTATTACCATATATGCATGGATAGAGCCACCTTAGGGAAGGTTGATCCGGTGAATACTTTGTAGTGTATATTAAAACACACATACTTGAGTAGATTAAAAGGTGATAGTTCAAATAGAAAAATTTAAAAAGTAAACAACCGTTAATTGATCTTATCAACTTCGAGGTGTATTTCAATACATCTATGAAAATAATTCAAAAAAAAATACAATAACTAATCATTAGAGTATGAAACTCGCGAAATGATAAGGGAAAAGAACACTTATATTCCAAAAAGAGAAATTATTTACCCTTAAATGCCCACTACTTTCATACCTCCATTTTATTTTAAAATAACATAAATTTATTTTAAAATTCGCGCGCTAACGTCATGTTGATATCATCGCTCACTCTATATGATACTGATAGGATATCGATATACTGACGGAGTATCATAGAAGATTAAACTCAGTCTTATATGATACCAATATGGTATCAATATACCGACAAAGTATCACAAAAAATATATTTTCTCTAATTTAGAGTTTAATAAATAAGATTGTAACTTTAATAATTTTCTCTTAATTATTTCATTTTTATTTTTTTTAAAAAGAACTCAATCCTATATGATACCGATTGGTTATCAATACAACGACGGAGTATCACAGAAAATTAAACTGAGTCCTATATGATACCAATATGATATCAACATACCGATGTAGTATTACAGAGGATTAATTCATAATAGTGATGCTGATGTCATGTGTGAAATAAGAAAAGAGAAAATGGAGTAAGAAGTTAAATAATTTGGATCATAAATCCATTAAAGATAAATAATTTGAATTGGAATCAATTTGACTAAATAGTTTCATAATTGGTGAATTTTGCCTAGTTTTCCCAACTAATATTAGTACAATTAAAAACTTAAGAGTCCAATAAAATATTATTTTGGAGAGTGGAGTGTTCACTATTTACTATTTAGCACTTTGTGGCGGGAGGTGAGCAGATCGTCGGTTGACAGAAGCGGCGGCCAGCTACATCGGAAATGGGTTGTTTGGGGCAGCTTCCGATTTGGGCATCGAAGCCTTGTATCATGGGTATTGACGAAGCTGGTCGCGGTCCTGTTTTAGGTACCATTTTTCCCTCCCCTTTCTTGCTATTCAATTCGTTGAGGGGGATTCAGGATTTTAGTTTGTGTTCAATCTTATAAGGTTTTGTTGTTAAAAGTTCATTTCTACTATTTATTGTAATTTTAGTGGATTTTTACACATTATTCTATACTCTTTCAATCCCAATTTAAGCTAGGAATAACTATGAAGATGTTCTTCATGCCTAGCTTGGATACCAAATAGGTATGCTGCCCCACACCAAGACTTTTGCTAAGGATATCAGCCTGTTTTTCAGTAGTAGAGATGTGCATCAATTTCACCAAGCTAAGTTGCACCTTTTCTCTGATGAAATGACAATCTATGTCAATTTGTTTCATACGTTCATGGAAGACTGGGTTAGTGGCAATCTGAATGGAAGACTTTCTGTCACAAAACATAGAAGCAGGACGAGTAAGCAAGCAAACCTAACCACCAAATAACTTCTGCTACTCTAGAAGCAAGGCTTCTAGACTCAGCCTCAGCTGAGCTTCTAGGGATAGTTGGTTGCTTCTTTGACCTCCAGGAGATAATAGAATCTCCAAGCTTGAGTAAAAAACCAGTGACTGATCGTCTTGTATTAACACAACATGCCCAGTCAGCATCACAATATGCTGTAAGACAAGGAGATGCAGAGGCTGACATAAACACACCAAGACCAGGTGACTGTTTGACATATTTGATCACTCTGGCTGCTGCAACCATATGGGGAACTTTAAGAGAGTGCATAAACTGAATGAGACATTGGACTGCAAATGCAATGTCAGGTCGAGTAATGGTCAAGTACAAGAGTCTCCCTATCAACCTCTGATATTCACCTGGATCACTTAATAGCTGATCAGTGTGATCCTGCATATGTTGATCAAATTCAAGTGAAGTGAGTTTTTTATTTACCTTCATGGTGCTTGAAAAGGCTTAGCACTAGTGTGTCCCAAGTCAGAAATAAGTTCAACAACATATTTCCTCTGATGCATCAGAATGCCCTATTTACTTCTAGCAAACTCAATCCCAAGGAAATATTTCAAATCCCTCAAATCCTTGATCTAGAAACAAAGCTGCAAATTATCTTTGGTTTCCTGGATCAATGCAGCATCATTGCCAGTGATCAAGAGATCAACTACATAGACTAAAACCACAACAAGTTTCTGACCATCTTTCTTAGTGAACAAAGAATAGTCCAGATGACTTTGAATAAATCCTGAACTCAACAGGGCAGTGGTAAGTTTGATATTCCACTATCTAGATGTCTGTTTAAGGCCATATAGGATTTTGACAGCTTGCACACTTGATGTCCCTTGATTCCAGCAAAACCTAGTGGTAATCCATATAAACTTCCTCATGTAAATCCCCTTGTAAAAATGCATTATATACATCCATTTGATGTATGTCCCATCTTTGCATAGCTGCTATGGACACAACTGTTCTTACTGTTCCCATTTTCACCACTGGTGAAAAAGTCTCTTGGTAATCAAGCCCTTCCTTCTGGTTGTATCCTTTGGCAACCAATTTGGCTTTGAACCTTTCCACCTCTCCTTTAGCTTTGTATTTGATCTTGTAGACCCATTTACACCCAATAGCCTTCTTGCTGATGGCAGATCAACAATAGACCAAGTAGAATTGTCCTCCCATGCCTTAATTTCTGATTGCATGGTCTCTATCCACCTAGGATCTTTGACAGCCTCCTTGAAGTTCCTAGGTCCACATGCAGTGGAAAGTTGAGCAATTAGGCTTGATATTTAGGACTCAAGTTGTTGTATCCCAGCACATCTGATAGAGGATAAACACAAACATGTTTCCCTGATGGTTTGCTCACATAATCCTGTAACCATGTAGGAGGTTTAGGAGTTCTGGTGGATTTCCTTGTTGGTCCTGGAGGAGGTGGTGGCAAAACAGTTTCTTCAACCTCTCCTCTGATCACTGAGTGCTCAGCCTCAAGTCCAGCTACATCATCATCAACCTCATTGTTAGATTCAACCTGCTGATCTGCAAGAGGTAAGGTAGATGCTCCTGTTGGAGTGATGTTGTTAGGAATGAACTGACAGTTAGTAGTGTGATCAATAACAGCTGGAGGAGTAGGATCATCAATATGAAAAGGGCTGAGTGGTGAAGAAGCAGTATTAGGTAGGGGAACAGGAGGGGAGAAATCAAAAACAGAAAGATCAATAACTGGAGATTTCTGTTTAAATGGAAAACCGTCCTCATAGAACACCACATCTCTACTAATGAAACAAGACTTTGTATCCAAGTTATATAGCTTATATCCCTTTTGATGAACACCATAACCTAACAGTACGGATTTGATGGCCCTTGGAGCAAACTTGTCTTTTTTAGACAATGTGGTGGCATAGCAAAGACATCCTATCACCCTCATGTGAGCTAAGGGAGGAACATGACCATACAACATCTCAAAAGATGATTTGTTCTTCAAAACTGAGGAGAGAATCCTATTTATGATATAGACTGCTGCCTCAACACAATGACCCCAAAAACTGAGTGGCAAGCAACCTTGAAATCTAATGGCTCTAGCAGTCTCTAGGACGTGTTCATGCTTTTTCTCTACTACTCGATTCTGCTGAGGAGTATAGGGACATGAGCTTTGATGTATGATCCCATGTTGCTGAAACAGGATAGCACAAGATCTATTAAAAAACTCTGAACCATTATCTGATCTAAAAGTCTTGATCCTTTTCCCAAACTGAGTAAATACCATGGTTATGAAATTTTTAAGTATGTCAGTCACATCAGACTTCAATCTTAGCAAGGACAAACTTAAATGCTGTAATTGAAATACATTGTTGTTATTGAAAACGGAAATTCTTCTAAGAATGCCATAGGGACATGACCTAGCCTTTTATGCCATAGTTCAGGATGAGGTGGTCCATATACTGCCATAGACTTCTCCTCATTTATTAAATTGCCATTGTGGTGTGTATTCAGTATGTATAATCCTCCTTGTTCTCTAGCAGTCACCTTCACTTTCCCAGTGCAAAGATCCTGGAATACACAGTGTTCAGGATAGAACTTAGCACAATAGTTCATATCTTTTGTCACCTTTGAAGCTGACAAAAGACTGAACTTAAAGGTTGGCACACATAGTACATTCCTAAGTAAATCACCTCGTGATAGTGGATAGTTCCCAATGTAACTGATCTGAGCAGAATTTCCAGTAGGCAATTGAACATTCCCTGCACTACCTACTTTGCCATCATGTAATAATAAATTCTTATTCCCAGTCATATGGTTAGTTGCTCCAGAGCCCTTTATCCAACTAATGTGAGTATTTGATTCTGTGAAACACTTTCCTGCCATATTTGCACTAGCCTCAGAGAGTGAAGCTTCGTCCCTCATCTGGTTCCATATGATATACTCCTTGTATTGATCCTCAGGAACTGTCAGTATGCCTTCCTGCTGAGTGTGATTAGTCTGTGGATCAACAAAGTTAGCTTGAGCATTCTTCCCTTTAAACTTGAAATCTTCTGGGTATCCTATCAGTTGGTAAAATTTTCCAATCAAGTGCCCTGTCTTCCCACAATGATCACATTCTCAGCAATTTGTAGCAGTCTTCCCTCACTTGCCCTTTCACATGACAGAAGTCACTTACAGAATTCCAAGTCTTCCTCTTATATCCTGTATTCTTTGCAGTGAAGAAAACAGCAGATCCTCCTTCATGATTTGTGTAGTTGCTATCTGCTGCTAATTTTTGACTTTCATCTTGCACGATCAAGGCATATGCTTGATTAACACTTAACATCTTTGACTTCATGAGAATTTGACTTCGAGCTTGGCTATAGCTATCGTGCAGCCCATCATAAATTGCAACACCCTCTGGTATTGAAGTTGAGCAAGATACTCCTTCGATTTCTCACAATTACACGAAGGAGGAGGCATCATCGAGTCATATTCATCCGTCATATTCATCCCATAAGTCCTTGAGTTTTGAATAGAATACAGATACTGGATTTGTCCCCTGTGTCAACGTGAAGATCTCCTTATGCAACACATACAACCTTGAACCATTCAGTTTGTGGAATCTCTCCTCAAGTTCCTTCCAA
The DNA here is from genome assembly GCF_947179165.1 of Solanum dulcamara. Classification (NCBI taxonomy): domain Eukaryota; kingdom Viridiplantae; phylum Streptophyta; class Magnoliopsida; order Solanales; family Solanaceae; genus Solanum; species Solanum dulcamara. The sequence continues at coordinate 6,796,317 of NC_077237.1, read as the reverse complement.
ACCAGATGCGCATCTGAACGAAATAGAAGTCCAGTCAATAAGCCTCGACTGACATTCCCTGTCAACCACGAAACAACTATTGCATTGCAGCGATCCCAGAGGTGTCCTAACGCAGATCCATACGTTTCTCTAGTGATCGAGCCATCCAAAAATCCTAATTTGTTTCTCCCTAAGAGTGCGATCCTCATTGCACAACTCCACAACATGTAGTTCTCCATCCCTACAAGTTGAATTCCTACCGGCAATGATCCTGGTCCATCAGATGCATTCAAGTATAAAGGATGATTGTAATAGAGTACAGTCGCAGATCCCTCCTAGCTGCTGGAGCTGCTGAGTTAAATTCACCCGCCATTGATGAATACAATTTCCAGAATCGAAGCTATGTTGGCGTTCTCTCTCGTTCTCCCCCAAATCAAAAGCAAATTCCTAGATCACATCAACAAAAATAGCTCTGATACCATGTTAAAATGTGATTAATTGGAGAAGAAAGCTACCAAGTAGAGAATATATTTGTGAAAGCTTTTCTCCATATTCATGTTATTCCTCAGAACTGTACAAGGCACTGATTATATCGAGCTAATGTGCTAAGAGCCAGCTCATTCTAACTAACTAACTGAACTGCATTCTAACTAACTGCTTAATTAGTAAATTGCGTGGGCTGAAGTGTAACAGAGAACTTCAGGGGACTGCTGTGCAATTAGCCAGCTCCTGAACAGACTGGACATGAAATTTAACAAATAAAAGGAGACTTTTGAATGTTGTGGTTTAAAATTGAAAATGTGTGTAGTCCTTTAAATCTTGTGGTATTAAACTTGTCTAGTTGGGTGTTGTAATTGGAAAACTTACTAAATATAGAAAGATACGGTCTTTTTGGGACAAACCAAAATGTAAAGTGGGACATTTAAATTGGGGCGGAGGGAGTGTTCCACATGGAAAGTAGTGGGTACTGGTTCAAATCCCAGCTAAGACAAAAACAAAGTGATTTTGTTTCAAATGTCCCAGCCTTGGTGGATGGATTTACTTAGTATTTGTTGCTAGTGAGAGTAACAGATATCCCGTGTAATTAGTTAAGGTGTGCCCAAACTGGCCGGACACCATGGTTATCAAAAGAAAAAATAAGTAGTTCATCTGCATTCACTTTGCATCTGTTTTAACTCTCTGTATGCATGTTTTCATATGATTTACAGGGCCAATGGTCTATGGATGCCTGTATTGTGCACGCTCATACCAGAAGACTCTTTCCACTTTACAGTTTGCAGGTAATTAATTCAAGACTTGTACTTCTTTTGAATTATTTTAGTTTTATTTTGTTATCTTAGCTCACACTATCAGTCCGACTACCCAACTAAAGGAGGATAGATAATTGTGCTAGATTGGAAGCAGAGTAAAATTAGTCAATGTATGATGAATCCTCTCATGTTGAATATGTTGTGTCAGGATGTACTCTCCTAGGCATGCTCTATTATCGGTGCCGGGATTTGATGTTAGATAGGAAAGGATTCAAGTCCAAATAGTGCAGATTGGATATTTAAGATTTTCATAGTCTACGTCAATTACTTTGGATTGAGGTGTAATTGTTGTTGTTGTTGTTGTGTTTGTTCCGCCTTCACTCTTTGATTTTCGTTGGATTTGGATTCGAGTATCTTCTCTAAGGATGCATTCAAAGTTTTAGTTGTTTATATTTGTTTTTTTGGCATGTTGGAGTTGCCTACTATCATTCTTGGTGATGGAGGGTCTGATTTTCTAATCTTTTCTATAATATGGAAAGTAGTCAACTTATGATCTGCTTGGGGATTGGCTTGTGCGGGAAAAAAAAAGAAATGTTAAAGAATGGAAGTGAATAGTAGTCAGCCAACTAAATTCATTGTTTCATTTCGATGACCAATGAAGATCATTTCTAAAATGCTGTCTCTTTCTTTCTGAATTACCTAATTCGCATCTCTTCATTCCCATATTTTGTGCCTGTTTTACATAAGCAACTCAACCTTTCTCATTGCTTCTTGAGACTTCTGAGGTTTGTTTAACTTTCTCTTGACTTTAGAGAAAGTGAGAAACTGAAACCACATGTTGCATGAAGAATTATGTGACTGCCTTTCCTTGAAATGTAAAGTTGATTATTGTAGTTTTTACGGAAAATCCTCAGCTGGGTGAATTTAACAAAAAGAAGCTATGTATCCTGATTAAAATATGTTAGAAAAAAATATTGTAGGACTGGCATAAGCTATCATGTTGTTTTCTCTACATATAACAAATAACTATTTTACCTGCAAATCTCTTTTCATTCATGCATACTCAATTTTTTTTAATGATAAATAATACAGACTCGAAGACTTTGAAAGAAGAGAAGAGGGAAGAACTATTCGAGGAATTAAAGACAAATGAATCCATCGGATGGGCTGTTGATGTGATAGATCCTAGAGATCTCTCAGCCAAAATGTTAAAGAAGTTTGTATAAAACTCTCTTTGGTTTACCATACTCCAATATTATCAATTCCTCTCACATGAGTACTCTTTTCTACTTTTTGACAGAAACAAAATAAATCTTAATGAAATATCACATAATTCTGCCATTGGCCTCGTGAGGAAGACACTGGATCTTGGTGTTCTTTTAACTGAGGTAAGACTATCTTATTTTGAGTTCAATAGACTTGCTTCCCTTCAAGATGGGTGTGCTGCACTGGCATATGTTTTCTTTTAGCAAAAGAGGAAACTTAATATGTTTTCGTGGAATATGTGTACGTCTAACTTAGTTTGTCCCAGTTTTTACCGAAAATGTGTATGTGGCTACTACTACTCCCTACCCCACCCAGTAGGGGAACAAAATAAGGAAGGAAGAAGAGAAGAATGAGTAAATCTGATTTCTGGTTCTTGTTCCTTGTTCTCTAGTTGGCATACATCGGGCTTTCTCTTGTATCACAGGATAGACCCCTTTCTGTGACTATTAAGAGAAGAATCACTGAAATAAATCAGCTACAGGAACTATACTTCAATCATCCTTGCTATTTTAACCAAAATATCAATCAATCAGCTAGATGAACAATCCCAAACTAGTGGAGTTCGGCTGTAGCATAGCCTATTTAGAGGATTCATCATAATTGGACTATTTTTATGTTGTTCATTATCTGGGTTCAAGACTGACTATACTATGCATAGCTCACATTGGCGAAGTTATTCTAACCAAAATATGTATTACATAAATCTGCCTCCTTCAACTCCAGATATCTACAGTATCTTTTTCTTAATTGACGAACGAACATGCCAACTTCTGAAATTCAACCTTTAGTCAGTTTGCTGTACCTGATAGATGAGGCTCTGATGTACATAACATACCGCTGCAATGGAACTCTTTTGGGTCAAATTTAAGACCAGACCAAAGTTTTTGCAGCTTACCTAGCTCTCAGCAGCTCCAAGCTTAACCTAGAGTCCTATATCTTTTGTCCAGGTATACTTGTCAGACCTCAATTTCTAAATATACTATTCAGAACTCAACATTCTCCTCTATAGGTATGTGCTTGTCGTGTCCTCTCTTCCACAGACCACTACTTTGATTTTGGTTATCACATTTCTAGGAAAAGAATAGACTTGATGGCTTAAAATACTGAACCTGATAACATTCACTCCCTCCGTCCCAATTCAAGTGTCTTAGTTTGACTGGCATGGAGTTTAAGAAACGAAATGAGACTTTTGAATCTTGTGATCTTAAATTAAATATGTGTCTAGTTCTTTAAATCTTGTAGTCCTAAACTTGTCATGTAGATTGCTGGAATTGGAAAACTTATTAAGTATTGAAAGAAGCACTCCTTTTGGGACAAACCAAAAAGGAAAGTAAGACACTTAAGTTGGGATGAAGGGAGTACAAGTCAATTATATATTTTATTCCACAAGTTATTTAGACATTGTCAGAAGCAATGCACTAATGAGGGCATAGAGAATGATGTGCAGAAGATTAAGCTAAATTTTATCGTACTGCTTTGTTTTTGGTGTAATCAGTTCTGTTCTAATGACACTATTTCTATCATTGATGTCCTTGATTTATTATAGATAAAAAAAGGAGCATTCTGGAGTTCCAATTGTAAATATGGTTTCAGTACTACCTAAGTAGGGGTGGGCATGGTATGGTATATACCGAATTACCATACCATACCGAAATTTTTCATACCGTGGTTTTGGTATTATGGTATACTTTTTAATTTTTTTTGGTATTTGGTACGGTATTTGGTATTAGAATTAATATACCGAATACCAGACCGAAGTATATAGTTATATAAATACATATATATATATATATATATATATATATATATATTATTAAAATACTAACAAATATGCAACCTCATATTAATATAAACTATATGTTTAAAAGTTGAAACTTTGATTACTCTATTTTGTTGAAATGTATATTAAATGTAATTGATTAAGAAAATGAGTTGTTTGTACTTTCTTTTGAATATATATATTTCTACATGTCTAATGTGTTAGTATGATGCAATTGAATTTTTTTTTTTGAATTGTCGAACTCTTAATACTCTATTATACGAGTATATATTAGTCAAAGTTGAACTAACTATGGTTATCGATTTACCATACTGCAAAATGCCGAAATCGAACTTCAAAATACCGAACCATACCGAATTAAATTGGTATGGTAATGGTATAATAGTTTTAAAAATCGAATACCGAAATTAACGTACCGAAGTTTCAAATACCATACTGAACCATACCCACCCTTATACCTAAGTATTGTTTTGTATATAATACATTACTATTCTCGAAAAAAAAATGCACTAATGAATCCCTTTCAGGTTTATGTGGATACTGTTGGTGATCCTGAAAAGTATAGAGTGAAGCTATCAGAATTATTTCCAGCAATCAAATTTGTTGTTGCAAAAAAAGCTGACAGTCTTTACCCTGTCGTAAGTGGAGCCAGTATTGTTGCAAAGGTGACTTGGCATCTGCCACTTTGTTTCGCACTATTATCTCCCTTTGTAAGATTAGATTCTGAATTCATAATTCTTGATGTCATTTTGAACCATCTTTCAGGTTACTAGGGACCGAGCCTTGCGGGATTGGGTACTTGATGAAACTGCTGAGAACATGCAAAGGAACTTCGGATCTGGATATCCTGGAGGTAGTGTTTAACTTCCATTCAGTTAAAGTTTGGGATGATATGTTGCTAGATTCTAATATCTTACTCAAAATGGGCGGGGCAATTTGACATCCATTGTTGCCCGTAGATCCTGAGACAAAAGCTTGGCTGGATCATCACAAACACACAGTTTTTGGGTTCCCAACCTTGGTCCGTTTCAGCTGGGGAACGTGTAATGCATACTTCAAGGATAGTGTCGAAGTAGTATGGTGAGTCCATTACTAACCTCCATTAAACATTTGACTGTACTAAATTTTGCTGGATCCTTGTATTCAAAATCTTGTTGTTTTACTTTCACCTCAAATCACTTTGGTTGGCGTGTTTTAATAGAGAGTTGGAACATGGAAGTGAGTGAGAGCTTAATAAATTTTTTCCAACCGCAACAGAAGCAAGTTCAAAACTTCAATCATATTGCTATTAATGTTTAATATGGATCTTTTTTATGTGATTTCCATAGGGAATCTGATGCCAATGACGAAGATGAATCCAACGGAAGAGCAAGTAAGCGGCAGGTGAAGCTAACTAGTATTGGTTTCACAGGTGTAAAGAGGAAAAGTGAAGATATTGAGTCAAATGGGAAAGGCCGTTGCAAATTCTTCCAAGCTCGTAAACTTGAGCTTCTCTCACAGTTCTGAAGGAACCAATCCACATTTACTGATAGAATGAGAAATGTTGCTTCAAAACGAATTCATGACATTAGCTAGAATAGTGGAATTGGTTCCCTTAGACCATCCTTTCAGGATGGTGATTAGATTAGTTAGTTATATACCTGCTAGCTGATTGAAAAAATGTTTACCAGATTTGTAATGCGATTAATGTGATCTTTTAAGGTTTATCCATACATGTTCTCCCTGGCTCCCACAGTTTTTGTACTTGTAGCAACTGGATAAAAGGGACTAGGGACGTCTCGTTTTCATGCAATCAATTAAATTATGAGTTATTTCATGTGTGCCAATTATCGGTGTCTAATGCATCTTCCTACATTGCCTTTAGATTAATAGCTCCTCATATGCAGAAGATAGTTCCACCTCATTGAAGAATTCTGCACTCTGCTTAAGTTTATGTTGTGCATTTAAATTGAAGTTTTGAGTAGATGTGGAGAAATGTATAGATATCTCTTCTGGCTGCAAGAAGAAAGGAAAGTAAAAAGGGGTTACGTTGGAAAGCACTTGTGACACCTGGCTTTTGCAACAAAACTTAACTTATCGTGGTTAAGTAATAACATGAGGTAAGAGTGCGTTCTAATTAAACTATAGTTACGTGATAAACGTATATGCGTAGACAAACACATATTGTGCATTTATTGGATCATGTCACGAGCATCCTGGATGAGCGGTAGAACCAATATGTGCAGCACAGATGCATGACAAGCAAGTTAAAGCGCCAAAAACATGCATCTGAGGCTACCAATGTGTGCAGCACAGAGGCATGGCAAGGAAGTTAAACGCGCCAGAAACATGCATGTGAGGCTCGTCAACAGCCGGTCCAGTTTCTCTATTCTGAATTTGATTTCGCGCGCGAAGTCTCCTGCATACTCCAGGTTATATTTAAAACCCAAGAAATGCATTCTCAAGGTAACACACCACTTTGGAGGCAAGAATACCCTAGGAGCAAGAGGGAAGATTGACGACAAATTTTTCCCTTATTCTTTCTATTTTTCATGGTAGGTTATGAATTTTAATATTGGAATTCCTCATTGCAACTTGGCTAATTTTCTGTCAAATGGGGCTCGAACCCCTCAATCCTATCTCGCATACATTGGCCATTTCTTACACTCTCTCCATAATCTTCGCTGTCCAAAAAGATTTACAAAATACGGACAACTCTCTTGTTTATTCAAAAACTCAAAAACAAAAGAGAGAAGTATTGAAACACTCCTAAATTTGGCGCAAATTATTAGTTTCGTCCATGAATTATTGGCCGACTTAAAAACACCCCTCAAGTTGACTAACTAAACTTAGATGCACACCTGATCTACGACATGACATAGCAGATGGTCTCAAACTCTTGTAGAAGAGAATTTATGTATTAGCCAATTAAATGAGTGTTTTTAACTCTTATTGTTTTTAATAATGTTTTCAATACTTCTGTCGGCCCAAAAACTTTCTAGGGATTACATTAAAAAAAAAAGTGAAATTAAACTTTTCAATATCTATGAGATCCAGGTAGATCTATTTATTTGAGGAAGATTACATAATACAAATATAAACACCAAGAACAATAAGAGAAGTACCAAAAAGAGCAAGACGAACACGAGTTTCTTCACCAAGAATCAATCCAAAAACAGCAGTAGCAGCAAAAGTTGTGGCATTCGTAACAGGAACAGCTAAAGAAATTGGTGTATCACTTAGAATCGCAAAGAAAGTAGCTGATGCTGACAGATTTATAAGAAATGGCAATGAATATTGCCAAATCAATAGAAGTTTGAGCCAATTTCGTAGATTGGTTATTACTGGATGTTGTGGTGTGTTTGGTTGAGGTAAAGATTTGATGGTTTCGTCCCATTTGATTGCTCCTTTTCGCATTAGAGCATTTGTTGCTCCCCAAACAAGGCCTACTGTTACCATCTTCTCCACTTCTCCGATCATCTTTTCCCCTTTTGGATTTTGGTTCTGAAAGTATTTGGGAGTAGCCTTTTGTCTATCGGGACAGCTCTTTTTTAATTTTGGGCTCAATTTCTATCGGAGGCCCATTATAATTATTTTGGGCTTCTTACGTAAATGTATAGTCGGTCAAAACTCTTTTCAGTTAAAAATGATCGTATGTATATCTAATGTATTGATATTGTATAAATAGTATACCTATATATATATATATATTAATATGATTATAGTTATATATTAGCTATGTATATATATTGTTATACATACAATATTTATATATACATTGCAAAAGTTCATCTTCCTCAATGAGCTGAATATTTTTCAACTCAAATTCTAGATACAAGTTCTTTTTGATGTTTTGAATCTTTTGATATATTATTTAATTAAAACAATTTATGTTTACGATAGGTCGAATTTCAAAATTTGAACTTTGAAGCTCTTCGATGTCTCGATTCCTTTAATGTATTATTCCTCTTGAACTCCTATCAATATCTCGATTCCTTTAGTGTATTATTCACTCAAAACGATCCACCTTTGAAAATTGGTCGAATTTTAAAATTTGAGTTTTAAAGCTCTTCAACACCAATTAAAAGCGCCCAACAAAATGAAAAGAGTCGAAGGGCTAATTAAGGTAATAAATGATAATTGAGTTATTTTGAGAAGGGAATTATGACTGAATCATCAATTTGTTTAATTATCCCAATTATTTCTGACCCCTTTATTCTGTTTCTGCCTAGTACTTAAAGTAACAAGGCTTAAATCATCGACAATCTCATTAAAGCTATCCACAAAATTAATTTGACACCTTTACTTAGTCTCATACCCGTTGAACACTTGACAATTTCTCCATTGTCCAACTACCATACCTATTTATTTATTTTTAGTATGAAATTTATCCCTCAACTTTTAAGTATGATTTGAAATTTCCCTAGTTTGGAGCTCCATTAGGGGTTAAGAGTAAAACAAGATTTGTTATTACATCAAAAAGTCAAATGAAATACTATAAAGCTACTCAAATTTTGAACAGTACAAAAGTAAATTTGACCCTTTTCCCTCTAGAAACATATCAAATGCTGATGAAGTTGCCCACTTAACTTTAAAGGTTCCTAGGAGAAATGATTGGAAAATCTCTACCCTTTCTAATGAAATTCATGATTTAATCTCTCTTCTCGCACATTTGATGTGACAAATCTATATTACTATAACATCAATAGAGACAAGTTACCCCCTTGTGTGTTAAATTTTCTTATATTCTTTATTTTGAAAATTTAACCTCATAAGGGCATCTCCAACCCAAACATCAAATTTAACACAAAATTTAGTATAAATCAACTCCAACCCACTACACCAAATTTTACATCAAAAACGAAGTTTTTTCACTCTCTTCATTATTATATTATTATTTCTTATTTCATTTATATTTTCTTATTTCATAAAAACAAAATTCTTTCTAAAACATTCACTATATATAATTTTCATGTTTCAAATTAAAGTCGTTTAATATAAAATAATTTTATATCATAATTTTTTAAATAATATAAATTGCTAGCAAAGATTACATATTATACATAATAATGGATAACACAAATAAAAGTGAAATCATTAACGAAATATAATTAAATAAACATTACACAATTGAAAATTTTATTTTAATTTCTATATGAATATTCAACTTTCAAAATCACTACGGTACTCCCATAAATTCTAAAGTACATTGTATTATTTGTCCACCAATTTAATTTTTTGCATATTTATTTTTTGTGAAGGTTAATTGTACTTATATCTAATTCAAATTCTTAGTAGAATTAACATAAATTTAATTTTAAAAAAATTCAAGTAAAGGAAAACATACAATTTATATAATATTTAATTAAACGTATTTATAATAAAATATTGAAAGTTGTAGTGGTGTAAAAGTTGTAGTGGGTTGGAGATGGTCTTAGTATAAAACTCAAAACACAAACTTAAAAAATTTGTTTCCAAGTGAAGTTGAAAAAATCCAACAAACAAGAGCCACCTTAAGATCATCCAAATAAATCCCGATTCTCAAAATCTTCATTAAGTATTTAACCAAAATGTGCATTGGAACACCAGTCAACCAGTGCCCTCACAAAATTGAATGCAAGTGCATTCTGCTACACGCGAGCAGCAATCTTTGCACATAATGGAGCATAAGGTAAAAGATAGGAAGTGAGTTCGCTCCAGTATGAATCCTTCTAAATCCAGCACTCTTACGTCTACGCCAACACTGAATGTATTAAGTCTTCATGCATCAGTCTGATACTTGGCTCAGTAATCTAAAATCAGAAAAGCTTGCAAAAATTGCATTGATAAAGGGAACTTACAGCACCATCTCCGTTGAATCCGATGAATGTAAGAATCCTCTTTAGTCAGTCAAAAGACATTTGGAGTTACACCAGAGTTACACTAATAATCAAGAAGCCCTCTTAGGAGGTGCCATATTTTTAATAAGAGAAACGGTTGTACCAATTACAAATAATTGTACCACAAATCCTGCAGAACAAAAGCACAGTCAATACATCAACTGTATACAGCATATGATGAGAACAGGCTTTGCAACAGGAAGCTTACCTAGTAGGACAGCTGCAATCTTTAGAGTCTCCAAACTCGTAAAATTTTGGAAAGCCTACACAATAACAGTAGATTATTTTTAGTCGTGCCAAAATGATATCGAGAAATCAAAGAAAGAAGCAAATACACAATAACGCCATTAGATTGCTTCTAATCAAGCCCGAATGATAGCAAGAAATCAAAGAAAGAAGCAAATACACAATAACGTCATTAGATTGCTTTTAATCAAGCCCGAATGATAGCAAGAAATCAAAGAAAGAAGAAAATTCACAAAAAATCAAAAGAAAGACCAACTTCTCGCAACTGAGGAAGGAAGACCCCAGATGGTTGACTGGTTGTGAAGGAAGGAAAAAGTGGATACACTGTAAAGATAGTGCTTTGTGTACTCCAATTAAGTATCATACTTACTACTTGCTTGCGTTCGTTTATTTCCATCTTAATCAATCAAGCCTTTTGAAACCTATTTGGAACTGTCAAAGACACTTTCCAACCAAATGGACAATAGATAGAACTATCAAGTGGTCACACTTTGATGCTTAAAAGAGGGACCGAAGAGACAGGTGAACATAAAGCAGGGGATCTTCGACAAAGGAGGGAATACCAGGTGGTGAGGGTGATAGCAAGAAGGGACAAATAGTGATATAAGGGAGAGGAAGAGACAAGTGGAACCTTTTTTCTATTTCCTTTTTTTGGGCATTAATAGAGAAAAGTTGAACCATAACAAGATATTTTCCTTCAAACAAGAATCGTCACCAACCAGGATATATGGATGTTGGGAGATTTCGGTCTCTCTGTGCATCAATGAGTTGGGGTATACTCTCCTTTTATCCTTTCTTGGAAAAGGGTTGCGGAGGAAGAACTAGTGATATCAACTTATCTATTTTAGACTGCAAATTAATGAGCAACTTCCAGAAAAACCATACTAGAGCAGTAAAATTATCCACGATGTAAATGGAGAAATTAATTCTGCCAATCAGAACATTACTTACAAAGTTAAGAAATATAAGTACTGCTTCTTTAGATTCTAAAAACTATTTGAAGTCGAGATTGGAAAAAGTTGGTGGAACTTGAGAAGTTGTGAGCAGTGAGCGCAAGTTGAAGATTTGAAAATTTTCACTTCAAATACACCTTGAAACCACAATTTAAAATCTTGAAATTGAAGATTGCTACTCGGTTATCATATTATTTTGTTGTTGCTAGTGCTCTCTTCAACATTATTTCAAACATGAATTACTTAATTACTGTATTTCCTTTCCATACTTGTTTTTGATACATTTTACTTGAGTCGAGGGTCAATCGGAAAAAGACTCTCTACCTCCACGAGGCAGGGGTAAGGCTGCCCACATAAACACCCTCCGCAGACCCCACTTGTGGGGTACATTAGATATATTGTTATTGTTGAACTTGGAGATTGTTTTCCCTAAGTTTTGCATTCAATTATTTGTCCAAGTGAAGTTAAAGAATTACACACAAGTGCCACCTAAAGATCATCCAAGTAAATCAAGTTTCTCTTAACTCAATCATGCCAAAGAATTGAGAGGTCCTTATTCAGCATACTTAAAAATAAAGCAACAAGGTTGTAGGTACATTTCTGTCTATTAAAATAGCTAAGGATCATTTTTCTCCTCGGAATGAATAACCACATAACCATACCTCCAATTGGAGATTGCTCATAGCAAGATATGCCACAGACAGCATGATTGCCATTGATGACCCAAAGACATAAAACTTCAGAAAGTTGGATCGGCTTTTCTTTCGACCTAATTATAACAAGAGAGAATGTCCCATTAAAAGGTGAACAATTAAATTGATTAAATCACAAATGAGATCCAGTAGAAAACCTAATTCTCCTGCCACAATAGACACGAAGCCAATCACAAGGGAAGAAACCGAAACTCTATCAGGAGACTCGTTCTTTGATAATGAAACAAATACATTAGCTGCTATCATCAATTGAGTTACAACCTGAAGTGCACGATGCAAATTTATCAACAGATAGATCTCACACTGCTACGTTTACAAGTTATTATTCCAAAACATGTTGCTCATAATACTGGAAATGAGATAACTAGTTAAGCCTCCATTCGTCTTTCTTTCCTTTAGCTTTAATAAACAACATTCCAGTAAGAATGAAATGATGCAGTTACCAACAAATCTAAAATAGGGGACTCAAGAGCATACTATCCTATTGGACCCTAAACAAAAATGTCAATTAGTTAATGGAAGTACAATTCAAGTTCAGATGCCTTAGTTGTATATTAAAAAAAAACAACTTCATGAATTTTTGATGACAAGGCAAGCCTCCTGCAATAAGCTCAACCGAGAAACAACTAACCACATAACTTGTTTAAGCCCTACCACAAAATCTGGAAAATATCCGTAAAATAACCAATTCTGATTAAACCAGAGATTACGTAATAATAAAAATTTCAGTAGCTCATTGACTACGTGAAATTTCACTTGTTCGTGAGGGTTCTATTCCCCACCTTGTAATTCCCTCCCCCATTTCCGGTTCTCCTCCCCCAAATTAACTTAAATCAATCTACAAACCTGAGCGAAGATCAATTTGGCCAGAAGAGACTTTGCTTTTGCAACTTTCGTGTATCCTGCCGAACAAAAATTGAAAAAAGAAAGGTTAAGGATATTAAAGCAATTGGAGGGAAAATGAAAGTGAGAGATTGGGGAAAATGGAAACGGAGAAACAGTACTGGAATCAACGACCATGCGGTAGGAGAAATCAGAGCCATCAGTTCCGGACGGCCTCCCTCTAATGGCTGCCCGCTGATTCATCTTTCTCAGTTTAATTTTCTTTCAACACTCAGATTGACGACTTCCTTGAACTACTAGGTCTCTGTTGAACAATGGCACTAAGCATGTTAAACGGGTCGGGTCGACCCGAACCGAAATGAAAAATATTTGAACCGGCCCAGCCAGAAGAAATGGGCTGGATCGATCCGCACGGCTTAAATTTGGAAAAATTACACTTAACATTACTAATGTATTATTTCATATAGCTATAATTTCACATAATTATGAATCGTAGCTACAGTTTAATAAAATCTGTTATATATAAATCTGAAGGCTCATATACAAATTTGGAAGCGTTTAGAGGCTCATATATAAATTTCTAAATTAAATTTATATTTTTTTTGATATTTGTATATTTCGGGGCTCATATAAACATCTCTAAAGATTTGTATTATACAAAACGAAGAAAAATAAAATTTGAAATAAGAATTGAGTTGGTTCGGCTGTGACCTATCTTGGCCAACCCAAATTAATAACTGAACATGTTAATAACCCGACCATTTATTTATTTAACACATTTTGACTTATACATTTTCAACTCAATCCGCATATTTCACACTTATAATCTTCCATATCAATTTATTTATTTAACACATTTTGACTTATACATTTTCAACTCAATCTGCATATTTCACACTTATAATCTTCCATATCATACATTTGTGTGTGGGGGGTGGGGGTGGGGGGGTTACTTTGAACAATGAAAGCCATTACCTTTGACTGCTGAGCAAGAAAAGATAGAGACTGCTGCATATGCAACTACTAGAAGAAAAGAATCTTAATTTACATGCATTTTCTTGATGAATTATAATAATTAAGTACACATCTTTAAGCTTCTCATTATTTCATACACAAATCTGTGGCTTGGAAACACAGATACCATTTATTACCTTTATTCCTTTCACTATATAATATTCACCCCAAGGAAATTATAAATTAAAGTTCACTACTTTTAATAAAAGGAAAAGGGATGAGATAGTTGCTTTTAGAACAAACTAGTTAGCATCGTAGCGGAGCAAAAATTTTCACTAAGGCGATTTAGAATATGAAAAAGTTAAGGAGATCCAACATCTATAATATGTACATAAAAATTAATTCAAATCTTGTATATATAACGTAATTTTTAATTAACAAAAGGAGGTTCGGATGAACTCCTTGTACCCTGGCTCCACCCATGGCGCGTAAGGGCGAAAATAGCATGTTGGTTCGTCAAAACTCAATAGTTTTAGCGTAGATCCAATATTTATGTTTAAAAATTCATTTGGTATGTATATTTATCAATAATTCAATAACTATTCTTCTAGAATCTAAAATATATAAACTTAAAATTCTAGCTCCATTTTAATGTGACACGTCTATATATATATATATATTAGGAAAATACATGCACTTGACTATGAGTTAGGTTTAATACTTTAAAGAGAAAAGTTAGTTTACATAGAAAATGCCTTAGAATACAAAACAGGATAATAAGAAAGGTTGGAAAAGGTATAATCTGATGTGTATTTTCTTATAAACAATTTATGAAAGCAATGGACTATATATATGTTAAAGATTAAAGATTATGTAATAGTTTGGTGAAAAGCATTCAACTGGGGCTTCTTGATTTTAACCTATGGTATGGGTTTCTATTATACTCTTGAAATGTAGCAAATGCTTGATGGGGCTGTCCACTTGACTATAACTTTAAAGATTCCTAGGATATAAAGTGCTTGGGAAATATTTGTCCTTTGTGGTAAAATTCAAGATATCCAGAATTTTTATTCCCTTTTTACTTCGTGGGAGGGCAACGTAGAGTCCATTGGCTGATGTCAGAGAGGCGGAGCTAGAGGCGCAAAGAGTTTACTCGAATTTTTCTTTGTTAAAAAAATTATATTTCATATAAAAACAGTCTGGTGTAGAATGCATTCTTGCTCACACAATGTTTGGGGAAGAATTAAATCTTGGGGATGTAATGTAGATAGCATATCCTAATACAAGTATTTGCTTTCATTAATTACAATTTAGGAAAAAGGGCCCAAATATACTTATGAACTATTCAAAATGGGACAGTTTTACTCTTCATTAGGTTTTTGGTTCAAAATATCCCAACCGTTACCTTTTTGCTCAAAAATACCTTGGTACTATCAAAATAGGTCAAAAATACTCCTAAAAAGGGGAGGGGGAGCCACATGGCGAATGAGAGACGTGTTTACAACTTACAAGTTCAAAATCTCATGGGAGGTTTGTGTAATTCTTGCACAATTGTTTGGTTAATATGCCATGAACAATTTTTCAGATCATTGTATATAACGACAAATTCGGTATAATTCCACGGTTTGAGTTATATTTGTATGTTTAGTTTTTTATATATTGAATTTCTTTAATGAAAAATATAGCTCCGCCATTGATATCCATTTAACTAGCTTTCACAAAGTTATTCTATTTTTCCATTTTGATCAGTGTGATTTTCTGATTATTTCAGTCCAGATGTATATGAAGAGGCACAGAGAAAAAAGAAAAAAAGAAAAACAATAGATGAAAGACAAGATAAACTTATGAATACTGAACTAAAAAACTTATCAAATCAACTTCTTATACAGGGGAATTTAAGGAGGAAAAAAAAGAGGGAAATCAAACAGACATAATATACATTCTAATAATGCATCTCCACAGCCTAATCAAAGTCTAACAAAAAACAAAGTACACAGATCAACATAACTTTCAACCTTTTTCATGTACAACAAAAACACAATTGTAACCTAAGTAGATCAAAAGACAAGGGATGATGCTCAATGTCAAAATGAGACGAGTCAGGGATCCAGAATGACAACCTAATTGTACTGTTTAAGTACAAAGGTACGCGAAGAACATTGTAGCGAATAAGTCTAGATATCCATTATGATTTTTGTGGCTGCTTGCAGCACCACGATGGCGATCATGGTGAGCATTTGCAGCGTAAATTGGTATGAAATTCGATGATCCTGGATTCGAAGGAGATCGAGATCCATCACCATTTACTTCCCCTGCACTTCCTCTGCCACCACCAACATGAACCTCTGCAGCATGACCATATTTGCTGTTAGTTGCTACTGCATCTTTCTGATCTGCAATGGAAGGTTTATGACATTCAGAGACTATGCAATACACAAGCAAATATCAGTGGATCAGGCGAAATCAAAATTTAAACTTGATCAATTCCAATCTTTATGTTCTCACCACTAAGCTCGATGCAATTTTGAGTTCAAAATTCCACCCCTATATAGAAAAATTAACCTAAATAACGGCTTACACGTATATATATTTATGGTTCGCGTAGAAAGTAAGTTACACGGTGCATCAAATCCCCAAATGTTATCATATTGAGCAAAAACTTAAAACTTATGACGACAAAGAAACTAAGGCACCTCAATATAAGAAACAAAAAGAAAAAGCCCCTTTCTCTGAGTAAGTTAGGCTCGATTATACGAATCTTCAACGACTATATCACTCTATTTAAGCTCATCTTAAATTAGTATCATACAAGATAAAATTAAAATAAAAGGTACTAAAAGTTCACTATATACAAATTATTTGGAAAATAATTTTTGCATCATATTGATAAATTTTAACACATTTGGGCAGTCTTTGAAGTAATTTTAAACACTAAAATGGTGTCCGGATCAGCTTGTATACCTCAACTTATTTTACAAGATATCTGATACCTTCCATCAGCAGAGATAATCCGATAATTAACTATGCCCACCAAATATTGGACGGATGGGAAAAATTTAACTCAAAGAGTAAAGTAGACAAAGGGATAATTAAGGGATGAAGAAAATAAAATTACCAGAGGGAAAAATCTTGGCTTGATAAAAACCACATGAAAAGTAGAAGGCCAAAAATAATAGTAGTATTATTTTCTTGGTTCCCATTTTTGTTGTCTAATTCAACTCCCATGCAAAGAACTTTAATTTGATCTTATTCTAGATATTTCCCACTTTTTATAGCCTTTGTTTGTTGTTCTTGAATTGATCTTTTCACTAAAAAAGGAAAACTGATAGGTATTGGATGTTTTTCAAGTGGGCTCCACTTGTAAGTGGGCAACTTGTCCACTGGTACTTAATCAATATATTGTGGCTTGGACAGTGGAAAGAAAGAAAAATATAAAAAATCAATATATATCCGGCAATAAGTTTTTCTCTGCTCTGTTTCTTCTTTGTTCTTCATTATCTCTCCGTTCCATTTTGTTAAATTGAGTTTATTTTCATAACAAAAACACTTTATTAAAGTTAAAAAAGATAATAATTTATTTGCCTGTTTTAAGTTATCTTATCAAAGATATATTAAAAAGAATTGATAAGTGGGGGCTGAATATAAGTGATATGAATCTTAGGACACGCTTTCTTGTCTCTATAATTATTGAATTGCCCAAACCTACGACGCGTAACCAAGCGATATCCGTCGTTTTGATCTAGAAATTAGATAAATTATCTACATCATCTTTTAAGTGCGATTCTTATTTAGAATTTGTTAATATGAAATATTTTGTGCACAAAGTTGTTTGGTTTTACTTCTTAACCCTTATTCATATTTATTTTGGTTTTTCTCTGTTTTAATTTATATGTTATATATTTTTAAATTTATAAGAAAAGAATATTCAATTTTTTTGTGTGTGTATTAACTTGATTTCTCAAATCATCACTTAACTAGTTATTCGAAAATTTATTTTTCTTATTATTTTCTTTAGGATAACATAGATGAAAATTGAAGAACCCTTTTCTTTAAAAACAGAGAAAAGACTATCAGTTTACGAATATATACTGTTTGGCTAGTATAAATTTAGCTAATTAATTATTTATTAAACTAAATATAATATTTGGGAAAGTTATAAATATATATCGTTCAGTCAATTAGTTTATCAACTTAGGCGAATATGCACAATATATACATTATTAATGTATATGTTGTGTGTATAGATATGCGTGTATATATATATATTTGGTATAAAATATACATGATCTATACACTTTGTACATATTTTATAAATTAGATGGTCGAATGATTCAAACGCATAGTTATCCATATAGTATAGGGAAACTTACATAAATATACAATATTAAGAAAATATTTACCATCTATAGCAATAAAAAAAAATTCACTGAACACTTATAATACATTTATAATACAGTTTTAATACATATTGCAGAGAACTATTTATAAAACATATATAATACAAGTTTTATAGATGGATAATACATTTTTCACATACTTTAATAAACTTATAATACATTATGTCAGTTTCTTACTACACAAACATAATATATATTTTAAAACACTTATAATACATTTATATTATATGCATAATTCACTTTTAATACAAATGTATATTTATCATAATATTGCTATGTATTGCTATAAATTATAATAAATAAAAAATATCGCTAAAATCAATAATTAATTTTTAAAAAGCACTTAGGCTAGGCTAGTGGGCCAAAATCTTACAATGACTCTTTTCCTTTTTCACTTCGGTTTTTTTGTTTCATTTTAGCCAAACCTAAGTAATCTAAAGTTATCACTTTCTATAAAAGTTGAACACCATTTATCCAATCTTGGTCCCTTTGTGTTGGAGTTGGATCATTTTTATATCAGCTAATTGTAGGGAGGGGGGAGGGGGGCGAGTGGAGCTTGATGGAAGGGAATTTATTCAACCTTTTTCCGTTGAAAAATTACATTATTTTATAAAGTTAAAATTATTATTTTATATATATTATACCACAAAGTTCTCATATGTGTGGTAAAAACATTTGTTTCTAGTAAGTAGTAAATACACACAACATATGTATGCACTATTAGTTTGTGTATTTGTTGTGTATTGCGTATAGGTATGTATAGTATATGTATAACATGTATATTTAGTATAAGTATGTATTTCAAATTTTCTCCGGTAAACTAGTTATTGGCCAAAGTATTTAGGATCAAAATTTTTCCTACTTTTTTCGTATATATTGGATCTATCCAAAATGAATTAAGAGTTGGACTGTAGGTCGTCATAGATTTGAATTATGGAAATAATTCCTTACGGAAATACATGATATGAGACTGCGTACAATAGATTTTTATAATCTATCCAACTCTTTTCATAAATTTACACATAATGAGAAATTAGTGTATCGAGATGTCTTTTTGTATGTTTTGTTATATCTTGCGGGAATAATGACAAATTTTATACTTTGTTATATGGAAGGCACATCACGTGTGTTCCCCTTTCATTTTGTTTTGTTTTAAAATACCCATAAAGTTTGTTATATATTCTGATAGACAAAATTTAAACCATTTTATAATGTTTGGATTGCTTAGATGCCAGAAATTTGATGCACAAGGAACCATATATGACAAATTTCTGTCCAAAATACAAGCTTATAACACCTTAACTATTGGATTTATTGCATTTTTAAAATTATGAGTTACATATTTAATATTTATTGAAGTTTAGTAGAGTAATTTCCTACATAGATATCAATACTTTGTTTCATAAATGCTAATTTCAGTTGAACTTAGTAGGGGATCCACCTTGCTCAATTAGGGGAAGAGGATCGATTGACATTTCTTTGCTGAAAAATTATACAGTATAGATAAATAGCTTTTAGCAGTAATAAATATACACATTAATAAAGAGTGCTAAAACATTTATTGATGTTAGTTGATTGTCATTGGATCCGATGTCGCTATAAGCTTTAGGGACATTTACAAAGTGTGTTAATTGCCACTAAAAAAATTATTTAGCATTAATTAAGCTATTGTCATTAATTAATTAGCGATAAAGATTATTTTTGGTGTAGTGATATGTATGCGTGTGTGTGTATATATACTCCTCAACTTTGCGATTAAGAGCTGATATACCCCTCATTATAAAAATGGTTCAACATATCCTTTCGTTGCACAAATGACTCAGTTATACTCTTACTGTTATATATGACTCAAATATATCCTTTTGTCTAATGAAAGTGGAGAAAAATAATTATTATTATTTTTATAAAAACTCTATATAGAGGTATATTAGATCTTTTTAGTAAAGTTCAGGAGTATATTTGATCATTCTCATATATGAATTTTTTTGGCTTTTTTGATTCAACAATTAATTTGAGTTTTAAAAATCTCCCTTGTGGATCTATTTGCATTATCATTATTTGAGCTTCTTAATATTATTTTATTTTTTTGGTGTGGAAATATGAAAAATAAAAAGAAAGAAGTGTGAATGAAAAAAAAAGGTAAGAAAAATTTAAGACTGATTTTTTTGTGATTATATTATAATTTATTTCTTATATTTGCAAATAAAAAAAATTAGAGCATTTATGATTAATTTTATGAGAAGATGAGTGAAAAAATAAGTTGATCATCAAGATAAGAAATCCAAGTTAGTCGTTGAATTAAAGAACGCCAAAAAATATACTTAGTGAGAAGAATATATCCTTTTAACTTTGCGAAATGATCAAATATTTACAAGTGGATTCTATTTCCTATTCTTGCATTTGTGGTCATATGTCCTTCATAAATCATATGCACTACACCTAACAGTCATTATTTATCATGATTTTCTTCTCTTCATAATTAAGAAGACATGAATTAAAAGAGTGATTTAACTAAATGTAATGATCTGCTCTTGTCGTTATGGATAAGTCAATGGAAAAGAAAATTGGATCAAAAAATTTATGAGTAATAACTTGAAAAATTTGAGCCTCAGCCAGGCTTGAATGAAATTTAAGTAAAGTGAGATCTGGATAATACAATAATAGATGGGTGATGATTGTGTCAGTGTGATAGTTAAATTAATAGCGAAGACATTAAGGAGTTTGTATGGCTTTAAGAAATCGAATTCGGGCTAGTAGAAGTGTGGAACACCCATAATTGATCTTGACATGAAGGGTTAATTTCAAGACGTCATGTTTTGAGGGCACGTTGCAAAGTGGGGGCTTGGGTGTCACGACCCCAACCCCGTCGTGACTGCACCCACTCTAACTCTCTAGTGGGAGAACCATTCTAACAGACCAACAATAAAAATAAAAATATGTACACAAGCTTAGATATGCGGAAGCAGGATATAAACTAGAATAATAACTGAGTCCCCATAAACTAAGCAAAAAAAAGATCAAATATCAAGAAGTGCGGAAACACCCTAGGAAACTGAAAGTCGTCCGTACCAAAACTCTAACAATGTCTAAAAAGAAAAGGAAAACACTCCCACAAGAAAACATAATAATAAAACAGTGATTAAAATTTTAGTCCTGGAAAAGGGACTAGAACATGGAAGAGTCCATGGCAGCTTGAAACAAACAGCTCACCCTTGAACTCGAACAAGCTTAATCTTCTAACCGAGGTCTCTCCGCAGTCGGCTGAATATACCTTATACATAATAAAAAGGCAGAGCAAGAGCAGTATCAGTACACAAATACAATGGTGTACTGGTAGGATCACGCAGTTAGCCAATAAGCGGATCATAGACAAGTAAATTCAACATAATAGACATATACATATACAGAATAAGTCAACAACATCTCAATATCACAACTCAATGTCTTCCGCGTGCTATAATTTCACACAAGGGTCCTCTCAAGGGACCTACAAACAATCAACCTTGTGTCGAAACGTGACACCCGATCCAAGTATGTGTCAGAACGTGACACCTGATCCAAATACGTGTCAGAACGTGACACCCGATCCATTAATATCATGTGGGAACATGACACCTGATCCCAAGATATCACAATCACAAGAACATTCAATGTTTACAATATTTATACCACCAAGAACAGGTTCATCACAATAACAGGCCAGCAAGTGATCATTTCACACATACTCTAGCATGTTTCGCTATTCATAAACACGCATGCATATCATGAAGCAATTTAACAAGTATATGAAACACATACGGGAAACTACACCATCAGTTACCTCAAATTCAAGCTTTCACAACCTTACAATGCAAGAGCCTTCCCTTTCCGAGTTCGTTCTTCTCGTTCTTGGTCTAGAAAATATTAAATACATATCAAGAATCAATACAATAGCCTAACTATCAGGAAATATAACACAATTTCACTCCCTAGACCAAACCCATGATCCTAACCTTACCCTAGGGTTATTTTCCATCATAGATTTTTAGTTCAAACCCTCCCCCAATGATTATCACCCATACTTCTAGTTTCTAAGAATCAAAGTATGAATATAGAGAGAAAAACCTTACCTTAAGCGTGGAAATCAATGGAAATTGCCCTAGGTCGCCTCTTAGGATTTTAGAAACTGATTGTTGCAGAAAAGACCATTTCTGATCTTTTTCACGACTTAAGTCGCAACTGTCCCGCTCTGGCGAGATATATCCCGCTCTGGCGGGATATGCAGAAATAGTGAGCTCGGAAATTATGTTTCAAGCCCATATTTCTCAACACGCCCCTTCCAAAGATGTATTAAAATTATACCCTTCATGCCAAATTTGATTTAGAGAGTTTTACTCGCCCGAATGCGATTTCGCAAAGCCGTAAATGCTCTGTATCGTCTTGTCTATTAGCCTATCCAATAAAATTATATATTTGACCTTCCACATTCACGTGATAACCCTAAAATTCACCTGACTCAAAATTAGTCCAAATCTGGCCTAAACTCAAATTTTTTGAAGTTACTACCCAAAGTTTTCTAGCCCGAAATCTTTTCCTATTGGCCTATCCCTAACGACGAGAACAAGTCGTTACATTGGAGCACAACTTTCGATCTTTTATTTTTTTGCAATCCTCCACGACGGGATTATTCCAGGTATGGCGGGGTAGATATTTTCTGTACTTTTTCATTTTTAGAGAGCAAAGGAACAAACTAGGGTTATTTCTTTTAGTTTTTCATCCCTTGTTGCACCAAAGGTAAGTTAAATACTCCCCTACTTCGTAAATTGATTTCTGGAAACTAGGTTTCATGGTAAATATCTTATGCCAGGGTTCTTGGCCTGAATTTAAGGGTGAAAATTAGCCCTAGATGGGTGATAGCATCATGAAATTGGCCAATAGTTAGGATTTTGATGTAACCTGGATATTAAAGGCCAATAACTCATTGATTTGTGTAATTTTTAGACCAAGAACAAGTCGAAAGACTTCTAAAGGGAAAGCTTCAGCTGTTTAGAGTTTTCAAGGCTTGATTTCGAGGTAGGTGATGGTTTTTACATTCTTGTCTATGTTACATGTACTTCTTACTGTAATTAATAGTATTGTCTGCATGTGTGAGACTACGAAAGATGTAACAAACTTTATAAAACGAATTTACTTGACTGTGAAAGCACGTGAAATATTCATTATGGTTTTGTGAATGTGATTATGGTTGTGGTTCATATAAATATGTACCTAGGGATCGGGTGTCACGTTCCAACACATATACATATAGGGATCGGGTGTAATGTTTCGATGCATATACATATACTTGTAAGGATCGAATGTGATATTTCGACTCATATACATGTACTTATAGGGATCGGGTGTCACATTCTGATACCTATACATATATATAGGGATTGGGAGCAACATTCAAACACAACTATTGTTTGGGTATGAGTCCAATGAGAGGACTACTGTTGGTTGTTGTTGAGAATGACATTGTGAACTGAATCATGCTTATGAACTTGCTAATTGGTAATGTATTTCATACATGCCTGTTTTTACTACTTTATAGTTTCTTGCATATGTTTCATTGACTGGATTGGCCGCGTGATCCTTGCAGTACACCGTTGATAATGTGTACTCATACTACACTTGTTCTTTACTTGTTGAGTACAGGACATCTTCAGGCGGCTGCTGACAGACTTCAGTTAGGAGACCACTGACTGCATCAGAATTCAGGGGTGAGCCGGCTTTTTCAGGATACCATGGGTTCTTCTAGGATCGCAGTTCATTCTTTTCGTACTTGGACCTTTAGGACTTAACTTTGCATTATTGTTTTGGGGTTGCATCCTTGTACTCTTAGACTTGTTCTTTAGAAGCATTTTGGTATAATGACTTTCAGGTTTTGGGAGGTTGACTTCCGCATGATTCGTTCACTATTATGCTTGTGTTGAATTAAATTTTTGAGTCTATGGGGACTCGGCTTAAAATTTATATAAAAGTTGTTGCCACATCTTTCATGCTTACTTTTGTGTTAGGATACTAGTTTGGGGTGTAATTTTGATTCTGTCACCGGAGAGTTAGTGCAGATGCCACTCACGACCTGTTTTGGATCGTGACACTAAATTATTTTTATATATTTTCTTATGCCAATTTAATATTACTGTCATTTTCATCATGTTAATCTCTCTTCATATTTTGTGAAATAAATTAAAGGTGAAAATTAATAATAATTAATTATATTTTAATTTTTTAAATTAAAATAATAAATTAAAAACTATTGTGAATCATCTATTTTTAATAAGTATGATGGACAACTATAATAATATATATCGACCACTGCTAATGATGCAACTTTGGTCTCAGATTAGTGGATCTTTAGTACGAAAAGCCATCAAGGATATTTTCTTGTTTCCCCTTGATATTCCGTGGTATTTGTATTAAAGCTTGATTAATTCATATTTGCTTTAGGTAAAATTCATTTGAGAATAACGCTATTTATTAAGATTTTTTTTTTCATATTTAAAGTTTGAAATCAAAAATTTTAATTAAGTGAACAATAACTTTGTCTACTAGCTCATTTACTGTATCATATCCTTTAATAATGCAAACATGGATTTGATAGGTAGAGTTCTACTAAAGTTTTTTCAAGTGAATTTTTTTTTCTATAAAACCTCAATCATTTTTTTAGTAAATTATATGTCTAAATATAACTTTACTTCTAAATACTATTTTTTTAATTTTAATTTTAATTTCAAATATTTTCTTCAAATATCACTCAAGTTAGGTTCAAACTCCTACTAACAGCAACAAAAAGTTTAGCCTGCAGCAAATTCCCTATGTCTTTTGCATTAAACCGGTAAATTCATAAATTATATACTTACTCGGTTTCGATTTACGTATCTTATATTTTTTGTAACATATTTCTAAAAGAACATTAAATTCTATATTTAGTAACTCTATAATGCATATATTTCACATAGCTTATTTAAGACCACAATTTTGAATGACACTTTGATATAATATATCTATCTTTTAATTTAAGATCACAAACATTCAAAAGTCTTCATTATTTTTTTAACCGGTCAAATTATGACATAAATTAAACTGAAAAAGTAATATGTATTTGCACATAATTTTTTATCATTTAATTCTAATTAATTAGTATCTCCCCCCCCCCCTCTATTTTAACTTAAACTATAATATATAATTAGTATGATTTGATGAAAATATCGAGTATGGAAATTTGCTGATGACAGACTGTTGAGATGAAAAAAGAAGTTAGAAGTATTAGTTAGAATCAAGGGTAGTGTGGTCATTTTACCTACTATATGGTTAGAAATAACTAACCAAATTAGTTAGTCAGTTAGACAACTAATTTGGTATATGTAAACATTAGTTAAGGCATTTTGCGGATGCTGAAAAATGTGAACTCTCTTTCTCTCTCTATTCTAATCTTCTCTTCCTTCTCTCTAGTTTCTTCTTCCTTTCTTCTTCCTTCTCAGATTCAAGAAGGAAGTGAGCTCAAACAAGCTCATGGTATCAGAGCAGTGATCACTGCAACAAAGGCTCGAACAGCTGATTCAAAGACTCAAAGCTCAGAGTCAAAGAGTCAGTCAAGTGTCGATCTTGTGTTTACAGATCTAAGCTTCGTCGAAGCACAAACTGTAATCAACACTAATTTCCGCAACAAAAAGCTCAAAACTTGAAGAAATGACAGGCGAAGCTACTGGTTCAACTCAACGAGTGGGCATACCAAGTTCAGCAAGCTCAGCAGGGAACAATGGACAAGGTATTGACTATAATCATCCCTTATTCCTTAGCCCTACGGATGTGAGTGGTATTAGCATCATATCGTTCCAGTTGCAAGGTATTGAAAACTATACTCTGTGGAATCGGTCAATCAAATTAGCCCTACTAGGTCGAAATAAATTAGGGCTTGTGGATGGAACGTGCAGAAAAGAAATGTATGGTGAAGAACTATGGGGCCAGTGGGAAAGAGTAAATGCAATTGTGCTGTCATGGCTTATGAATTCAGTTTCGAAGAGTTTGCTGAGTGGAATTGCATTTGCTTCAAATGCATCGAGTGTGTGGACTGACCTGCAAGAGAGATTTGACAGAGTTGATGGGTCAAGAACTTATAGTCTACATAAGGAGATAGCCACTTTGCAACAAGGAACAGTTTCTGTATCAACATATTATACTAAGCTGAAAGCATTGTGGGATGAGTTTGAAGTGTTGGTGCCCTCACCGTGTTGCAATTGTGAGAAATCCAGAGGTTTTGTAGCTCACATGAACAGACAAAAGCTATATCAGTTTCTAATGGGACTGAATGACACATATCATCAAGCTAGGAGTCAAATTCTCATGATAGATCCTTTGCCTAATATCAATCAAGCATATGCTATGATAGTAGGAGATGAGAGTCAAAAGGCTGTGGTTACAGGCATCAATAATTTGGGACTATATGCATCAAATTCAGAGTCAGTAGCTATGTACTCCAGAGCTGGAAATAGTTCAGGCATTGGCAATAGGTTCAAGAAGAATACCTCCTTAATCTGTGATTTCTGTAAATGTAGAGGCCACACAAAAGAGTCCTGCTACAAGGTGGTGGGATATCCCCCAGATTTCAAGTCAAAAAGGAGAGTTCAGAATGCAAACATGGTTCATACTGATACTAATAGTCTCACTAGTCAATCTCAGCAGTCAGGTCAGGCTAACTTTTCTTATGGTCTAAACACAAATGTGGCTGATGAACCACTGTGGGGCAGAAGTAGTACAGTACAACACACTGCAGACAAACTAACAACAACTACTCCCAACAAGACAGCTGAGAGAGAGGTCAAACAACTACTTCAAGGGTGTACATTCACAAAGGATCAGTATGAGCAAATTCTTATGATGATGAACCAACAATCTTGTCCAAGAGCCAATGCACCTGAGTGCAATAAGGCAAATAATGCAGGTAAGGCCTTATTTGTGACTGAAAATAGTGATGTGTGGATTGTGGATACAGGTGCCACAAATCATATGGTGTCTAAGCTGGAGATGCTGCTAAAGAAGTCTGTACATAAGCTTGACACTCCTAAGGATGTGTGTTTACCAAATGGTGGTACCACTCAAGTAACTCATGTTGGTTCTTGTAGTTTACCATCTAAAAGTCTGATCACAAATGTGTTTCATATTCCAGAGTTCAAGTATAACTTAATGTCTGTTAGCCAAATAACCAAGGAATTAGGCTGTTCAGTCTCCTTCTTCCCTGATTTCTGTGTTTTCCAGGAGCTTTACACTGGGAAGGTGAAGGAAGTTGGTAGAGAAGAGGGAGGCTTGTATTTGCTATGGAGTCAATTAACTCAAGGTGATACCAGTCAGACTACGAATTCTGCACACTATGTTGATGCTGCTCATCCAACAGACAAGGAGTTAGATATGGAGCTATGGCATAAAAGGCTAGGACATGCATCTTCAATTGTACTGTCAAAGATGTTTACTATGAATAAAGTTAGTAAGTGTAAGGTGTCAGACTGCTTGGTGTGTCCCTTTGCAAAACAAACTAGACCTGTATTTCCTTCTAGCATCATCAAAAGTAGTAGCTGTTTTGAGTTGATACATGTTGACCTTTGGGGACCTTATAATACTGCTACCTTTGATGGAAACAAGTACTTTCTTACAATTGTTGATGATTTTTCACGAATGACTTGGCTATTTTTACTCAAACACAAATCAGATGTATGTGTGTCTCTTAAATTGTTCCTGCAGTATACAAAAAATCAGTTTGGCAAGGTGGTCAAAGTCCTAAGGTCTGATAATGGTACTGAGTTTGTTAACTCAGTATGTGATGGTATGTTCAAAGCATTGGGTATTATACATCAAAGATCTTGTCCATACACACCTCAACAAAATGGTGTGGCTGAGAGGAAACATAGACACCTACTAGAAGTCACCAGAGCCCTCAGATTTCAAGCAAAAATACCTATCAGGTATTGGGGTCACTGTGTGCTAGCTGTTGCCTACCTCATTAACAGACTTCCTAGTAGTGTCCTTAACTTTCACACTCCTTATGAAAGATTGTATGGCAGCAAACCAGACATATCTCATTTGAGAACAATTGGCTGTTTAGCTCTTGCAAAGAACCTCACTGAACATGACAAACTCAACCCCAGATCAAGATCAACTGTGCACATGGGTTACTCAGAAGTGCAGAAAGGCTATATTCTGTTTGACCTGCATAATAGCACATTCTTTGTTAGCAGGGATGTTTCCTTTAGAGAAAATATATTTCCTTTTACCAAGGCTGATGATTGTGCAACTCAGCAGCTGTTTGTGGATAACCTGCAAGACATAGGTGAGACAGCTACACAGCTTTCTCTGTCTCCCTTCATACTCTCAGGTGCTTCTCCTTCTGTATTATCAGAAGAGGCTTCATGTGTGCATCCAGGTGGTGATAAGCAAAGCTATGTGCCTATACAAACACTTACAGATGTGATTGAGACTGATATGCCTGATCCTCCTCTCACTAGAAAATCTGCCAGGTCTAAACATCCTCCCACATGGATGAAGGATTTTGTCTCCTTGAATGTTAATCAGGATGTCCAATATCCTCTGTCCAACTATGTAAGCTACTCTCACCTCTCACCTTCTCATCAACATTTTATTGCAGCAGCTTCCTCTGTGATAGAACCTTCCAGCTATGCTGAAGCTATCAAAGATCCCAAATGGATTGAAGCCATGAAGGCAGAGATTCAAGCATTGGAATGCAACAATACCTGGGTAATTACTTCCTTACCTGCAGGGAAGAAGCCCATTGGTTGCAGATGGATCTACAAAGTTAAATACAAATCAACAGGTGAAATTGAGAGGTACAAAGCAAGACTAGTAGCTAAAGGATACAGTCAACAAGAGGGAATTGATTACAAAGAAACCTTTTCCCCTGTTGTGAAGATGGTGACTGTCAGGGCCATTCTTTCCACTGCAGCATCCAAAAATTGGCCCATTCATCAATTAGATGTCTTCAATGCATTCCTACATGGAGACCTAGAGGATGAAATATATATGCAGCTACCCCAGGGATTTGTCAGTCAAGGGGAGAAGGTATGTAGACTAACAAAGTCCCTTTATGGGCTCAAACAAGCTCCAAGGCAGTGGAACCACAAACTTACTGAAGCTCTTACATCCCTCAAGTTCAAACAAAGCCAATATGATTACTCCTTGTTCATCAACAAGTCAGCAGAAGGTATTGTAATTGTGCTTGTGTATGTAGATGACATGTTGGTCACAGGTAGCAGCCTAAAGTTGATAGAAGAGACAAAGAAAGCTCTACAAAGTGCATTCAAGATGAAGGACTTAGGGGAGCTCAAATACTTCTTGGGGATTGAATTTTCAAGATCCAAAGCAGGAATACTTATGCATCAGAGGAAGTATACACTTGATCTGATAGCAGAAGTAGGGATGACTGCAGCCAAGCCAGCAGGAACACCTATAGATGCCAACATTAAGCTTACATCAAAGCTTTATGATGAGCATGTAAACCAAAAGCAGGAAGAGTCACAAGATCCTCTAATAGAACAGGCAGCCTATCAAAAACTTATAGGTAAACTTCTATACCTCAACATGACAAGGCCAGATATAGCCTTCAGCACCCAAACATTAAGTCAGTTCCTAAATCAGCCAAAGAAATCTCACATGGATGCAGCTCTAAGAGTAGTTAAGTATCTGAAAAGACAACCTGGACAAGGTATACTACTGTCAAGTAAATCAAATAATCAAATCACAGCATTCTGTGATGCAGACTGGGCAGCCTATGCACTCACCAGGAAATCAGTCACAGGCTACTTAATCAAGATGGGAAAATCTCTTATTTCATGGAAAGCCAAGAAACAAACCACAGTGTCCAGAAGTTCAGCTGAAGCTGAATATAGAAGTATGGCCTCTACTGTTTCAGAACTTGTGTGGCTGCTGGGAATGTTGAAAGAAGTTGATGCTGAAATGAAGGTACCAGTGCAGATATATAGTGACAGCAAAGCAGCTATCCAAATTGCTGCCAATCCTGTGTATCACGAAAGAACAAAACATATCGAGATAGATTGCCACTTCATTAGAGAGAGGTTGCAGCAAGGCATGATCAAAATCGACTACCTGTCAACCCAAGAACAACCAGCTGATCTGTTGACAAAGGGACTGCCCAGGGCTCAACATGAGTACCTTTTATCCAAGCTAGGAGTTTTAAACATTTTTGCACCTCCTAGCTTGAAGGGGAGTGTTGAGATGAAAAAAGAAGTTAGAAGTATTAGTTAGAATCAAGGGTAGTGTAGTCATTTTACCTACTATATGGTTAGAAATAACTAACCAAATTAGTTAGTCAGTTAGACAACTAATTTGGTATATGTAAACATTAGTTAAGGCATTTTGCAGATGCTGAAAAATGTGAACTCTCTTTCTCTCTCTATTCTAATCTTCTCTTCCTTCTCTCTAGTTTCTTCTTCCTTTCTTCTTCCTTCTCAGATTCAAGAAGGAAGTGAGCTCAAACAAGCTCACAGACCTTTGAATTTAGCAACTTTTTATGTTTACATTTTGGGAAAAGGACATACCGCTCACTACGATCATCGAATATACGACAAGCTGTTCTTCCTATACTTATATTTAGTTCACAATCTTTGATTTCTTTAAATTTTAATGCCTCTATATATATTTCATCAAGAGACGAAATCAAAATTTAAAACTTATGATTTCTGAATTCCAATTATTTGAATTTAAGATATATAAAGTCTTAATTTAATAATTTATACATATACAACAGATTTTTAAGATATATATAAAATTTGGACTAAATCTACTGCGTTCGACTGAATTTAGTTTTATCTTTTGTAAAAATAAGTAGCCAACTTACATATTCACGTATAACTACTATATGCATGGTAACAAATATGTCACTTTCGACAAAAAAAAAATAATATTAAAAAGATTAATTACGGGAGGGAAAATATTTACAAGTGCTGCCAAAATACAATTTGGTCTTGCAACGTGATTCGTTTGTCATTTACAAAACAATTGTTTCAATTATTGACACTATATATCATGTGGGAAAACATGACCCATATGCCCTTGATCTTCTTCTCTTTTAACACATTCACATTTTTCTTCTTTTTATTCTTCTTCTCTGACTATATTCATCAAATTCAAATTGAAATTTGAAACAAACTATGTCTCAACAATCTCATCTAGATGAGGTCCGTGCAGGTATTGATCATCAAATCCTATTTCCCGACAATGAACATGTTAGAAAATCTCCGGAGACCTTCCTAGATCTACCTCCGGAGTCTTTTTGGATCCCTAAGGACTCGGAACAAGATTGGTTCGATGAAAATGCAACCATACAACGTAAGAGATCGATGAAGCTAGGTTTTTTTGGAAAGTCAAATGATCATCATTCGAAATCATTCACTCATCGTCCTTTCGCCTCGACGTTAAACCATCATCATAAAAATCATAAATCTTCTTCTCTTTTTGCTCTTCCTAAGTCTCATAAAACTAGCTTGGCCGATGGAAATCTCCGGCAGAATAAGGTACCGACACGTTTATTCCGAAGCCGGTCTGAACCGGGTAGAAAGGGAGCAACAAATGTGAGTGAGCCGGGTTCACCTAAAGTTTCTTGTACTGGAAGAGTTAGGTCAAAGAAAGACAGAGGTGTTAGAACCGGGTTTTGGAAAAAGTTAAGGGCTATTTTTAAGATCCGGCCGAGAGCAAAAAGTGTGGCCAATGTAAATGTTGAACCGGACGGTTCGGTTGGCGTGAAGCGGTTGGAGACTAGTAGCCGGTCAAAGTCATAGAGCGGCAACTTATTGGGCTTTACACGTAAGCTTAGTGGGCTCAATTTGTTGTCTCGTTAGGCCGTGATTTGAGGCCTATAAAGCCCAATAGGTCCACTACAAATACTAGAAAAAAGTTATACGGGTCCCACCATTTTGATATTTTCTCAATTCTTTAAATTTTATGAAATATATATATATATATATATTCAATTTACAGTCGTTTTGCATATTGAATTTTAGGGTTAATTTGGACATCCAATATGAAATTATGATTTAAAATTAAAATAATATGAAATTGAAGTGTTTTTTGAACATGTAATTTGAATTTTTAAGTTGTATTTTTTTCATAAACATAAAAACCCCACCCACAAGTAGTGGCGGAGCCACCTTATGGTCAAGGTTCATTCGAACCTCTTTAGGTAGAAAATTATACTATTTACATATGGTTAAAATAATATTTATGTATATATAGTATGTGTCAAACCCCTTTCAATTAGTTCATGTGTCTACTTCTTCAAATTTAAAACCCTTTTAAAATCAAAATACTGCTGCGCCATTGCCCATAAGTTATGAAAACTATCAAACTTTCTCCAATACAATTTTAGCATTTTACCAAATGAGCAAATCATATAGTAGTTCATAAACAAGATATCAGAGTATCATAAGTTGCCGCATTGATAAATCACATATTTTCATAATTCATTTTATAAATAAATGTTTGTGATTACAAACATTTAAATACACATAATTTTATAAAATTTACTAGTCAATAATAGTAGTAACTAGTTAATTATTCCATAATATAATCTTTTTACATGGTACATGCAATCTCTTCACGCCGAGTACAAGCTTTTTTCTTTCAAAATTTAAAATAATATTATTTATAAAATATAAATTTATGGGTCAAATTTTATAGTTTCAAAAATGGGAAAATTATGCAAATTGGCAAACATTACTAGTATATTATTTAATATAGCTATAAGATTAAAAAAATTATGCAAATTGACTACAGTTTAATAAAATTTACTATTATACAAATCTGGAGGTGAATATACAAATCTCTAAAGTAGATTTATATTTTCTTTGGTATTTATATATTTTGGAGCTCATATAAAAATCTATGGAGGCACATATACTAATCTCTTAAGGTTTAATACATACAAAGCGAATTTAGGGGCTCATATACTAATCTTTAAAACAAATTTGTATTTGTATATACAATTTTTCTAAAAATCCAATTTGTATAATGCAGCGAGATATACCAATAGAAATGTGCATAACAACTAAAACTATAGTATAATATGTAATTAAGCAAACTATAGCTAAGAAACTTAATTACCTTTCAAATTTTTGATATTTTTAAAGGTCCTCTTAAAAAATTTAAAGTAATGCTTGGTATTCATTAGATTGAGAAAGAGGATAATCCACTTGTTTATACTAATTATTCGATACATGAATTTTCTACAATTTAATAAATTTAATATTAAAAAAACAGTATTATATATGTCTAGGTGGTTGATAAGAAAGATGAAATATACCCCTATTTAGTTACAGTCGTATCAGTGAGATCAAATTATTTTTCAATAGTGGAAAATAATCGGTGGCATGTCCCTATCTTATTTTTCATTTTTTTATTACATATTATTTCATATGTCTTGATTATCGTATTATTTACGATTGCTAATAAATTCTTTTCATTATTTTTGGCATGATTTTTAATTTTACTTTGTATTTTTTTCACATTATTTTTGATTTATATTACTTGAGCCGAAGGTCCTACTAAATTAATTTATTACATACGTATCAATTTCTTTAAATTTTAATTGTGGGATTATATTGTTATCGCCGTCGTAAGTGGCATAGATACATAAAAGATGACAACGAGGCCTCTTATGATCAGATAGATAAACAAAAGCCATGTATATATAAGACACATTGTAAATTCAAGCTATTTTGAATTTTGTGAATAATATATTTCAAATTCAAGCTGTTTGAATTTTGAATTTTAAATTTAGAATTTAGAATTTACTATTCATCATTTTGAGATAGAGGATAATCCACTTCTTTAATACGAATTGTTTTATAATGACTTTTCCACTTCCCGCCCTCTTAATATTAAAAACAATATTATATTTGTATAGGTTGTTAGTGCAAAAATAGCCAATGTTGAATATGAGAAACGATAATAATGTTAGGTTTGACTATAATTAAAATAGTATGATTGTAAAACTAAACGTGTAAATATAAATGATTGTAAAAATAAACCTGGAAAGCTTCTAGAAAAATAGAAATGATCCTACAAGAATAACAGAAGTTGCTTGTACTCATTAATCATTCTGCTCCCTCGATTTCATATCATTTGTCATATTTCATTTTCAAAAATTAATTTGAACTAATTTTTATTAAATTAAATTAAAATCAATCTAATATTATATATATCTCACCATAAATTTTTGAAAAGAAGAAAAAAAAAATTAAAATTTTGTGTTACTATTTATCCTTCAAAATCATCATTGAAAAATCAATTCCTAAACATTTTGGAAAACAAGTTACCAATATTATTAAAAGAAGCACATCTCAATTTCATCATTCAACTACAATTTGAATGCATATTGACTAAGCCACCCTTTGATTAGAGAATTTTTCAGTTTTTTGACAACCAAAAAGGGATTAGAATTTGGACTTTTCCCATGTCAAAATAAATTTATGAAGTTTAAAACCTCAAAATATCATTGACCAATCCCATGTCACCTTAAAAGCAAGGACCAAAATTTTAATATTATCACCAGAAATCAAGCTCAAAATCCTTACTTTTCTTCTTTTCCTTCCAGCTTGCTTTTTTATAGAAAAAAAAAATGATGGGCCACATAGAGCCCAAAATTTCTTTGGTTTCAACTCATAAGTAAAAAAGAACAACTTTTCCTATATCAAATATGCACAATTCTCTCTATCTGCTGCCAACGGTCTTTCTTCGGAATTATCTGAACGAGATATATCCCGTAAATTTGTATATATCAATTTCACCTGATGTATCCATTATCAGTTTCATATATCCATCGTAAAAATGAATTGATGTATACAGTGTATTCGTGCACAGGTACATATTGGTTCCAAGCGGGTACTGATGTATATATCTAGTGTATTTGTGCATAAATACATCTATCTGGTATGAAATTTGTGGTGTATTCAGTGTATTTATGCATAGATACATGCTTAAAAAAGACGTAAATAAATATATTATTTTCCGGATTCATGTATTTGTGCATAGATACATATGTCTAGTGTAATTATGCTTTAACTAGTTGTCCTTCAATGACTATTTGATATCATTACATAACAGAAAGAGGAGAGAGTTTGAGAGGGAAAGGGAGAGAGTGAGAGAAAGAGGGAGAGAGGGAGAGAGCGAGTGAGAAAAAGGGGAGGAGAAAGAAAAAGAAATTATGTAATTATTTTAAAGTATTGTCGAATTTAGTAGATATAATAGGGATGTTTGTCTAATTAAATATTTTTTTCATGAAAACATGACCAATATATCTTCAGTTCTTGAAGTTCATTTCACATTATAACATATGAAATTTTTGGTAACATTGAATAGAATTTGTGCATTCTTTTCAACCTCTATTTTGACAAGTTATCAGGAAAATCTTTTAAGTTAAAATATCCATATTCATTCTTGGTCTGGATGCTGATCTAGCGAGCCTTCCTAGCCTCCTAGAGTGCAGCCTCCCTGTCGAAGACCATAACGTTTTGAAAAGGTTCCAATCAATCAAGGGGAGCTTACCAAAAAATTTCGCGTCAAGAACTAAAAAATATTATAAAAAATGCAGTATTTCATTCAAATATAGTGAATATTACAATTTTTATAATTTATTTGATTCTTTTATTAGAAATGCACTAGTTTACGTACCCGCGCGTTGCACGGATATTTTAAAATGTAATAATTTATTAATTTAAAAATATCTAATATGAATTATTATTGAGTAATAGAAATGCATGTGTAAAATCATATATAATATTTTAATTTTATATAAACACTTGATGTTAATAAAAGTTTGCCCTAATCTATGTGCAACAGGATATGTTCTTCTAAGACACCAAATATTATTCAATAAATTTCTTTTTCTCCGTATAATGAACATTAATAGCATATGTGGCGAATGCTAGATTGATATTTGTTCTAATTAATTAAATTTTAAATTCATAGACCAAATTTGAACCTACTATTAAAAATAATGACTCTACTTTGAACTAAAATGCAAACATAATTTGCAAAGCATATTGCAACCTCTTTATCTGTTGTTCAATCCTGAAAAATAAGACGATATTCATTTAATCAAATATAATTTGATAAAATAAAAATGCATAAAAATAAATTTCAATGACCAATTTTAAAAAAAAAACATAATTATATTAATATATACCACATAAAGATAAACTATTTTTAGTGCAGGAAAAAGTATGAAAGATGAAAAAAAAGTTCATCTTCTATTCTTTTGATTTACTATAAGTCTCTTCTTTTATTTTATGAATTTTTTTTGTTCGATTAGCCCTTTTTAACAATATGTTGTTGATTTTATTCTTTTGTAATTTGTATAACTTAACAATGGTAGATAATATTAGGATTTAGTTTTAAAAATATTAAATTAATTTTATATAAATAATTAATACATTAATTCTAACATTGATAGAATAACATTGAAAAGTTATAAGCATCATCAGCATGCTATTATGAGTGAAACATAAAAATATAAATGACAAATTCATTTCAAGTAAATTCTACTCAAATTTTTTAAAGTAATAATATCAATTATTATCTTAGATTTAAATACACGTGGATAGATTTTATATGGTCAAATAAGTTTGTTCTTCGTTCTTGAGCTTGAAATTAGATGTTTGATCTTGAACGTGAATTTAATTATTTTAGTGCTTGAATATTTATAGCTTATATAAAATTTAATGTTGTTTGAGCCACGAGCTCGCTTTCGCTTCTTGTAATGAATTTTGGTCTCCTTTTTAAGTTATAAAGACCTTATTTTGGTCTCCTTTTCAAGTTATAAAGACTTTTATTCATGTCATGAGAGCAAAAAATTGTGAGGAGAACAAACTCTTCCTTTTTAAAAAAAAAATAAAAAAATTGATTAGTTGACTTGAATTATCAACTAATCGTATTAAAGCAATAACAGTATCATATTTGATTGGTCAAAACATGTCAAACACTTACAATACATTTTCTTTGGCCTTTAGTTTTAAAAAGTATGTCACGTCATGGTTCCCATTGGGTTTACCTTGTTCACAGGTCGACCCATGGCAGCAAGAAAAGGCGATATTGTGCTATACTCCGGTGATATCTTTCCTACTGAGACACGCAAACTCCCCTCGTATCTCAGATCACATTCCATAAATCGAAAGAGGAAGTCTACTCGTCTGATCCTGTTGCCTTCTTTATTTGACGTAGCCTTGTCACATAGCACAAATTTGAATCTCTAGGATAAAATAATATTCAATGAATCTTAGGCTTATAAAACGAGTTCATCATTTGAAGCTCAATCGAATGGACAAGCATGATTAAATTGAACTCTTTAGTAAATCTATATTTACTGAACTTAAATAATTTGAAATATCATCCAAATTATTTTATGAATTTGAATTCATTAAAGTAATGACACATTTTCAAGAAAGCAATACTAGTGGACAGTACAGAACAACTCTGTTTCTTATTTTCCTATTTCCCTTTTCTGGGACAAGTTTTTCTAACACTCTTCAATTGCCTTAAAAAACAACACAGAATGAGTTAACACATTAAACAAAAACTCAATGAACTTCTTCCTCCTTGTGTGTGTAAATCACAGAGTCTGATTTCGGGTACGAAATGCAGGTCAGTAAGTAACCTTTCTGCATCTGATCATCGTCAAGGAATGCACCTTCAGATTGATCAACTGAACCAGAAACTAACTGTCCTGCACAAGTGCAACACGAACCAGCCCTGCACGAGTAAGGCAGCTCCAAACCAGCTTCCTCTGCTGCATCGAGGATGTATTGATCATCGGACACTTCAATTTCGTTCTCTTTACCATCAGGGCCTATTAGTTTCACCTTGTATGCTGCCATTGCACTGACTTTGAACGAGGACGAAGACTTTAAGCCAAATGCTTTCGAAATTCCCTTAATAGAACACAATGAGGATCGCGGTTTGGTAAAGGCGGATGATCTTATTGATGGTGCAACCTTGATCAAGGAAGACGAAGAGATACTTATACTCGACATGTTTATACCTGAGAGATACATAACACGATCAATCAAAACCTAATTCGCGCTAAAACAAACATGAGATGTTCCCATCTTTCTTCTCAGAAGACATTGATTTGACCCTATAAGCGGAACCAAACATGTTGCTACCAGAAGCAAAACCCTGTATTTTTTTCCAGAGAGACTCCTAATTGTTACAGAGCAACTTAAAAGCAGATTCTTTAACCAGAAAGAATACAGTTCAAATGTAGGATACCTATACAAAAATTTTCACAACTCAATCATAATGATGGAATTTGTCATTAGCTAGAAATTGCTCCTTTGTTGCGTCTTATTCTATTACTTCAGGATTCATAAACTTCAAATTTTCGCATCAACATGTGCATCGGAAATATATAAGTAAATCCACCTTTTGCATTCTTTGGAAGTACTTAGATCAATATGCTACTAAATTTGCTCTACTCTCATGCATACTCAAAGTGACACACATATACAAAGCATTCCATTATGCCATTATTCTTTCTCTAGGAATCTTCATTTGGACTCTTGTTTTTATCAAAAAACAACAACGACATAGTGCTCCAGTGACTATGTATTACTCGGACTCATCAAAAATGTTGTCCCACTATGACTAATCGTTGAAAAATATAGTATTTTTGAAGAATTCAAATTTGACACATATTTTTAAGAGTTCGAGCCAGACTCACCAACGAACTCATTTTGCACCGAGTATAACGTTCTTTGTACTGAAAATGTAAGTATGTTCAAAGAACAATACTGAAAATATAAGTATGTTCAAAGAACAAACCTTTGCTAGTAGGAATCTGACCAATTTCAATTTAATGACTATTCTACTTTTCACCAACAACAATCACTATGTCTCAGTACTAAATAAGTTGGAATCAACTACATAAATCTTAGAGCCCATTTGGATGGGCTTAAAAAAAGTAAATTTTATATATGAAATACTTTTAGAACTTTGAAGTGCTGAAAGTTATTTTTATAAATAAGCAGTTGAGTGTTTGGATAAAAGTGCTTATGTTGAAAATAAGTGTTTGCATTTTAGGGTTAAAAGAATAAAAAAGACAGTTTGAGAATTTAGTTAAAATATAAGGGATATAAAAGTAATTTCCATGGTCAAACAAAATAGCTTTAAGCACTTAGAGAAAAAAAGTTAGAAATTCTAACTTTTCATTTTTGATTGACTTTAAGAATTTTATGACTTAAAGTTAGCATTAAACAAACACGTTTAAAAGCTAAAAAGGGGCTGACCAACTTAAAGCCAATCCAAATGGGCTCTTAATCTGATCAATCTAAACATTCAATCAAACCAATAATTTCTTTTGAGAAACAAATAACTCCAAGTAATAAAAATAAACAGTACTATAAATATATATATATATATATATATGGAGAAGGTTGTAACTTACTGAAGTAGAAGATCTGAATTCTGAACTTGTAAAAAATGGTAGAACTTAATTAATATCAGACCAAATAAATAGTGCTATACACTGTGCTCACAAAATATTTGTCATAGTATGGTGCTTTATATAGAAAATTAATCAGAGGGGAAAAGCAATTAGGATACATACATGCCCTTGGCATGACTCTATTTCCTTGTCCTTTCAACCCTCTATAAGGACATATTTAGGTTCTGTCTATTAATTCAGCTTTTCATATAACTTAAATACTCAGTTCATTGAGTAGCTGAT
Organism: Solanum dulcamara; assembly: GCF_947179165.1. NCBI lineage: Eukaryota > Viridiplantae > Streptophyta > Magnoliopsida > Solanales > Solanaceae > Solanum > Solanum dulcamara. The sequence continues at coordinate 6,756,312 of NC_077237.1, read as the reverse complement.
TAGAATTATGTAAATATTAATAATATAAAGATTTGTTGTATTATTTTATGTACAATTTAGTTATTTATAAACTAATTATTCTATCTTTTATATCGTATAAAATAATATATAAATTTCTTCATAACTTATACATATACTAATTATAAATTTGGGAGAAATAATTAATGGAGAATCAAAAAGTTACTAACTAAATAGTACTATTAATTCAGCTTCTCATATATGAATTTTATGTTTTTATTATAAAAATGTAATTTATAGTACCTCTACAAACACTTAAAATGAAGTATTTAAAACTTGTTAGTATATTCTTTTGTGATGGGGAAATATATACTATTGTAGACAATGAAGCAGAAATTATACATAAAACTATATACTATATAAAATTGTGGAATATAATATAGTAATAATAAAATAATTAAAAGAGGTGGACGCAGCCAAGTTGGTAAGTAAGGTTCATGAGTCAACTAGAACAAGATACATTGTATGCAGACAAAGACAGGAGATGTTGTGGAAGGATATGTAGTTTCTACACTCTTCATTCTATTGTACATCTAATCAATGCATCAAGAATTTTCTATTGTACATTTAAGCAATCCATTTAAGAACAGAGCCTTTAGCCTGGGCCGAATAAGTCTGCTAGCCCATAGAGCTTGAGCAATGTGGATTGAATTGACCCATGAGCCAAATTAAAAATAATTAACAAATAAATTTAAGATAAAATACTTAAAATAAGTAAATAACAGAAAGAATCCAAACTCAAAATCTATTTAAATCATTATATATAAATATTACAAGTTAGTGTTCATATTTAGCTAGTTATATTGTTACTCATTAACCGTTTAGTTTATTTATTAATATCTTTATTAACATTTTTGTAGATATTTATGTTAACATATTTAAATTTAAAAAAATCAAAATGTGTGCTGGTCCGAAGCAGCCCACAGTCCATATAATAGTGGATTGGACTTGACATTTTTTGGCCCACCAAAATAATGGGTCATGCGACCTAATCTGTTAAAGTTCAAAATCAGTATGAACTAGTTTGGATGGACTGAGATGATTCATATTGACAGTCACATCTCTATCTGTCCAAATTCAAAGATCAAACGGGCCTTAAAGCCCGTTTGATTTAGTATTTATTTGACTTAACTTATCGAAAACAGCTTATAAATTACTTTCAGTCTATAAGTTGTTTTAAATGAGTTAAGTCAAACATCTCTAATTATTTTTTTGGACTTATTTTAAGCATAAAATAGTTTTAATTTGGCCAGTCAAACACAATTTTTTTTTTAAAAAACAGCTGAACTTATAACCCAATCCAAACGAGCTCTTAGCTTACCTAAAACATCTTATAAGGTAAAAGTAGTTTATAAACTGTTTTAGATAAGCTAAGTCAAACAGACCCAAATATTTTTTTAGTTTTATTTTAAGCACAAAATGACTTTAAGTTGATCAGTCAAACACTTAAAAAAGTTGAATAGTTTTCAACAATTTATAAAGCCAATCCAAAAGGGCTCGTAATATCTCATGTATTTTCAAGTGATTTTTTTGAGATAATTAAGTAAAGTTGAGTATGTATTTTTTGTTATAAATGAATAGTTTAATGATTCCCGTATATTATGATAGTAATGTAAAATTGAACAACTTTTTATTATAAAAATAGTAAATAACTTCATTGTAATAAATTAAAAAAAATTAAGTAACCATTCATGTAATTAATGTGTTACTCCATACGAATTTATGTTTTAATCCGACACAATTAAAAAAATAATTATTGTATTAGGTGTAATACATAAATGTGCTCTAATATTTGACTTCAATTGTTATTTATGCGCTCTAACTTTGAGTGTACACAATTAAGTACTTAAATTTATATAAAGATAAATAAATAGACACGCACATCATATGTGATATAATACATAGAGGACGCTATATAGGATGCGAATTGCCAAAATATTAAATAACTTGCAAACACTGGATAAAATTTAAATAGCAGTCCTAAAAAGTGGCTATTTGTGAATACTATCCTATAATCAAGGCCCAGAAGATCCATTTCATAACAACCCATGAACTCCCAATCGGGTCAAGTCCAAAATCCATTTACAGTATCCAGCAAAATGAAGCCACCTTTTCTTCTTCTTCTTCTTCTTCATCATCATCTGATTACTGTAAGCCGGTAAAGCTGAGAAATTTTCAGAAATGAGAAAGCAAGTGTTAACGTTGACGGAAGCTGCGGCTTCAAGAGTACGGCAGCTGTTGGAGCAGCGTCAGCGTTCTTTCCTCAAGCTTGGTGTCAAATCTCGCGGCTGTAATGGCTTGTCTTATACCCTCAATTATTCAGGTTTCCCCCTTTTTCATTATGTTTTTTTTCTCCTGATTTTCCTTATTTTCTGTGTTAGTTTGAAGTTCATGATTGATCTTAAACGCGGATTTTGGATGATACTTGTAATAGATTACTACTACCTTAGAAATAAATTAATTATAATGATCCACGATGATTCAATAAAAAAAAAACCTAACCTAAATAAAATCAAGGATTCCCTGAGTAAGAATCCTCGGATCATCACTTATTCCCTGAATAATATAGAATGACTAAAAATTCAAATAAAGGTTTTGCTTTTGCTCAAAATATAAATAGGGGTTGAAAGCGAGCCCGCATGGCCCAATGATCTTTTATATATTTTTCCAGTAGTAATTCTAGGTACTATTGCATGTAATGTAGGCTTAGCCGTTTTAGAACCATCAATGATTGGTGAACCGGCGGATCCATTTGCAACCCCTTTGGAAATCTTACCTGAATGGTTAAAATAGAAAAATCGGTATCCAAGGGTGCGGCCTGGTGGTCGATGAAGTGAGAGGAGAACACTGAGGTCTCAAGTTCAAATTCCATCCTATACAAAAACACTAGGTGATTTGTTACTATCTGTTTAAGCCCTGTGTAACTAGTTGAGGTGTGCGCAAATTGGCCGAACACCAGGATTATCAATATATATATATATATATATATATATATGTTATCATAAAAGGATGCGAAGTAGATAATGTCATAGAAATAGCAAAAGAATTATACAAAGAAAATAAATATAGTGTGTGTTATAATAAAATTACTAGGTCCTCTTTTAAGTAAATATATATATATATATATATACCAAACCGAGAGAGGTTTTCCTTTCAGAAAACCCCCGAAGAACTTGTAAAAACTTTATATATTAAAAATTATTTTGCCCCCAAAAATATGTGTTTATACTTCCACATGTATAACATTCAAGAATTAGTGAAAAGGCTTATCAATTAGGATAATTTGGGTTATGCAAAATCAACCTTTGTTTCAAAGATATAAAAGAGTATCTAGTTGGCTACAAGAGGAATTAAGACATCACTCAGAAATTAAGCAGTCAGAAAAAGAACTAAGATTAGTCATAGATCAATACTTTTCATATCACCCAGACCATCATACAACATATCTGCAAACTCAATTAAACAATCTAGAAACACAAATAAAGGGAGTACTGAGTAGGATTTTACAACTATCATTTACAAATCTTGAATTTGGTATCAATTAATCTACTACTTTAGGATAAACAAAATAGATCCCCTAAAACACTTAGAATATTTAGATCTTAGAATACATCCAGAAAAGAAATACAGAATTATACATAAAACTAATACCATTAGGTGTAATTTCTCGCAAGGAGAACATATATTTTAAAGCCATAATTAAGCATACTCTAGAACAATTCTTCAAAGATCAGGGATGTGATAAGCATGTTATTAGTAAAGACAGTTCAGATCCAGAAAATGGAAGAGTTCAATCAGACGAAGACACAAATACAAGCCCGATAAGAACACCCAGCTAATTAAATCGATGTTTTAATAAGGTAATATTTCGATATGATAGTCTATGTTATCAATTAATTGATACCAAATTCAAGATTTGTAAATGATAGTTATAAAATCCTACTCAGTACTCCCTCTCTCAACTTGTCTTTGTCATATTTTTCTCTTAGTTTTACCATAATTTCCCATCTTTTTTTTAAACTGAAGTACGTGGTGTTGCTACACCAGATCTACGAGTCTCTCGAAGGACTCTTTCGGTTGATAGTTCTGGTTTCCAGCCTTTCATCTCTTCTTCTTAACTTATTTTTAACAACTTCATCTTTAACCCCACCCCGGATATATCTGGCCACAATTATGTCCTTTGTTTAAATGGACTGTCAAGGCCAATTCAAATTCCTAGGAATTTACAGGTTAATCCATAGTCGTTAAAAATTAAGAAGCTAACCATATACTAAGGGTATCAAAATTAAATATGTACAAACATTTACATGGTAAAGCATAAACATAAGCATAGACATAAACACATATTTTTGGGGAAAAATTAATTTGTAAAACTTAATAAGACTTACATGACTTTGACTGAGAGAGGTTTCCCTTTCGGGAACCCCGAAGGTCTCTGAGATAGAACTTAAAGCACAACCACACACTTCTTATTATATAAACTGCTTTAGTACAAATTATACAAAGGTTTTTGGGAAAGGGATTTGGTGTTTTTACAAGAGAAGGGGGATATGTTGGAGGGTTTTTCTCACACTTAAACTTGGAGCGTCTCTCTCTAGAATTCTGTCTTTCTAATTCACACAACTATCTCTTATATAGAGGTAGAGATAGCAAAATGAAAGGATTAAAACATCACTACGTGGCCTCTTTTTTGGATGGCCGACACTTGTTGATAAGGTTTAATAATGCGCGTCGGGTGCTCATTGAGCCCCATCGTCACATGCATTATTAATTTATCTTTTTTGACTGACAATCTACAGACGCGTGCTTTTGTCAACAGTTTTTCCCTCTTTTGGAGGGTAGTAATAAAGTGACAACACTCATAATACCCGTGGGCATACCCACATAGCACACCTATTCACTTATCTTTATGTCCTTGTCTTTTCTCTTTATGTCTTTGTCTCCTCTTCGTCTTTATCTTCTTGGATGCTTTTGCTTCTAAGTATCAAGATTATGAAGGGCAATAGAGTCAAAACTCATGCCTGAGTCGTTGTCTTCATACGGGTCTTGGGCGTCTTGGTAATTATTATTTCCATAGCCTTCTTCTGAGCTGGGTGTTCTTATCGAGCTTGTATTTGTGTCTTCGTCTGATTGAACTCTTCCATTTTCTGGATCTGGACTGTCTTTACTAATAACATGCTTATTACATCCCTGATCTTTGAAGAATTGTTCTAGAGTCTGCTTAATTATGGCTTCAATTTTATTATTTTTTTTCTTTTTTATGGCCATATTTCTTTTAGAACTGTCTTGGTAAAAAGTTTTAGGTAATCTTCTTCGTGAGGAAGAAGATTCCTCTTCTTCACTTTTTGGCAAAGTGACAGCCGTTAACGGATTTGATTTGTCTTTACCGGCTACCGTTTGCACCGGACTAGCTATACCTTGATCCGATATAGTAGATTTCTGAGCATTTAGAGGGGAATGCACACCCTTCTCATCCATTTTTGGTTGAGATGGAGAACTCAAGTCTTCTGTCTGAATACCTGTACTAGATTTAGCAACAAACTTACCTTGGAAAGTCTCCAGTTGTTTCAGACGTTTCATATTCTCTTGAATGAGAGCCTCATTTTTTGCATTTAGTCTTTTGAAGGCTTCGGTGGTCATGGTAGAACAATGGTCACAGAATATGATTTTGTCTGTGTCTTTCTGGATGTTGTATTGGGGTATTTGGGCTTGGTTTTGTCTGAGGGCTGGAGAAATGTAATAGTTTGGGCCTAGAATACCTCTGGCATAGTCTAATGCTTCTGTAAAATTATTAAAACCTTTGAAAAGCGAATTTTTTATCCCATTTATAGAGTCTACTACTTCCAACCAAGTCTGAAAAACTCCATTTGTTTTTCCATGTATGACTACATAGAATTTAAATTTATTTTCTCTATTCTTGTCTGAAAAATATTGACATAAAGCGTTGTTGGCTGCAATAAAATGTTTAGTATCTTGCTTGTTATATGCTATCCATAAGTTGTCTACTAAACATTTTTGAGTCTTATCTATATTAGATTCTGGGAGTATTCTAAAAGATAGGTTGCATTGAGGATAGGAGATTAAATTAAATTTACCGAAGTAAATTCGCTTCATCATCTCAATGGTTCCCTGAGGTCTAAAATTAATCTTACCAAGCAATGTCTGGGTGTATGAGTCTGCTGGGGCTATTCCCTTGCCTTTGTCTGCTGGCTGTTGGCCAGTTGGTCTCATGCTGAAACACAGTTATTTAATTAGTCTTTAGTTGCAACCTACTTAACTGATCAGCTAAATCATTATCTTTTCCCTTTACATATTCAAATACTATATTATTGTATATAGATATAACATCCATAAAATTTAGCCATCTTCTTGCTTCGCAATCCGTTCTTACTAACACTTCTAGTTTATTTAAGATGTATAATTTAAAACTGTTTAATCCATATATTATTGCTAAAACTTCTGCGTCTATACTACTCATATTTCCTTTTTCTTTATATTTACCGCTTTGATACGCACATATTTTTTCTTTATTTTTACTACTATATTTATTTGGTCTAGTTTTTAAAACAGCTCCCCATCCTAGCTGACTTCCATCAGTTTGTACTATTAAATAGTCTGTTTCGAGGGGGATTTGTAAATCTGGTATATTTTTAACCTTTTCTTTTATTTGCTAAATAAGTTTAATATCTTCTATATTAAAATATTTTTGTCCTTTGCTACATATTTTAGCATATAGCGGTCCTGCTATTTTTCCTAAATCTTTAATAAAATTTCTAGCATAATTTACTAATCCTAAAAACTTTTGAAGTTCTTTGGTTGTATCTAGTCTATCTGGCATGTCTAGTACCTTTTTGGCTATATGTGGTTGTAACTTGATTTTACCTTCTCCTATTGTTACTCCTAAAAAATTAATATGAGTCTTACATAGTTCCATTTTCTTTTTACTAATTATGATTCCATTTTTAACAAATAAACGAAACACTGTTTGTAAGTGTCCTAGGTGTTCTTGTATGTCTTTACTAAATACTAATACATCATCTACGTAAACTAGTACAAAGTTTTTATATTCTCCGAATATAGTACCCATTTTTCTCTGAAAAATAGGTTTAACCCGAAAGGCATAGCTAGCCATTCAAAATGTCCTTCTGGACATGTGAATGCTGTCCATTCTATACTTTCTGGGTGCATTTTTACCTGCCAATATCCTGATTTACAATCAAATTTGCTAAAAAACTTTTTACCTTGTATTCTATTTATTAATTCGTTTTTGTCTGGTAACTTGTATGCATCTGTTTTAGTGTTATCATTTAATCTTTTATAATTAATTACCATTCTTGCTGGTATCAGAGCTTCTCTTTAAACACAACACAATGACCGGCGTTGGAAACACCAAGGATAGAGTTGCTGCTGTTGAAGCGCTCTTGGGAATGGCTGAGTTTGCTGAGGACGAGACGACTGTGCTGCGTCGTCTTGACAGCTTGACTACAGAACTTGCTCGGTTTCGGGAGGTCATGAATGTAAGACTTGCGGAAAGTGATGATTTTCGCGAGGCGACCTTGGCTCAGATCGAGGATCTGAAGAGGGAAAACGAAACCTTAAACCTGGAGGTGGTGATACTCCGTAGGGCGATGGCGGCTGCTCCCCAAGCAGGCCATGATACGGACCGCTCAAAGGTGAAAATCCCTGAACCTAAGCCTTTCACTGGTTCAAGATCGGCAAAGGAACTGGAAAATTTTCTTTGGGACATGGAGCAGTACTTTACAACTGCTCGCGTTTCTGAGGCAGACAAGTTGGCCATCGCGACTATGTACTTGTCAGGCGATGCCAAGCTGTGGTGGCGGACCAGAGACGCGGACGACCTAAGTGCTGGAAGGCCAAGGATTGATTCCTGGGCCAAACTGAAGAAAGAGATGAGGGACCAGTTCCTTCCTAGCAATGCTTCCTGGATTGCTAGGGACCGATTGAAAAGGCTGAAGCAGACGGGATCAGTCAGGGACTACATCAAAGATTTCACGTCTTTGATGTTGGATATACAAAACATGTCGGATGAAGATAAGCTACACAACTTCATCTCAGGGATGAAGGCATGGACCCAAAACGAACTAAGGAGGCAGAATGTGAAGGACCTCCCTAGTGCGATTGCTGCTGCCGATTCGTTGGTAGATTTTCGCTCAACTCATGTGCCTTCTGAAAATCCAACTTCTTCGAAGTCAAAGAAGAAGAATGACAAAAAGGATTAGAAGAAGGAGGAGCGGAAAGGCGGGGCTGACAAGGGCAAGGCTGTTGCGGATGCTGGAAATATGAAAAAGAATATTTCAGCAGGGGACATGGGCTGCTGGACTTGTGGCGGTGCTCACTTGGCCAGAAACTGTCCCAATCGTGAGAGGGTGAATGCCATGCTTGCTGGAGGTGCAAACAGGGATGAAGATGGCGGGATTGTTGCTGCACTGGTGAACCCATTGGGTTTACTCACTAATATGACGATGGTAAACACTTTGGATGAGTCATCAGTGAACCCGCATTCTTTGCTGCTGCACGTTGAGATGCTGGTTGAAGGGAAGGTGGTGGTGGCAATGGTGGATACCGGAGCTACCCACACCTTCATTGATGTGAAGCTTGCTAGGAAATTTGGGCTGAGATTGACAAAGAGCCCAAATTTCATGAAAACTGTGAATCAAGTTGCCCAAAAGATAGAAGGCATGGCATATGATGTCAAAATCAGTGCTGGACCTTGGGTGGGAAGACACAGTTTGATGGTGATTCCACTGGGGGATTTCGACATGATCCTTGGAATCGATTTTCTGCGAAAGAACTGCTTCGTCCCAATGGCACATTTGGACGGAGTAATGGTTATGCAGGAACGGATGGATGGGTTTATCAAGGCTGTACATCCGCATGCTGTGGCGGAGAAAATTTGCAAGAACAAGGAACCCGTGGTATCTGCTATGACTGTTGAGAAGGGACTCAAGCGAGGTGAACTGACTTACCTTGTTGCTGCGGTGGAGGCAAAGCCTGATGTGAAGCTGATTGTGCCGGACTGTGTGGCAGCAGTTTTGGGGGATTTCAAAGATGTGATGCCCCCAGAATTGCCAAAAATGTTGCCACCCAGAAGGGATATTGATCACAAAATCGAATTGCTGCCAGGATCAATTGCCCCTGCACAGGCACCCTATCGTATGGCTCCAAAGGAGCTTGCTGAATTGAGGAAGCAATTGAATGAGCTGCTGGATGCTGGGCTGATTCAACCTTCAAAAGCTCCTTATGGTGCTCCTGTTTTGTTTCAGAAAAAACAGGATGGAACGATGAGGATGTGTGTTGACTACAGGGCATTGAACAAGGTAACTGTGAAGAACAAGTACCCTGTTCCGTTGGTGCAGGATTTGATCGACAGGCTGAGCAAGGCAAAATGGTTCACCAAGCTGGATTTGAGGTCTGGCTACTGGCAGGTTAGGATAGCAGAGGGGGATGAGTCAAAAACTACATGTGTAACTAGATATGGCTCATATGAATTTCTTGTTATGCCGTTTGGGCTGACTAACGCCCCGGCTACGTTTTGCAATTTAATGAATAATGTCTTATTTGAGTACCTTGATGACTTTGTGGTAGTGTACTTAGATGACATTGTGATTTACAGTCGCTCATTAGATGAACATGTTAGCCATCTAAAAACAGTATTGTCTAGGCTGAGGCAATATAAACTCTATGTGAAGATGGAGAAATGTGAATTTGCACAGCAAGAAATCAAGTTTCTTGGTCACTTGGTGAGCCAGAATCAAGTGAGGATGGATCCAAAGAAGGTGCAGGCAATTGTGGATTGGCAGGCACCTCAGAATGTGAAAGATTTGAGGTCTTTCCTTGGGCTGTCCAATTATTACCGCAAATTCATTGCAGGTTATTCAAAGAAAGTTGCTGTCTTGACTGATTTGCTGAAGAAGGAGGCAATATGGGCATGGTCTGATAAATGTGCTGGGGCGTTCAAGTTGTTGAAGGCAGCCATTGCTTCAGAACCCATATTGAAGCTACCTGACTTTGAATTACCGTTTGAGGTGCATACTAATGCCTCAGACAAGGCTATAGGCGGTGTGCTTGTGCAGGAAGGCCGCCCTGTGGCCTTTGAAAGCAGAAAATTGAATGATGCTGAGCAGAGGTACTCTACTCATGAGAAGGAGATGGTTGTTGTGGTGCACTGCTTGCAAACGTGGCGTGTGTATCTGCTAGGAACTAAGTTTGTTGTCAGGACGGACAATGTTGCTAATACTTATTTCAATACGCAACCCAAACTTAGTCCCAAGCAGGCTCGTTGGCAGGAGTTCTTGGCAGAATATGACTTCGTGTGGGAGCATAAGCCAGGAAAGTTCAACCAAGTTGCTGATGCTCTAAGTAGGAAGCAGGTATTGGCTGCTATGTATTCAATTTCCAGGTTGGAGTCTGATTTTGTTGATAAAATTAGACTGTGTGCGGCAAATGATTCATTATATGCTAAGTTAATGAGTCAAGTGAAAGACGGGACAGTGCGGAGGTACTGGATCGAGGACAATCTGCTCCACTTCAAAGGGGGGAGAATCGTCGTACCTCAAGGCGGTGGATTGCACAAGAACTGCTGAAAGAGGCGCATGACACAATGTGGGCAGGACATCCGGGTGTTGAGCGGATGTTAGCACTACTGTCGCGTGGGTACTTTTGGCCAAAGATGGAAGATGACATAGAGGCGTATGTCAAAACTTGTTTGGTTTGTCAGCTGGACAAAACTGAACGTAAAAAGGAAGCAGGTTTGCTGCAGCCTCTTCCTATTCCTGAAAGGCCATGGTTGTCAGTTTCTATGGACTTTATCAGCGGATTCCCAAAGGTGAATGGCATGGCATCGGTGATGGTTATGGTAGACAGGTTCTCAAAATATGCTATCTTTGTTGCTGCTCCGGTTATATGTTCGTCAGATGTTGCTGCAGATTTGTTCTTCAAAAATGTGGTTAAGTTCTTTGGTGTGCCAGCTGATATCATTAGTGACAGGGATACACGGTTCACAGGTCGGTTCTGGACAGCTTTGTTCAATATGATGGGGACTGATCTGAAGTTTTCAACTGCGAATCACCCTCAGACTGATGGGCAGACGGAAAGAATTAATCACTTGTTGGAAGAATACTTGAGGCACTTTGTGACGGCCAGTCAGAGGAACTGGGTAGACTTGCTGGACAGTGCACAATTCTGTTATAATTTGCACAGGTCGTCAGCTACAGAGATGAGCCCGTTTGAGTTGGTCTTAGGCAGACAACCTATGACACCGCTAGATGTTGCCAGGCAGAGAGGGCAAGGAAAGTGTCCTGCTGCTTACAGATATGCCAGGGATAAGCAGGAAGTGCTTGCTGAGGCGCAAGACAGTTTGCGCAAAGCCCAGAAACGAATGAAGAAGTTTGCTGATCAGCACAGGAGGTCGCTGGAATTCAGTGTTGGTGACAAGGTGTTGCTGAAACTTACCCCTCAAATCTGGAAGCAGATTACAAGTAAGTTTAGGCACCGTGGGTTGATTCCGAAGTATGATGGACCCTTTGAGGTGGTCCAAAAGGTTGGTGAAGTTGCTTATAGGTTGATGCTGCCTGAAAGGTTGAAATTGCATCCAACCTTCCATGTGAGTTTTCTGAAGCCATTTTATGAGGATGCTGATCCGGATAGGAGCCAGTCAAAGCGGGCGCCGGCTGTGGTGTGCACACAGTTTGATGCCCAAATTGAGAAGATACTGGATCATCGGGTGTTGGGCGTCAAGAAGAATAGGCGGACAGAATTTCTTATTCAGTGGAAGGGTAAGCAGGAGGCCGACGCTACTTGGGAGAAAACCAAGTCACTTTGGCAGTTCGACAAGCAGTTGGAGGACTACCTAAAAACAACCTCAACGAGGACGTCGAGTTCAACGGGTGGGGGTGGTTTGTAAGACCCTCAGGTTCGGGCTAGGCGTATGGGGCTAAGGCAGTGGCAAGGGCTTGTGCATTGGCCCTTGTCACTGGCCGAAGCGGGCAGACAAGCAATGCGCGGCAGGCATGCCTATGGCATGGCAGGCAAGCAAAGGCCAAGGGCCTTGAGTGTTGGCAAGGCTTGGCAAGGTCAGTTGGCTATGAAGGCACATGGCACCAGGCGGGCATGTGCGCGAGCAGTGGGGTTGGCGTTGGCCGACATGCGTGTTGGCATGGGCGGGCCAAGGCCAAAGGCTGAGGCAAAGGCAAGACAAGGCAAGTCAGTGGCAGGAGCGTGGGCTGCGGATGCGCGCGGGCGCGTGTAGCAGACAGACACCTGACAGACGTGCAGACAGGCGTGCTGGCAAAGCACATGGGCTGGCATGGGCACGGCATGGGCTCAGAACCGACCTGTGAACCGTGTATCCCTGTCACTAATGATATCAGCTGGCACACCAAAGAACTTAACCACATTTTTGAAGAACAAATCTGCAGCAACATCTGACGAACATATAACCGGAGCAGCAACAAAGATAGCATATTTTGAGAACCTGTCTACCATAACCATCACCGATGCCATGCCATTCACCTTTGGGAATCCGCTGATAAAGTCCATAGAAACTGACAACCATGGCCTTTCAGGAATAGGAAGAGGCTGCAGCAAACCTGCTTCCTTTTTACGTTCAGTTTTGTCCAGCTGACAAACCAAACAAGTTTTGACATACGCCTCTATGTCATCTTCCATCTTTGGCCAAAAGTACCCACGCGACAGTAGTGCTAACATCCGCTCAACACCCGGATGTCCTGCCCACATTGTGTCATGCGCCTCTTTCAGCAGTTCCTTGTGCAATCCACCGCCTTGAGGTACGACGATTCTCCCCCCTTTGAAGTGGAGCAGATTGTCCTCGATCCAGTACCTCCGCACTGTCCCGTCTTTCACTTGACTCATTAACTTAGCATATAATGAATCATTTGCCGCACACAGTCTAATTTTATCAACAAAATCAGACTCCAACCTGGAAATTGAATACATAGCAGCCAATACCTGCTTCCTACTTAGAGCATCAGCAACTTGGTTGAACTTTCCTGGCTTATGCTCCCACACGAAGTCATATTCTGCCAAGAACTCCTGCCAACGAGCCTGCTTGGGACTAAGTTTGGGTTGCGTATTGAAATAAGTATTAGCAACATTGTCCGTCCTGACAACAAACTTAGTTCCTAGCAGATACACACGCCACGTTTGCAAGCAGTGCACCACAACAACCATCTCCTTCTCATGAGTAGAGTACCTCTGCTCAGCATCATTCAATTTTCTGCTTTCAAAGGCCACAGGGCGGCCTTCCTGCACAAGCACACCGCCTATAGCCTTGTCTGAGGCATTAGTATGCACCTCAAACGGTAATTCAAAGTCAGGTAGCTTCAATATGGGTTCTGAAGCAATGGCTGCCTTCAACAACTTGAACGCCCCAGCACATTTATCAGACCATGCCCATATTGCCTCCTTCTTCAGCAAATCAGTCAAGACAGCAACTTTCTTTGAATAACCTGCAATGAATTTGCGGTAATAATTGGACAGCCCAAGGAAAGACCTCAAATCTTTCACATTCTGAGGTGCCTGCCAATCCACAATTGCCTGCACCTTCTTTGGATCCATCCTCACTTGATTCTGGCTCACCAAGTGACCAAGAAACTTGATTTCTTGCTGTGCAAATTCACATTTCTCCATCTTCACATAGAGTTTATATTGCCTCAGCCTAGACAATACTGTTTTTAGATGGCTAACATGTTCATCTAATGAGCGACTGTAAATCACAATGTCATCTAAGTACACTACCACAAAGTCATCAAGGTACTCAAATAAGACATTATTCATTAAATTGCAAAACGTAGCCGGGGCGTTAGTCAGCCCAAACGGCATAACAAGAAATTCATATGAGCCATATCTAGTTACACATGTAGTTTTTGACTCATCCCCCTCTGCTATCCTAACCTGCCAGTAGCCAGACCTCAAATCCAGCTTGGTGAACCATTTTGCCTTGCTCAGCCTGTCGATCAAATCCTGCACCAACGGAACAGGGTACTTGTTCTTCACAGTTACCTTGTTCAATGCCCTGTAGTCAACACACATCCTCATCGTTCCATCCTGTTTTTTCTGAAACAAAACAGGAGCACCATAAGGAGCTTTTGAAGGTTGAATCAGCCCAGCATCCAGCAGCTCATTCAATTGCTTCCTCAATTCAGCAAGCTCCTTTGGAGCCATACGATAGGGTGCCTGTGCAGGGGCAATTGATCCTGGCAGCAATTCGATTTTGTGATCAATATCCCTTCTGGGTGGCAACATTTTTGGCAATTCTGGGGGCATCACATCTTTGAAATCCCCCAAAACTGCTGCCACACAGTCCGGCACAATCAGCTTCACATCAGGCTTTGCCTCCACCGCAGCAACAAGGTAAGTCAGTTCACCTCGCTTGAGTCCCTTCTCAACAGTCATAGCAGATACCACGGGTTCCTTGTTCTTGCAAATTTTCTCCGCCACAGCATGCGGATGTACAGCCTTGATAAACCCATCCATCCGTTCCTGCATAACCATTACTCCGTCCAAATGTGCCATTGGGACGAAGCAGTTCTTTCGCAGAAAATCGATTCCAAGGATCATGTCGAAATCCCCCAGTGGAATCACCATCAAACTGTGTCTTCCCACCCAAGGTCCAGCACTGATTTTGACATCATATGCCATGCCTTCTATCTTTTGGGCAACTTGATTCACAGTTTTCATGAAATTTGGGCTCTTTGTCAATCTCAGCCCAAATTTCCTAGCAAGCTTCACATCAATGAAGGTGTGGGTAGCTCCGGTATCCACCATTGCCACCACCACCTTCCCTTCAACCAGCATCTCAACGTGCAGCAGCAAAGAATGCGGGTTCACTGATGACTCATCCAAAGTGTTTACCATCGTCATATTAGTGAGTAAACCCAATGGGTTCACCAGTGCAGCAACAATCCCGCCATCTTCATCCCTGTTTGCACCTCCAGCAAGCATGGCATTCACCCTCTCACGATTGGGACAGTTTCTGGCCAAGTGAGCACCGCCACAAGTCCAGCAGCCCATGTCCCCTGCTGAAATATTCTTTTTCATATTTCCAGCATCCGCAACAGCCTTGCCCTTGTCAGCCCCGCCTTTCCGCTCCTCCTTCTTCTAATCCTTTTTGTCATTCTTCTTCTTTGACTTCGAAGAAGTTGGATTTTCAGAAGGCACATGAGTTGAGCGAAAATCTACCAACGAATCGGCAGCAGCAATCGCACTAGGGAGGTCCTTCACATTCTGCCTCCTTAGTTCGTTTTGGGTCCATGCCTTCATCCCTGAGATGAAGTTGTGTAGCTTATCTTCATCCGACATGTTTTGTATATCCAACATCAAAGACGTGAAATCTTTGATGTAGTCCCTGACTGATCCCGTCTGCTTCAGCCTTTTCAATCGGTCCCTAGCAATCCAGGAAGCATTGCTAGGAAGGAACTGGTCCCTCATCTCTTTCTTCAGTTTGGCCCAGGAATCAATCCTTGGCCTTCCAGCACTTAGGTCGTCCGCGTCTCTGGTCCGCCACCACAGCTTGGCATCGCCTGACAAGTACATAGTCGCGATGGCCAACTTGTCTGCCTCAGAAACGCGAGCAGTTGTAAAGTACTGCTCCATGTCCCAAAGAAAATTTTCCAGTTCCTTTGCCGATCTTGAACCAGTGAAAGGCTTAGGTTCAGGGATTTTCACCTTTGAGCGGTCCGTATCATGGCCTGCTTGGGGAGCAGCCGCCATCGCCCTACGGAGTATCACCACCTCCAGGTTTAAGGTTTCGTTTTCCCTCTTCAGATCCTCGATCTGAGCCAAGGTCGCCTCGCGAAAATCATCACTTTCCGCAAGTCTTACATTCATGACCTCCCGAAACCGAGCAAGTTCTGTAGTCAAGCTGTCAAGACGACGCAGCACAGTCGTCTCGTCCTCAGCAAACTCAGCCATTCCCAAGAGCGCTTCAACAGCAGCAACTCTATCCTTGGTGTTTCCAACGCCGGTCATTGTGTTGTGTTTAAAGAGAAGCTCTGATACCAGCAAGAATGGTAATTAATTATAAAAGATTAAATGATAACACTAAAACAGATGCATACAAGTTACCAGACAAAAACGAATTAATAAATAGAATACAAGGTAAAAAGTTTTTTAGCAAATTTGATTGTAAATCAGGATATTGGCAGGTAAAAATGCACCCAGAAAGTATAGAATGGACAGCATTCACATGTCCAGAAGGACATTTTGAATGGCTAGCTATGCCTTTCGGGTTAAACCTATTTTTCAGAGAAAAATGGGTACTATATTCGGAGAATATAAAAACTTTGTACTAGTTTACGTAGATGATGTATTAGTATTTAGTAAAGACATACAAGAACACCTAGGACACTTACAAACAGTGTTTCGTTTATTTGTTAAAAATGGAATCATAATTAGTAAAAAGAAAATGGAACTATGTAAGACTCATATTAATTTTTTAGGAGTAACAATAGGAGAAGGTAAAATCAAGTTACAACCACATATAGCCAAAAAGGTACTAGACATGCCAGATAGACTAGATACAACCAAAGAACTTCAAAAGTTTTTAGGATTAGTAAATTATGCTAGAAATTTTATTAAAGATTTAGGAAAAATAGCAGGACCGCTATATGCTAAAATATGTAGCAAAGGACAAAAATATTTTAATATAGAAGATATTAAACTTATTTAGCAAATAAAAGAAAAGGTTAAAAATATACCAGATTTACAAATCCCCCTCGAAACAGACTATTTAATAGTACAAACTGATGGAAGTCAGCTAGGATGGGGAGCTGTTTTAAAAACTAGACCAAATAAATATAGTAGTAAAAATAAAGAAAAAATATGTGCGTATCAAAGCGGTAAATATAAAGAAAAAGGAAATATGAGTAGTATAGACGCAGAAGTTTTAGCAATAATATATGGATTAAACAGTTTTAAATTATACATCTTAAATAAACTAGAAGTGTTAGTAAGAACGGATTGCGAAGCAAGAAGATGGCTAAATTTTATGGATGTTATATCTATATACAATAATATAGTATTTGAATATGTAAAGGGAAAAGATAATGATTTAGCTGATCAGTTAAGTAGGTTGCAACTAAAGACTAATTAAATAACTGTGTTTCAGCATGAGACCAACTGGCCAACAGCCAGCAGACAAAGGCAAGGGAATAGCCCCAGCAGACTCATACACCCAGACATTGCTTGGTAAGATTAATTTTAGACCTCAGGGAACCATTGAGATGATGAAGCGAATTTACTTCGGTAAATTTAATTTAATCTCCTATCCTCAATGCAACCTATCTTTTAGAATACTCCCAGAATCTAATATAGATAAGACTCAAAAATGTTTAGTAGACAACTTATGGATAGCATATAACAAGCAAGATACTAAACATTTTATTGCAGCCAACAACGCTTTATGTCAATATTTTTCAGACAAGAATAGAGAAAATAAATTTAAATTCTATGTAGTCATACATGGAAAAACAAATGGAGTTTTTCAGACTTGGTTGGAAGTAGTAGACTCTATAAATGGGATAAAAAATTCGCTTTTCAAAGGTTTTAATAATTTTACAGAAGCATTAGACTATGCCAGAGGTATTCTAGGCCCAAACTATTACATTTCTCCAGCCCTCAGACAAAACCAAGCCCAAATACCCCAATACAACATCCAGAAAGACACAGACAAAATCATATTCTGTGACCATTGTTCTACCATGACCACCGAAGCCTTCAAAAGACTAAATGCAAAAAATGAGGCTCTCATTCAAGAGAATATGAAACGTCTGAAACAACTGGAGACTTTCCAAGGTAAGTTTGTTGCTAAATCTAGTACAGGTATTCAGACAGAAGACTTGAGTTCTCCATCTCAACCAAAAATGGATGAGAAGGGTGTGCATTCCCCTCTAAATGCTCAGAAATCTACTATATCGGATCAAGGTATAGCTAGTCCGGTGCAAACGGTAGCCGGTAAAGACAAATCAAATCCGTTAACGGCTGTCACTTTGCCAAAAAGTGAAGAAGAGGAATCTTCTTCCTCACGAAGAAGATTACCTAAAACTTTTTACCAAGACAGTTCTAAAAGAAATATGGCCATAAAAAAGAAAAAAAATAATAAAATTGAAGCCATAATTAAGCAGACTCTAGAACAATTCTTCAAAGATCAGGGATGTAATAAGCATGTTATTAGTAAAGACAGTCCAGATCCAGAAAATGGAAGAGTTCAATCAGACGAAGACACAAATACAAGCTCGATAAGAACACCCAGCTCAGAAGAAGGCTATGGAAATAATAATTACCAAGACGCCCAAGACCCGTATGAAGACAACGACTCAGGCATGAGTTTTGACTCTATTGCCCTTCATAATCTTGATACTTAGAAGCAAAAGCATCCAAGAAGATAAAGACGAAGAGGAGACAAAGACATAAAGAGAAAAGACAAGGACATAAAGATAAGTGAATAGGTGTGCTATGTGGGTATGCCCACGGGTATTATGAGTGTTGTCACTTTATTACTACCCTCCAAAAGAGGGAAAAACTGTTGACAAAAGCACGCGTCTGTAGATTGTCAGTCAAAAAAGATAAATTAATAATGCATGTGACGATGGGGCTCAATGAGCACCCGACGCGCATTATTAAACCTTATCAACAAGTGTCGGCCATCCAAAAAAGAGGCCACGTAGTGATGTTTTAATCCTTTCATTTTGCTATCTCTACCTCTATATAAGAGATAGTTGTGTGAATTAGAAAGACAGAATTCTAGAGAGAGACGCTCCAAGTTTAAGTGTGAGAAAAACCCTCCAACATATCCCCCTTCTCTTGTAAAAACACCAAATCCCTTTCCCAAAAACCTTTGTATAATTTGTACTAAAGCAGTTTATATAATAAGAAGTGTGTGGTTGTGCTTTAAGTTCTATCTCAGAGACCTTCGGGGTTCCCGAAAGGGAAACCTCTCTCAGTCAAAGTCATGTAAGTCTTATTAAGTTTTACAAATTAATTTTTCCCCAAAAATATGTGTTTATGTCTATGCTTATGTTTATGCTTTACCATGTAAATGTTTGTACATATTTAATTTTGATACCCTTAGTATATGGTTAGCTTCTTAATTTTTAACGACTATGGATTAACCTGTAAATTCCTAGGAATTTGAATTGGCCTTGACAGTCCATTTAAACAAAGGACATAATTGTGGCCAGATATATCCGGGGTGGGGTTAAAGATGAAGTTGTTAAAAATAAGTTAAGAAGAAGAGATGAAAGGCTGGAAACCAGAACTATCAACCGAAAGAGTCCTTCGAGAGACTCGTAGATCTGGTGTAACAACACCACGTACTTCAGTTTAAAAAAAAGATGGGAAATTATGGTAAAACTAAGAGAAAAATATGACAAAGACAAGTTGAGAGAGGGAGTACTGAGTAGGATTTTATAACTATCATTTACAAATCTTGAATTTGGTATCAATTAATTGATAACATAGACTATCATATCGAAATATTACCTTATTAAAACATCGATTTAATTAGCTGGGTGTTCTTATCGGGCTTGTATTTGTGTCTTCGTCTGATTGAACTCTTCCATTTTCTGGATCTGAACTGTCTTTACTAATAACATGCTTATCACATCCCTGATCTTTGAAGAATTGTTCTAGAGTATGCTTAATTATGGCTTTAAAATATATGTTCTCCTTGCGAGAAATTACACCTAATGGTATTAGTTTTATGTATAATTCTGTATTTCTTTTCTGGATGTATTCTAAGATCTAAATATTCTAAGTGTTTTAGGGGATCTATTTTGTTTATCCTAAAGTAGTAGATTAATTGATACCAAATTCAAGATTTGTAAATGATAGTTGTAAAATCCTACTCAGTACTCCCTTTATTTGTGTTTCTAGATTGTTTAATTGAGTTTGCAGATATGTTGTATGATGGTCTGGGTGATATGAAAAGTATTGATCTATGACTAATCTTAGTTCTTTTTCTGACTGCTTAATTTCTGAGTGATGTCTTAATTCCTCTTGTAGCCAACTAGATACTCTTTTATATCTTTGAAACAAAGGTTGATATATATATATATATATATATAGATAGATAGATAGATAGATAGATAGATAGATAGATAGATAGATTATACCACTTATAGTGATGCGTAGGTGCAGCTAAGATTTTGAGTTTGAGAGTTCTAAAATTTAATAAAAGGATAGTTTACTGGATTCGGGATAAATTATATGTACAGTTGTGGCAATAGGGATGTGATTTGGTAGTATGCCAATTTGACCAGTATTAGTAGATAAAATGATTTCTTTCACTTTGTAAATCCCAAACGATTTGAGTAATATTTAAGGGGTTATAGTTGATGGGAAGTCATTATTTTTAAGGTCTCTAATTTCAAAAAACGAACATGAAACTTTGGTTTCATTTGGCTCCTACAAATCTGAGATGTTATACATATGAAGTAGATTTTTAAACACAAATACAGATGCGGGGCCAAAGCTATTGGGTTTTTCCGAGCTTGTAGACAGGCTTGTAGTCCTCTCATCCTCCGATGGTAGGGTAGGGCGTGGGGGGTGTAGAAAGAGGCTGGGAAAGGTGAATCTGTTTAGGAATGATTTATGTACTGTTAATCTATGTTGGAAAAATTATGTACATTGTTACCAATGTTTGGGGTATGGTTTTTCTCTTTGCACTGTTGGTAATTCGTAACCGCCTTTGGGTGGAAACAAAAGAAAGAGAAATAGGTTATAGATAAAGAGCATGAGAGATGAGATGGAAAAAATGGTATTGGGATAGAGGGAAAATTTTAAGCTTTTGTGTGTTTGAAATACTGTTTTCTTATTTGTTCACATTTTGTTTTAAGGTCATTTGAAGTTGCTTGCGAATACGAAAACAATACTTCAATGTAACCATTCTCAAAAGAAAAAAAAAATGAAAATGATATTGCCATTGTAGCTCAAGTATCTTTAACTTTACAACATTGGTTTCACATGATTTTCTTTCACATCTATTAGAAACTAATATCTTGACAACAAATATATTACATAAAATCTACCTCTCTGCCCCAATTTATATAACACTATCTCCATTTTGGGAGGTCCCGAAATGCTTGAACCATTCCACAAATAATATATTATTTATACAACTTGCACTAACTTTCAAGAATTCAAATTCATATAACCATGTATCTTTTTTAGCTTTAACGTGATATTCTCCATTTCAAACTCAATAATACCGATTATTTCATTTATAACCATGGTGTCTGGGCCATCTTGTACGTGCCTCGACTAATTTCACGGGGTACCTGTAGGTAGGCCTACTATTTATAAATACATAAGTCAAATTAACATCTTAAATACCGTTCCTTAATAAATGGTGTCAAAAACAAGTGGGAGGGAGGGAGTATTTACCTTGTTATATTAAACCATACAAATATCAGCAAGAATGATGAACCATATCCTTTTTGCTTGCTCATTTGTGATTTGCCTAATCTAAGACTTCTGCACCAGTGTTACCAAACATTATGGAGTGATGAATTTGGTTTAGTAAAATGAGTATTGATCCAAAAAGAATTGTTTGGAAAATGAAACCATATTCCAAACACTTCTGCCATCCTCCAAGATTTTCTTTTACCCTGTGCTAACTGCATCTGTTGTATAAGAAATGTCTTGCCCCAGGGCATTGATCTAGTGGTAAGAGTGTAACACGCATGCTGTGTGAGTTAGTTGCACGTTACGGGTTTGAATCATAACATAGACAAAAGCTTGCTATTTAAGTGGAGAATGGGGGAGGAGTGGCTATTATCCATCGAATTTTGAACCTTGTGCCATTAGCTTAGGGATTTCTTGGTTATCAAAAAAGAAGTGTCTTGCATCCGTCTCTGTCATAATTTGAGACACACTTAATATATAATTGGTCTACTGATTATTTTAAGTTTTTTCACACCGAGTGAAATCAGTAGAGTGTATCACTCATCAAATGTGTGTGTGCAGGCGTGTAGAAGGTGTAATGAAGTTTATAATAATAGTCTACATTTATTTTGTGCTCAAAGTTTCAATACCCTGCTATCAACATCTGCATAGAGCTAGTTCTACCTATTCTGCTGATTAATCATAATTAATTACCTTTAGAACTTGCCTATTCTATAGCTTAATAACTGGTATACCCTTCGTCAAATGTCTTAAAGAAAAGTAAACCATTTTTGAAATTTCGAAATTTATCAAAGAAAAAGTAAACCATAGGTGAAATTTATTCTCTCATATGCCATTGATTTCCAAAATGACCTTGCTTGTACAGACGATAAAGGAAAATTTGACGAGGTGATTGAGGACAAGGGAGTGAAGATACTGATAGATCCAAAGGCACTTATGCATGTCATAGGTACTGAGATGGATTTTGTTGATGATAAACTCAGGTATAAGATGGTATTTCTGCCTTATATTTTACTACTATAGTCATAGACTCATAGTATGTCTTTTATTTATGGTGCTACTGTTGCATTTGTAATATTTTTCTTATGATCACTCTTATATGCTTATTCTTAGAGCTGTCAAATCACAAGATTAAGTATCACTATAAGTATAAGCTAAGATTAAAGCAAGTTTAACTTTCCAGTTTTTCCAGTACGACTCATGTCCCGACATTAAGTATCTCTGTGAGCTAATATTAAAGCAAGTTAATTTTTTAGCTTCTCCATATGATTATGACATAACTTTGATCTTTAATAGGCTGAGGTGAGCTGCAGTCTTTTATTTTTCCCTGCAGAGACGAGCTATTTTTTGTTATTTTGCTGAAGCTTTCAGTTGATTTATGTAATTGAAGTTGACTTAGATTTAGTATTCTGCCGACTTTTGTTGTTACATTCTCTATACTAGCCTATCATGTCCTTTTAAGACTCCACTTCAAGGAAAATTAAGGCATAACAGAATAGCAATTACATTTTCTGATTCTCTTTTGCGTGTCGTGTCTAGCTCTAGTGCAGTCTCTTCTATGCAATTTGAAGTCTCATTCTCTTAATACAAATATACAATGTACCTTCTTTACTTTCTCTCGTCTCAGTGTCTGTGATTCCTATGGATATAAGAAAATATTCTTTCAAATTATACAGACTTTACCCATGATTCATGTCTTTCCTTTTTTCTGTGAATTACCACCCTGGTTTCCCCCAAATAAACTTTTCTGATGGTTGCTAGAACAGTTGATTGATAGTGGATGGCCTCTTTGTGTCTCCCATTTTGATACCCTACCCTAGCAACATATGCTTTCTCTTTTATTTTCGTGGCAGAGTAAACCCCCCCGATCCCATTGCTTTGTTTCCCTGCTTCTAATCTTATTCTGCGTTTTGCCAGTGATAGACTTGTTAACCTGGAGCTCGACTTTGAAATAGAGTTGCTCTTTGTTGGCTACTGTTCTGTTGTGATGGTCATTTCATATGTTGGTGATAGGTTTCAGTCTCTAGTTTGGTAGTATTTTGGTTAATAGTGAAGGTGGTTTTTCATATGTTGGTCACAGGATTCAGTCTCTAGTTTGGTAGTATTTCGGTTAATGATGAAGGTGGTTTGGATGAGTGACAACTTTTATGGGCAGGGTATTCTGTCTTTTACAGGTTTTCGGTCTCCCTATGTAACTCAATATCCAAGTTCTATTCTAAAGTAAATCAATTTTCTTGTTCCCGTTCGATTCATTGTCATCTTTGTCCTCATAAAACCGATCCACCTTTACTTAACTGCGTAAATTCTAGTGGCACTAACTTGCACCACCTGTTTGCATTCCAAGATATTACTGTTCATTTACCTCTGGTTTATCGTTATTCGTGTCTCATAAACATCAAAACTGACACCTTTGATTTCATGAACAGATCCGAGTTCATATTTATCAATCCAAATGCAACTGGACAATGTGGTTGCGGAGAATCTTTCATGACAACAACCAGCTCAGAAGCTGCTAAGTTGCGCGGCAAATCAAGCCGATAGCTTATTTTATACTCGTATTATGTACGTTATATATACACTTAGAAGTGTGAGTATATAGTCAATCTGTAGTAACAAATCAACAATGTTAATGATCAGAAACAGAAGGTTTTGTTATTTTTTCTTCCCTTTTTTATCCAAATCTTATGTACATTAGCTGTTGTAAAGAATAAGATTTCTTTCGCCATGGAAAGGTGAAAGTAGAACAATGAAAATCGAACTCACACTAATTACGTTGAAGATTCTCACTGATACCATTAGACTATAAGTTTTGATATTTGATTAGTGACTAGTTCATAATAACATGAAATTTCAATTTTTGACTATGGATAAAAGATACATTACACCATAATAAACCATGAAACCGATACAAATGAACAATATATATATATACACCTTATTACCCGTTTAATTTTTATTCAGATGAGATAGAACTAGATTTTTCCGACCGAACTGGATTTTGCACGTGAGATTTTTTGGACTCAAATTTTAGTATCACTCTTTGCATGGCTGCTTTGAATCTTTTCACCTTCTGCTTGTCATGATCATCTGCTAACTCATGATTCTTCTGAGCAGTGCTGCCACTTGACAATTCATCTTCTTGGCTTCCATGGAATTTGTAAAGCTTCACATACTTCATGATGTTATACACAAAGTTCTTGAAAGTTGAATGAACTTATAATCAAAAAAAGTGAAGTTATTTATAGTCTGTGAAGACTCAAATATTGGACCTATAAAACCAAAAAGAAATGACAATTTTTTTCTGCTAATTAAATGAGAAAATATATATATTTATTTATATAAGAGAAAAGAACAAAGGATTTTGTTGGTGGTTGGTTGTCTTTCATGACTATGGATAGATTTATCCAAAAAAAAGATGACATTTTGCCGTGATGGAAAAAATGTTGGTTTGTTCAACTATGTAAAAAGGTAAAGACAAATTATTATCATTTTAAAAAATAATTTGGTTCAGGCGAGGAAATTACAAGGTGGGTAATCGAACGAGAGAGAATTACAAGGTGGGAAATCGAACAAAAAGGGATAAAAAGGTGCGGAATCAAATGAGAAAGAATAACAAGGTGGGAAATCGAATTTTCACTAGCAAAATGAAAGTTCAGGTAGTCAACTTATTGAGCTACTAAAATTCTCCAAAGTCATGACAGATAGTTAGCTAGTACTTGTATATTTAGGGTTGTGCACGGATCGGGCTGAATCGAATTTTGGAATTGTTGATTTTATATTTTTGATTTTTGGTTCTCGCAAAATGTAATTCAAATTCGATCCAAACTTTCAAGTTCAATTTTGAATTAATCGATTTGAATTATTTTAAATTTTCTATATTTGAACTAATAAGTTAAGTTGCTTTTTCTTGTTACAAGAATGTTGTTGCTTCTGCTCATCCGTTTTGGCCACCTAATTCAAGACTGCCATAGCCAAAGAATTGGCAGGCAAATTAATTTTAGATTATGTGAAAGTGACCCTCACACAATTTAATTAGTCAATTAACAAGGTTTTGCTTTCGTAATTTCTTTTTTAAAGTTAAAATGTTATTCGTTGAATAAAAAAAAGTAAAAATTTGACACTAACTAAAAAGGAAAAAAATCACATTAATTAAGACAAAAATATACTATGTCACATCAAATAATGGAAGGAATATTTCGTTCTTTTGTTAAAGAGAAAAGATAATGAAAATCATTCATATGAGATACACTTAAATTGATTTGTATTATGTTATGTAAAATCATATTATGTCATGTAGGATAAGTGTGTTTATTTATGGACAAACTAAGTTCAGCTCCAAAAAAGCAAAATAATTATAAATAAATACCCCTTTACAATTTATACCTTCAAAGCATGAGAATCGCGACCAAGATACCATCGCAGTATCAATATACTGACATGGTATCATTAAGGTTTGTTTCTTCACGATCCGACTTAGGGTCTAGTCGTAACACGGCGATCGAAACCCCAAAGGGCTCCAACCAAGCCTCTTGACATGTCATAAAGCAACATAAGGTAAAATAAAGTGGAACATAGCATAAGAAAGAGTCTAACATAGAACGTAAAGGGGATATAATCCGGCCACATAAGACTCTACATATTTTGTCCAACACATGCCTCTACTAATAAAAAACGGGTAGGGGTTAAGACATGTCTCTAACTCACCCTTAAAATGAAACATAATGAAAAGTCCTTGAAAGCAATAACCAACTCAATATCTAGTCCTCGATAAATAAGGACTCACCAAAAGTTTGTCGGAATGGAAGCTCACTAGTCACGTGTACGAGTGTGATCCTCAATTTCAATCCTTACATTATGAGACAATGTAGGCAACAAATATGCGTTAGTACATTTGAATGTACTAAGTATGTGGGCATGACATGCAATATATATCATATGACGCAATGATCAATTTACATACGTAATAAGAGAGAATAGGTAGAGTCATGAGAAACCATGATGATCAAAGCATTTAAAAGACTTGGTTAGGAATCGTAAAGTAACATAATAAGCGTATACATATGTGGGATAGGAACCATAACCGATAATAAGACCATGCGAGCTATAACATGGAATCCCATTGTCTCCCCATACAACGGAGAAAAGGGGAATCTACTTGCCAAGGTAGACTCTACTCCACTAAGTGGGTCATGTAGTGGATTCACTAGCTAAGCCATGAAGGCAACCTACGGTGTGGCATGTAGTTTAAGGGACAAAAGGCTACTACTAAGGCTTTTGGTAGGGCCCCCACCTCAAGTCGGCTCGGTGCTAAGTCAAATCCTACGAAATACGTACATAGCATAGAAATCATAATGAACATATATCATAGATATGATCATAAGTTTGAAAATCATAGAGTAGCTCATTTCATAACGTAATTGCAATGTCAGAATTGACCTTTCATCATTACAAATCATACTTGCATAATACATATCATGAGGTTCCTAGGTCACCACGTAGGGTCCTAAGTTACATTTCTTCATAACTTATATGAATATCATAATCTAATTATAATTGAAATCTGTAGTCATGATTCATACTTAAATTTAGAAGAAAACTTGAATACATAATTAATTTGATTGAAAATCATAGAATACTTTTAAATCATTGAACTTTCCAATCATAATTCATGTAATTTCATCATAGAAAATAGCTTTATGCATGGACATTCACAATTCAACTTGAAATGAGGTAATTTATGTAGAAACATACTTATAATGATCATACCTAATGATTAAAAATGTAATTGAAACACCCTAATACAGTTCATCAAAATTGAAGTTTAAAAATAATGAGATTTCATGGGATTTTTAAAATAAACCTTGGACACCATGAGTGGAAGGGATCCATGGATCAATCCACACATATCTTGATTGAAATTGGACTTGAATTTGAGGAAGAAGGCTTGATTTTGAAGAAACCCTAACCAAAGTTTGATGAACTCTTGAGGAACCTTGGGAGAAAAGTCTAGAATTTGTTTGGAAATTAATGAGGGAATGAACGAGTTTAGGAGTATTTAGGACATAATACTTAATGAATCTATTCCTTAAAAACGTCCACATACATTGGTAGAATATAGGGAAAACTCTAAACTACCCCTCATTAATCTGAGTCAGAAGGGTCTATGAGTGGCACTCTACGATTCGTATAGGCAGTGATAAGTCATAGGAATGACTCGTCCTGCCGTCCCTGCAAAAGACCTAAAAATCGAGTCTTTAAACATCTTATACGAGTCGTGTCTACGACTCGTTCTCAGGTCTACGAGTCGTAGACTTCATTCGTCCTGCAGGTACTCGAAAACCCTGAAAAAAATAAGTTTTTGAAGTTTGCATACAACTCACCTTTAGAAGTCATAGTCCTCTCTACGACTCGTCTTGTCGAGTCATAGAAGAGGTCAGAGGGTTGTATAGTTGCAGGATTTCAGACCTGCACTACGACTCATTTTTATGAGTTGTAGACTCATTCACGAGTCGTCAAATGACTCGTAGACTCTCACTTTGCCTTAGCCAAATTTTTAATTCTTTACTTCACCTCCACGAGTCGAGTTTACGACCCGTAATAACTTAAACGAGTCGTAGGCTTACACATAGGCCTGGGTCAGTTCAAATTCTTTTGAAATTTTCCTTTCATTCGATTTTTCATCTTACTGGGTCTTACAGCTTCAGTCCTTAATGATACCACCATATTATATCTATATACTGTTATGGTATAATTGATATCTAGTTCAATCCTCAATCGACATCCCTATGATACCATCATATACTGACATGGTATCATTAATGATTGTTTCATATAATTAGTAACACTCCTCAAATCATGTATGATACTATCGTGGTGTGTGAATATCAATAATGTCATCACATAATATCATATATATATATATATATATATATATATATAATAGCATGATATCATTCACCAATGAGCATTCCTTTAAGTATATATCATAAACTGACATGATACCATCACAAATGTTGAATGATACCATCACAATATTTATATATATTGTGATGGTATCATAAAGATTTTTCTAAGTCATTCGATATTACATGAATGATACTATCACAGTATATTCATATATTATCATGATATTGAAAATCCTTAATGAGGCACTTTTAAAATCCTCAATGATAACATAACAATATATTGTATATGTTATGGTATCATTAAGGAATCAAACATTTAGGGAAAATTGCACAAATACTGAATGATATCATCATTGTGTATATATACTGTGATGGTATTATAAACACGAATTGAGCCTAGATTAAAGGGGTACAAGGGGTAATTAGTTTGGCCCGAACAAGTACAGAAAGGAATTATTTAGGGTGGGATATGGGGTGATAAATAGTTTGTTTAAAGAGTTCATTTTATGTATTTCTTCCTGTAAAATTCAGCATTATACACATTTAAATATTTATTTATGCACATTCAAAATTTGAGGACATAAATATCAGCTAAAATAAAATTAAAACACATATTTATGTATTATGACACTCAGTAAAGATATACATCAAATTCATTATCATAACTTGTGAACAATTGAAGTTACCTATACAACTTATTTTTTAGAAGGCACTTATTTTTGTCTCACATATAAAAAATAAATTTATTTTCATAACTTATTGCCAATGAACATCAAAAGATTTATTAATTAAAGTTACGGTGGATTGATGAGTATTCCTTCATTTTAATCAAATTTTGAGTTTG
Organism: Solanum dulcamara; assembly: GCF_947179165.1. NCBI lineage: Eukaryota > Viridiplantae > Streptophyta > Magnoliopsida > Solanales > Solanaceae > Solanum > Solanum dulcamara. The sequence goes on along the minus strand of NC_077237.1, from coordinate 6,727,104 downwards.
AGTCCTCGTATTACAGTATCATGTTTGTTAACAGTATCATGTTTGTTAAAGAGCCTTTTATACGCCAATATAGAGAGTTTTCCAGTGAATCTGAATTTAATCGTGCTATGTGGGTAAAAAAACAAAGGTCATTCTTGTAAAATCGCCAGCTATTTCCTGACAATGAACCCAAAACAAGTGAATTGGAACTGGCCAGCAACAATTTAGGAAGAGAAGTTGAAAATCAACAGTTTTTTTTTTCTTCTCTGAAACTGAAAGTTTTTGAAATGGAACTGGAGAAGGGTGTCCATAGATGGATAGTTGACATTTCTGAATGGAACCCATCTCCCCATTACTTCTCTTTTGCTATGTCCTTTCTTCCCCAACATGAACACTCCTCCATTACCAGGTTTCTTGAATCTTCCTCCTCTGTCCTTTTACCTTTTTAATGTAAAGTTTTCATCTTTAACTCTATTATACACTTCTTTCTTTCTTGATTGCATAAAGTGTCCATGGATTTTTGAATGAAATACTAAAAATTTATGTATATGATGTAAAGTTTTCATCTTTAACTCTATTATACACTTCTTTCTTTCTTGATTGCATAAAGTGTCCATGGATTTTTGTATGAAATACTAAAAATTTATGTATATGATGTAAAGTTTTCATCTTTTAAGTTTATTCTATAGTATTACACTGATTCTTTATTGCATAAAGTGTCCATGGATTTTATATGAAATGCTAAAGGTTTGTGTATGTCATGTAAAGCTTTAATCTTTAAGTTTATTCTATACTACTTTGGTTCTTGATTGCATAAAGTGTCTCATACATTTTATATGAGATGCTAGAAATTTATGTTTATCATATAAAGCTTTAATCTTTAAGTTTATTCTCTACTACTTTGGTTCTTGATTGCATAAAGTGTCCATGGATTTTAAATGAAATGCTAAAAATTTATGTATATCATGTAAAGCTTTCATCCTTTAAGTTTATTCTATACTACTTGGTTCTGAAAGTTTCCAAGGGATATTTGTTTTATTTGAAGTGCTAAATTGATGTATTTCAAGTAAAGTTATTTTTCATTTTATTTGTAATTTTTCCTTTTTGAGCACTCCACTGACTACTAACCTTCTATCCTAAGTATTTCAAGTAAAGTTTTCATCTTAGGTTTATTCTAGAATTCTTTAATTCTCTACTGCTAAAAAGTGTCAACCAAAGCAATATTTTGAATGTGCACTTTGTTTTACTTGCTTAAATTATATATGGGTGTCTAAAGAAGCTTGTTGAGGAATTTTGTTATCAAGATTATCTTTGTAAAAAGTTGAGCGGATTTGTCACTCGTTGATTAGGTTCTTTAAAATGGAAGATCAAAAACGGGCCCTTGTGAGCAGATTGTTGCAGTATGCACTGATACATCAAGTCTTGGGGATCCCATATAATGAAATTGTCATCAGGCGCACTGCTGAGGGGAAACCATACCTGGTATATTTATAATGTAGTCGGGTACAGTGCTGAAAATGCACTTGCTTTTTTGGTTCTCATTTGTTGTTGTAATTATGTTTTTGATGTTCGCTTATTAAGGCATCTTAATAGTGTGTGTTTTATCATTAACTAACTGGATTCTCGCATTCTTCGTAGTGTTCCTGTAGAGTCGGAGACTAGAGGTGGAAAAATGACTCGTCCTTGGCTGGAATTTCGCTATGAAGATAGGAATTATTTGCAATAGCCTTATACTAGAAATGTGTTCTATAAAGGTTTATTATCCACTAGACAATTTGCACAAGACAAATACTTGGAATTTGACATGGAAAACTTGATGTTAAACCCTTTTTCCGGGTGGTATATACGAAATTTCCTGCTTCTCAATTGATGAATTAGTATCTCACCAGTGTCAAACATATACTTTCCATAATACCCTTCAAATCGTTCTCTCTCTTCTTTTTGGCCCCCCGATTTAGTAGCCATGAAGAAAGTTGTCTCTTGGCCAAGTCCTGTCCTTCTCTCCTAGTTGAACACCACTTATATCAGTGAGGAAGTGTTCAAGTGATGAATTTTGGTCACAAGAATTTAATATATAATGCTTTGTTCTTGTAGATCTTTTCCCCCATGTATTAGCGGATGCAGCTGTCCTTTCCCCTATCCAAATAAACCAACTTATCTAAAGTAGTCTCCGTAAAATCCACGAAAGTGAGACGATTGCAACTTTCAAGAACTTACATCTGTGGTTTTGATTATATCACATATGGTTTACCATCATTTACGTAACTCGTCTTCGGAAAATTCCCCAATTACTGGTGCTTTCTCATATTTTTTATGATTAAATCATCGATAAAGATTCAGAATCACATACTCTGATTCAGCTGAAAAGATTTGTCATTGTATATGTTTGATATTACATTCTTGATGCCACATTAACAGTGATTGTTTAATTTGAGTATGTTCTTCATGCTACCTGCTATGCTGCTGCTTGCAGTCGATATCTTCACACTTGCAATATCATTAATCCTATCTTTTTCTAGGAATGTGACAAACTGAACTTGGAGTTCCCAAATTTTAACTTCAATGCATCACATCACGGTAATTTTGTGGCTATTGCTTCTGAACCAATATGCCTTGTGGGATTGGATGTTGTTTCTCAAACCGTTCCTGAGAAAGAATCAGTGGAAGATTTCATTCAGAGCTTCTCATCATACTTCTCAAGACTGGAATGGTTTAACATAATCAATGCTGGCTCTTCTCATCAGATTTTGAGTGAGTTCTATAGGTATCTATCTATTTGTATGCCTTAATGCAACTGCCACCACTGAAAATATTTTATTCTTGCTTAACCTCAAACACACAATTATTTGCATTTCAAAGCTTTCTTCCATGTTTGAGTTAGAGATCGCAGAGAGTTTGGTTTGGTAAAAATGTCAAAGCTAAACCCCAAGAAAAAGTAACATGTATGAATCCATACACTTGTTTTTTCTTCCATTACTCACTAGAGTTTAGTGTCTCGATTTTGGATATGCCTTAGCTGACTGTGCAGGACATTTATTTTTCGAGAAGTTACAGAACATAGATATTTTATGTTAAATCCTTATTGCCAAGATACATAAAGAAAACTCCTCTAAATAATCTGTTCTTTTATCCAAGAACTTAGTCTCTTTTGTTGGAAAAAGTTACCTCAGATCAAATTGAGCTGAAATGGTTAATGAATACGTTAACGGAACTTCCTACCTCCTTTAGGGAAAGATACCAACGTTTATACTGCTGGGAACAACCATATATACAGGTCATTCGAACTGCTCAACAATCATTTTCCTTGTGAGCATGTGACAAATTGGTTTCTACCAATTTACAATAGGTCGCATAATGCAGTAATATCTTCTGCTGTGACCAACTCGTTCCCTGCTTATTTTACTTGTTAAATATGGTTTGCCGGAAAAGCAGGGTGAAGAAATGCAACTCACTCAATACTTCCTTCAACAACTCCATGAGAACGATCTCTTTCTAGCAAGTAGTAACTTCCATAGCATCTCCATCACATATTTGTAAGTCGTAACAGTTATACTGAGATTTGGCCTAACTACTAGCAACAATTGCCTTGACCAATGCCTTTTCTTTACTGTGATAGTGTTACAATTTGTTCTATGTTCATAATATCAAATTAGGTGTTACAATTTCTACTTCTAGCCTTGCCAAATTAATCTCTACTTTCCTGAAATGAGTATCTCACGTTTTCAACTTCTTGGGGTTTCGCTTTTACCCTTCCAGCATCGACATGAATCAAAGAGTAATCTATCACATCACTTGTCAGAAAAAAGTCCATACTTCACACAACCAACTCAACAAACTACTCCTTCTGTTTCAAAAAGAATGTTTCTTTCCTTTTTTGACAACTCTTTAGTTTCAACTTTCCACATGGCATGTTTAAGACCACAAGATTGAAGGATATTTTGGTATATTCAACATATCTTTAGTTTAAGGCCACTAGATTCAAAAGTCGTGTTTACTTTCTTAAACTCCGTCCAAGTCAAAAGCAGACTAACAAATTGAAATGGAGAGATTAGTAGAGTTGTTTTTGATGAGAGGGAGTAAAGAATAAGATATTAGGAACATCTTCTTCTTCTTTGTTGTGATAAGTTGAATGACAGGTCGTCACCCCGAGAAATAAGATGCACACTAAATGATAGAGAGATTACACTAACAGATCTGACAACTTATTCAGATATTGGAGTGTGAAGGAAGCATTTGTCAAAGCTATTGGTGATGGCATTGGCTACAAATTGGACATCATCGAATTTCATCACAAAAACTGGGAAAACATAGTTGTCAAGGTTGATGGAAAAGAACTAAAAGATTGGAGATTTTGGCTTCTTGAATTGGGGAAAGATCACGTGGTTAGTTCTTCGGTAGTGCTAATTCCTGTCTAGTTTCCGTTTTAACTGTTTGTAATGCTTGTTCCAAGAGGATTTTAAAATAAAGAATCATACAAGTACACGTTTTGAATCTCTGATGCTAGATCAACTAGAAGCTTTCTTATAATCAACAGCCGCTCCTTACAAGGTAGGGGTAAGGTTTGCGTACACTCTACCTTCCTCAGATTTCACCTTGTGGGATTATACTGGGTATGCCGTTGTTGTTGTTGTTCATGGCAACATATATTCCTCGTCTCTCTTGGAACCTAACTTTTAATTACCTGAAAATTTTGACAGAACTTCATGAGTTAGGCTTTGAGCTGAAAAGAGCCTATCTTCCAAAAAATATATAATGTTGAAACTGAAATGCAACTTGTAAGAGTTCATACTAAGTGTCAGCAAACTTGTGGTACAAAGCACAATCTCCTTCTTTGACGCTTGCTGACGATATGGAACTAAAACTCTACATTGTTGAATATTTAAGTTTCATGTTAATCTAGCAAGCTGTCTGAATTACAATAGTTTGCAAACAGATTAGTAGAACCATTTTTCAATTGCATGATCAGTTTTGCATTAAGACTAACTTTTCTGTAATGTTGCAGGCATCAATTGCTAGGGGTCACCCTATGTATGCCACTAGCAGTTACAAGACAACGTTGAATCGGACACAGTTCAATGACAAGGAATACAGTTTAGGACTTCATCTTCCAAATGCAAGCTTCATTTTTCGGAAGGTAGAAGACCTGTTGCCCTCCAATGAAACAGGTAGTGTACCACCATGTATATCGCAAAATTGTGCCATGTTGAAGGATTAAGAAGAGTTCAATTTGGTGTTTCTGGTGATTTTGGACTAGAGTTTCATCCTGTAGTCAAAACAATTTGAGGGCGTGTTTGGTAAGAAGGAAGTTATTTTCAGGAAAATGTTTTCCAATGTTTGTTTGGAGAGCGGAAAACATTTTCCTGAAAAAGAGAATATTTATTAAAGATTGATAATACTATTAGCTACTGGGGATAGTGTTCTCATGAAATTTCTGAGTTATTAATGATTGATAATGATGTTTTAAGTGTTTGTTGAAGTGATGATATGAAGTAGAGTTGATATAATTGTAAAGAAAATTCTTATTTTCTAGAAAATATTTTCCGTCATACCAGACACACCCTTAATGTTTTTTTCTTTGTCACATTTGATTTATTCATAAATTAGAGATGAAGTCCTTTGAGATTATATATATCACAATCATAAATTTGATTGTGTTAAATAAGTTTAGAAGTTTGTCTCTTATTAAATTTGTGTGTTTGGTTTAGGTGTTTCGTCTCGTAGTAGAGTGATATTCCTTCCGTCTTAATTTAAAGAAATGATTTGTAGTCAAAGGGTAAACAAATGATTTGTAGTCACCTTATTGCCAAGAAAAATTTTTAGACTACAAACTTTAAAAGTATTCACTTTTTTCTTAAACTTTCAGCAAATCAAATGGTGTCACATAAATTGAGATAAAAGGAGTATAATATTTGGTACTTTTTCTGTCCATAAAAGATTTTCTTGATACAAAATATGAGGGTCAAACTAATTAATGTTCAGTGTGAATTCAGACATAGAAACTTCAATTTTTTGAAATAAAATTTATTTATTTAGAAAATATATAACAAAAATTATAAGTCACAAGTATTTTGAAAATATTATGATTACAAAAAATATTTATAACTACTCCCTCTGTCTCAATTTATATGCTCACTTTCTTTTTTAATCAATATTCCCGCCATTCTTTTTTAGTTGTCATTTGCATTTTTTGAGAGTCAATTTGACCAACTTTTAAAAACTAAATTAGATTATATTGATTCGATATTTTAAAATAAAAATTTAGTTATTCAAAAATTATACAAATAGTATTATAAATTGTAATTTTTTCATATTATAATGAAAAAATACATCTTAAAATGTAATTCAAAGTTCATATCGTTTGATTCTCAAAAAAGAAACTACGGAGAAGGATCTAAAATGTCTCTCAACTATTTGAATTGATACAAAACTACCCTCCATCCACCTTTCACCCCCAAATACCCCTGACGTCAACCTTTTGGCTCAAAAATATCATCGATATTAACCCTTTGGCTCATATTTGCCCTTATTTTTAACAACTCCCCTAACGTGAAATCATTAAATATTTATTTATTATGTTGCCTAATCTGATTGGTCCAAACTTAAACCATTCTCAAATAAATAACAAAAATCACATATAATTCATATTTCGACCTGATACACTTGAAAATAATATTCAAAAAATATATTAATTTCATGATATATTTCTATTGGCCTATTTTAGATTATAACCCAACTCATAACTGGGGATTCATCTAAAATTCGCGCATGAATGCCCGTTTAAAAAATATTATTATTTTTTAGTAACATAAAATTTTCTATTAATTATTCAATTGTCTTATTCATTCCCTCTTTTTATTCTTTTTTAATCTCTTATTATTAATTAGTATATCAAAGACTCAAACTTAAAATGAACCTAGATGTTCATATTCTTTTAATTTATATTATTATCATGGTGGGGTAAGGGCGGGGACAGGAAAAAAGATTATTTTTTATTCGTTTATTTTGAATTTTGGGTACACACAAAAGAAAAGATGCAATTAAATTATCTTCTATCAAACTAATTATTTCTACGAAAAAGGGTCTAAAATGTCCTCGAACTATTGGATATGGTACAAAAATGCCCCTCATCCATCTATTGGCCTAAAATGCCCTTGATATCCACCTTTAAGTCCAAAAATGACTTTTTCTTTAATGGAAGAGGGCATGAGGGCATTTTTGTACCGCTTTCAATAGTTCGAGGGCATTTTAGGCCCTTTTCCCTAATTAAAATTCTATTAAATAAAATTTGATTTATAATTAATTTTGAATAATTAAATTGTAACCAATAGATGACCGCCACATGTTTAAAAAAATTCAAATTAATTAATTAAAATTCTGTTAAAGAATTTTTGATTTATAATTAATTTTAATTAATTAAGTTGTAACCAATAGATGACCGACACATGTTTAAAAAATTATTCAAAGTATTTAATTAAAATTATGTTTAAAAAATGTCATTTTTGGACCTAAAGGTGGATGAAAAGGACATTAATTTTTAGAATGTTATATGATAATCATCCATCTTTAGTTCCAAAAATGACTTTTTCTTTAACATAATTTAATTAAATAATTTGAATAATTTTTTTAAACACGTGGCGTCCATCTATTGGTTATAATTTAATTATTTAAAATTAATTATAAATCAAAATTTCTATAACATAAATTTTATTAAATAATTTGAATAATTTTTTAAACATGTGGCGTCCATCTATTTGTTATAATTTAATTATTTAAAATTAATTATAAATCAAAATTTCTTTAACATAAATTTAATTAAATAATTTGAATAATTTTTTTAAACACGTGGAGGTCATCTATTGTTTACAATTTAATTATTTAAAATTAATTATAAATAAAAATTTCTATAACATAATTTTAATTAAATAATTTGAATAATTTTTTAAAAACACATGGCGGTCATCTATTGGTTACAATTTAATTATTTAAAATTAATTATAAATTAAAATTTATTTAACATAATTTTAATTACGGAAAAGGGTAATATAAGTTTAATTAGGGAAAAGGGCCTAAAATGCCCTCGAACTATTGAAAATGATACAAACATGTCTCTCATGCCCTTTTCCGTTAAAGAAAAGGTCATTTTTGGACCTAAAGGTGGATGTCAAGGGTAATTTTAGGCTCAATAGATGGATGAACGACATTTTTGTATCATTTCCAATAGTTCGAGGGCATTATAGGCCCTTTTCCGTTATTTATATATGAATGTCCTCATTATTTTCTTCTTTTTTCCTCCCTTATTTTGTCATAAGTTTAAAAAAAATAAAATTTAAAATTGTGAACAAGATTCCAATAAGAAAAAAGTGGAAGAGAGAGGAAAGGAGAGAGTGGGAAGGTGATTTACTATTTAACGGATAAAGTATCCTTAAACTATGAGATTTGATACAATATTGTCTCCCATCCACCTAATGAGTATGGACTGTTAAAAATAAAGGCATTTTTAATTCAAAAGGTTGACGTCAAGGGTATTTGGGGGACAAAAGATGGACGGAGGATAATTTTGTACCAATTCAAATAATTGATGGGCATTTTAGGCCCTTCTCCGAAGAAACTATAACAACTAAAAAGGAACAATGACATGTTTCTATTTTTAGTAACAATTTAACTTTAAAATACTTATTTTATCTTAAATTGAAATGATTTATAATCATACAAATATAAAATATCCATAATTTATTTAAACTACAAATTTTAAAAAAAAGAAATTATTTTTTTCTCAAATTTCGTACCTAGTGCGTGTTTGACTTAGCTTATTTAAAATAATTTTTAAGTTGAAAATAACTTATAAGTCAAAAAAAAGGGGTAGTTCAACTTATTGTTTTGGCCTATAAGCTGTTTTAGATAAGTTAGGCAAATAAATTCAATTATTTTTTAAAATTTATTTTAACCACAAAATAATTTTAAGTTAGCCAACCAAATAATTAAAAAAAATTAAAAACAACTTATAAGTCAATTCAAATTGGCTCTTAATCAAATTACGTCAAATAAACGAGGAGTGGTTATAATTTATCGCGCTTTTGGTAGTCATTTTCAAATATAGTCTCAGAAGGTCCACCGCCTTTCCTCGTCCTTTGCAGTTTGCATCCAAACCAAAATCTATTTTTGTGCAGAATGCTTACTCCAATTTCTTTGGAATTTCAATCTGTTTCTCCTGGAATTCATTTATTAGTAGAAATCTCAATAGCAGGCCTTCTGAAAGTGGGTTTTTTTATCTTGGTTTCTTTGGGGCATTTTCACAAACACACAGTTGATGTTAAGAAATCCTACTCATTCTAAACTCAGCTACAAAAGTACATATTTTATTGTCAACAAAATGTTTTCCTAATCCCCGCATTACTAATTCCGGCATTACAATTCTTGCATAAAGAAGCAATGTGGAGTCATCATCACCATCTACTTTACTTCTGTGGCTATGTCTTTGATTAGAAAATGCTTAATAACTCCTGCTAAACCATCATCCATTACGCTTCTAAATTTGTTGAGAGCGAGCAGATCGATAAAACACCTTGAACAAGTTCACACCCACATAATCCAAAAGGGTTATGAACAAGATCATTTCATCATCAACCAGTTTATTTCCCTCTGTAATGTGTTTTCGTCCGATGTCTCTTATGCTACTATTGTGTTTGAGCATGTTATTCAGCCCAATGTTTATGTATGGAATACATTGATTAAAGGGTACAGCAAAAAATCATCTCTTGTTGATTGCTTTGTAATCTTGAAACAAATGAAAAGAAGTATGAATGTGATTCCTGATGAATTTACTTTTCCTTCGCTGGTCAAATCTTGTACTAATGTGTTGGCGTTGAGGGAAGGTCAGATAATTCATGGATTAATAGTGAGATATGGAACTGATAGTAATGTGTTTGTAGGATCTAGCTTGATTGATCTTTATGGGAAGTGCAAAGAGATTGAATACGCACGGAAAATCTTTGATGAAATTCCTATAAAGAATGAGGTTATGTGGACTGCGATGATCATTGGCTATGTATATGTTGATGATTTATTAGAAGCAAGGAAGTTATTCGATGAAATGCCACAGAGAAATGTAGCTTCGTGGAATGTAATGATTAGGGCATTTGTGAAGTTTGGTGATTTGTGTGGAGCGAAGAAATTGTTTGATAGTATGCCTGACAAGGATGTGGTGTCTTTTACTACTATGATTGATGGTTATGCTAAGGCTGGTGACATGGCATCAGCGAGGTTCCTGTTTGATCGGTCTTCTGATAAGGACATAATTTCGTGGTCTGCTTTGATGTCTGGGTATGCTCAGAACGGGCAGCCCAATGAAGCTATCAAAACTTTCCACGAAATGTTGTCGATGAATGTTAGGCCAGATGAGTTTATAATGGTAAGTTTGATGTGTGCGTGTTCCCAGTTAGGTCGTTTGGACCTGGCAAATTGGGTAGAACATTATATGAGCCAAAATTCATTTGATCCTAATCGAGTACATATAGCTGCAGCCCTTGTGGACATGAATGCTAAGTGTGGGAATATGGAAAGGGCAAAAATGTTGTTTGAGGGGATGCCTAAGCGTGATCTAGTATCATATTGTTCAATGATACAAGGCCTGTCTATTCATGGTTGCGGTTCTCAGGCTGTAGATTTCTTCGATAGGATGCTGAATGAAGGGCTTGTGCCTGATGATGTTTCCCTAAAGATAATTCTCACAGCTTGTAGTCGTTCAGAACTTGTAAAGGAAGGTTTCCGGATCTTTAATCTAATGACAAACAAGTATTCTGTCAAGCTATCTCCGGATCATTATGCATGCGTAGTAGACCTTCTTGGAAGATCAGGAAAACTTAAAGATGCGTATGAACTTATAAAGTCGATGCCTGTTGAACCTCATGCTGGTGCCTGGGGTGCCCTTCTTGGGGCTTGTAAGCTACACTGTGACATTGAGTTAGGGGAGGAGATATCCAATAGACTTTTTGAACTTGAGCCTCAAAATACTGGTAATTATGTGCTTTTGTCAGACATCTATGCTGCAGCAAATCAGTGGTTAGATGTTGCTCTGTTGCGTCAAAAAATGAGTGAGAAGGGTCTTAGGAAGATACCTGGTTGCAGTTGGGTATGGAACAATCCTTAAAACTTTTTCCTATTACTGTTCATATCTTCATGTCCCATCATCATTTTGGTTTTAACGGGTTTTCCCCTTCAATGAAAAATTAATCTTATTGCTTTATGGAAGTGTTTCGTAAGAAGGAAATCACCCATAATCTAAATTACTATTCCGTTAGCAGCACAACCATTGTTGAACAAACGATACTTCATCAACAAAGACTTAGACGTAGAAGTTGGCACTGCATGTCATTTGTTCAACAATGGTTCTGCTGTCAAGAGAACTTTCTGCCTTGACATTTCTCTTGCTTATTGTTCCAACTTGTAAAGAAGAGAGGTCTTTGCTAACAATAAGACTTTCTGCACAAGACAAATGGTTAAAAATGTTCTCCTTAAGTAGGTGAAGAATGATAAGTTTGAGTAACATTCTTATAAGAATATGCATTTTGAAAAATTGGGAATCAACTGATTACTATGCAGAAGGAAAGGTACTTCCTATAAGCTTAAACCTTTGCTGCATAATTTACTTTCTCCTCCCGGGGTTGAGTGGAAAATTCCAAAAAAGCAGAGGACCTATACTAGCAGGACTGCAGGCAAAATTCAGGAATTTAAGCAATCTTTATAGTTTTGCTGGATGGTATCTTATTGACATGTTTAATCATTGTTTGACGGAAATATGTAGACCTTATTGTTTGAGATTTCATTCTCTGTGAATGACGGGTCGGATAAAGAAAAGGTTTCTTCATTGTGATTCTGAAGGAAGTATAAGGTCTATATATTAGGAGGGGCCGAGCAGGTCCAGTCTAGTGTACCTTTTGATCCACAAAGAGATCAAAGGACCTAGTCTAACCTTTCGATCCACAAAGATTAGAGGATCAAATGAATGTGCATTCTCTTTCGCGAAGATGTACTAGTCTACCTTTCGATCCCCAGAAATTAGAGAATCAAATGAAGATTCCCTTTCGAGAAGATATACTAGTCTACCTTTTGATCCACGAGGATCAAATGGATATGCATTCTCTTTCGCGAATATGTACTAGTCTACCTTTCGATCCCCAGAGATTAGAGAATCAAATGAAGGTTCTCTTTCGAGAAGATATACTAGTCTACCTTTTGATCCAACAAAGATCAGATGATCAAATGAATATGCATTCTCTTTCGCGAAGATGTATTAGTCTACCTTTCAATCCACAGAGATCGGAGAATCAAATGAAGATTCTCTTTCGAGAATACATACTAGTCTACCTTTCGATCCACAAAGATTACAGGATCAAATGAATGTGCATTCTCTTTCGCGAAGATGTACTAGTCTACCTTTTGATCTACAAAGATTATAGAATCAAATGAAGGTGCATTTTTTTTCGAGAAGATGTACTAGTCTACCTTTTGATCCACAAAGATCAGAGGATCAAAATGAACGTGGATGTACTAATCTACCTAAGATCAGGAAGATAATCTTTTGCAAAGATATACTAGTCTACCTATCGATCCACGACAATCCTTCACTCCGGAAGGGTAGGTTCCATACCGACAAGACCTCCTATCCCAGAATCCCAGGTATAGTTGTTAGGATGAAGCGAATTCGAAAAGTTCTCACGGACGAGCCACAGGGAAACTTGCACATCACAGATTGATGTTGTCCTCGATAGTAACCTAACCATTCCTCCTAAATGTTGGAGGAAAAAAGGATCAAAGGAAGATATACCAATTGAATGTGCATTCACGAGGATATACTTTGTCTATTAACAATATATCATACACTTTAATGATACAAAATAAGGATATAAAATAAGAATTATCCAATTCCTTATTCTTGTAGTATATGCCAATTTGATATTGTTTCAAATTTTGGCTCAGCTTTATAACAACTAGTCAAAGGAAAAGAAAATAAAAGACAACTGAAGTAGGCCATATTAAACAGAAGAAAAAATTTTAACTAAGATTTGATGGGGATTTCCCTAAAAGAGAAAACCCTCCAAAAATTGGCGTATGCCACTATTTGCAACGCACACACGGTATTCTTTAGTAAAAGGCGAAAGAATAATTCGCTATGTGTTCATTGCGTGGCTGCGTAATTTTAACTGCCTGCTGAAGACAACTATAAATATGAGGAGAAACTGTTCACTTCCACTGCTTGTTTCCGATGTGGGATAAATTCTGCTAACAATTGTACAACTGTTTGGAGTGGGGAAAACATTTTCCTGGAAAAAATAAATATTTACTAAAGATTGATAATACTATTAATGATAGTGTTCTCATGAAATTTTCGAATTTTTAAAAATTGATAACAATATTGTTGGTGTCTATGTGTGTTTTAATATTAAAGCACATGATATATTAGTGTACATAAAGTGAAAAAAGAGTTGTCATTATTTTATTAATTCTGTTATCTCTTACTTGATATATTCTCATCGTTATCTTTTACTAATTACTCCACTACACCTTCTCTGTTCTCTTCATTATCTCTTGCTACTAATTATCCATTATACCTCAAATTACTATTCACTTTCTTGATATTAAAAAATCCTACACCTATATAAACGATGTTTTTTTTCTCTTGTATTGAGTAGAGGAGAAGAATGAAAAGTATTGTGTTGTAGATCCATTTATATATGACAATAAACTAAAGATAGCCAATTAATATAATGACCGCGGCATTATTATTATTATTAGAAAAGAGGAAATTACAAGATGAGAAATTGAACAAGTTCAAATAGTACTAAACTACTCTGATGACTTTAGCATAGCTTAGTGCAGAAACACCTTCGGCGCCAGCCAATGCAGTCTCCGCCAGAGAAGCCTTCGTTGCGGCAAATGATAGCACAGTTGTGGTCACGGATGCATGGACCGCGGTACTGGTGGCTTTGTGAGATGCACACTCTTCCCTCCACTTGTGGGATTCCCATTTCTACATATGCACAAAATACAAAAGTCTAAAATTAAAGTCTTTTAGATGTTGATGTACATAAGTTAAATCTTAAAACTATTATTGCATTTTAAATCTTTAAATAACAAATTATAACAATATATTCAGTGTAGTCACACAAATGAGATCTGAAGATGGTAGAATGTATACATAAACCTTATTTCTACCTTTTGATAGAACCTAAGTTCTTATAACAAGAAAAATATTAGCAAGATTCAAAACAAATAAAACAGCTAGTATCTCAATAAAAATATAAGCAATTACTATTATTACCATCTAATAGGAGAATTACAATGATTAGCCTCTATTACTATGCTCGACTATCTACTAACCATCTTAAATCTTTAAATCAAAAAGGAAATACAAGTATCAAATTCATAGTTACACACACATTTTCGACAGTGTATATCCAAAAAATTTAGAAAGCATATATTATTAACATAGATTATTCACAAAATAATGGGAAAAAGAGTTACGTGAGGCAAACACTATGAGAAGCAGGAAGAAAAGCCCAAAAGTCTTTCTCTCCATCTTTGATAATCCTTTTTTCGACAATATAATACTTTCTAATATCTTTGATTGAAGCTATCAAATGAGAAAACCCCTATAATATAGATAGAGGGGTGTGAATAGTGTGACCATTTTACCCTTCAGAACTTAACCACCTCTTTAAATTTTATTGAAGATTGATGTCTAATTTTACTTGTTTAATTTGAAAAATTAAGAAATGATTTATTATTTTATAAGTAAAATTTATTTTCTAATATTTAAATAATTTATAATAATTAAAAATAATTTTAATAAAATTATTATTTTATTTATTATTTTTTTTAAAATGTGTCAAATCAAACATAAATAAGTAAATAGTATACTACCTCGATAAGATAAGTGTGCATGTATTATTTCATCATTTCATGATTTTATTTAGTAAAAGTAACTCTAATAAGACCTCAACAAGAGTCATCCGACACTAACATGAATTATGGTGCAATGATAAAATTGTTTTCATTCTTAATTAGAAAGCTTAAGATATGCAAAAATAATTAGAGAGCTTAAGATATGCAGAAAAATTTGTTAGGAACACCCCTCCCAATGAGTCTTCTAATACGTTATTCAAATTTAGTCAAGGTACACTGATGAAAAAAAAACAAAGGGTCATCTGACACAGACTGACTCAGCTTGTAAACTCTAGCGAGGCTGGAGTCTCACGTGAATGTCCCAGAAATTAATCTATGGCCCCCAAGTTTGAGTGGTCAAGCATAGACGGCCTCAAAAAACGGAAATTTTAAGGCTTCATACATAATCATGATGTCGAAATATATTTTTTAAGACAAATTAAATCATGTTTTTAATTAAATATTTTAATTTTTAATAAAGCATTCAGATGTTTTTAATTTCAAATTTCAAAAGAAAATATGTATGTCATCACTCTCTGTTAAAAAGTAAATCACATAAAATATATCTTCTTTAATTATACACATTAATTTCAAATATTAAATGTATACTAAAAGAGATGACATATTTTACATAAAACATTTAACTTACTAATAAACGAATTAGAAGACAAAATTAAAACACTATATTAGGAATTAAAATGTTCAAGAACTTAGTTCTAAACTACAGCCATATATAATTATGTTCAAGCAATAAGACTGAAGTGACATAAAAATAACTGAATTTCAACCAAATGTATCTAAACTTCAACTATATAAAAAACTTTATATACAATGTCTAAAGGTAAACTTTGTAAAAACAAATTTTCAAACATCACAAGTCTAAAGTTATCTCAAAATAGATACATATGGAAGGGAAAAAAAAGCGAACACAAATTAAATGGTGACGTCAACATCATGTATGTGTGCACTTCGCCCTTTTACAAGTATCATAATGCTAATAAGGGACTACAAAGGATTAGATCATAACACCCCTACTCCCCAAAAAAAAGAAACACAGAAAAATAAAAGCTCCTCATACTTGTATAGAGGACACGAATGCATAATAGATTGTCAATGATCGAACTTAAAAGATATGAACTGAGTGTCATGAGGAGTAAATGAGAACAAATAAAAGGGACAAAAAGAATGAAGTAATAAAAAAGGAAGTCATTGCTATTATTATCATATAAAAAGTGGCGAAGCATTGCAATTCGGAATAGAGGAAAAGTTTCAATAACTGGAAAGCCTATCAAATCACATAGATAAGCCTCTACCTGTCAGCGCACGGATGGGTAGGGCAGGCAAAGCGCAAAGGAGATGGGTGTCTGAGCGATGCTGCAATACTAGTGTGTTCAAGCAAGTGTACAACAAGCATTGCAGAAAAAAAAAAAAAGAGCAGCTGGATTCAATGAAATGTAACAGGCAGCCAGAGGAGGACCAATCCTTGAAGCTACAGGTTGATAAAATCCAGTAGCTTTGGCTCAAACCTGTATCCAAAACACAATAATTGAAAAAAGATTGTGATTCAAAATCCATAAACTAAAAATTTTGAACCGCCTCAAGGCAAGATCCAAATCTTAGTACAGTTTCCTGGAGCACCAAATTTGGTGCTGTTACATAAAGAAGTTACTTACAGATGAGCAAATAAATAAATGAACACAAAGTTTGTCCAAGAGGTAGTTCCCTGAGTATTTCCAAAATACGGCTTCTTATATATAATTGATCCAATCAATCCTATATTTTTAAACGACATGTCAGAGGAACTGCACAAGATACATTGTCACATGTCCAAGTAATCTGATAATTAATCAACCAGAGAACCCAGTGTGACGTGAAAAGTAATACATCAGTTGCAAAGTATGCTTCCAGCAAAACAAAGATACATCTCTTTTTCCACGACGCAAAAGTACGGAGAGTAAAATGAAATAAGAACTTCAACATATTGCGGCAAATCATGTAAGCCAATCATGCAGTATCCACGAGTAAGCAGCAACATACTATCATAGAGATAATTTCTTTAGCCTTATTAATAAGAGGCATTTGAAGGAAGATCTTCAGATGACAAAGAGGAGGTGAACGAAAGAACCTAAGTATATGAAGATGATCTCTCTTTCTTTCTGTTTTTCTTTTAGTAAGGTACACGAAGATGGTAGTTTCTATTCATGAAACAGTAACCAAGTTTGTATGCTTCAGTGAAATAGGGGCGCTAACGCGACCTTCCTTCAGCTGGCTTCATCGGGGGGTTCTATCAAAGAAAAACCAGTACATAAGGAACTACGCAAGTAATTGAGAGAACAAGATCACTCCACTCAATAAAAAAGGACAGAACACTAACATAAAAGATATTTTATCCATATGATTCCCTTGACTAATATGGTCGTTAAGCACCAAAATCTATATGAACTAAAGATGTCTTCACCTTCAACTACAACAAACTATGATTGGAATAAAGTTGACACGATCATAGGAAAGAACTATCCAGAAAGTTACTAAATATTCTTTTTTTATAAGGTAAAAGTTTTATTAAAAGGGTACCAAGAAGGTACTAAAAGGTTACATAAACAACAAAAAAACTCCAGAAAGAAAAACAGGCTACTAGACTTTCCTTCCTAACAAATCTAGGAAATCCATCAATTGGTTCAAACTACCTATTGAACTATTTCTACACCAGAAGAACAGATTCTGCAAATAACGTTTGCCCTAGAAATAGGAGATCTATGTACTTCAAAACAGGTCTTGTTCCTTTCCATCCATATTGTCCAAAAAATTCACAGAGGAATAGTCCTCCATATCTGGCTTGTTCTCTTTGTGAATAACCTACCCGTTGTTGCCAACTTTGTAATAAACCCTTCACATTCTGAGGCATCACCCATGCAATACCACAGATACTTAGATATAATTCCAGCATTGTTGGAAACTCTGCAATGGATAAACAGGTGCTCCACTGTATCTTGATCTTCTTGACACAAGTAGCATACAACAACAACAACATAACCAATGTAATCCCATAAAGCAGGGTCTGAAAAGTGTAAAGTATACGCAAACTTTACCTCTACCTTGAAGGTAGAGAGGTTGTCTCCGATAGACCCGAAGCTCAAGGATTAAACAGTCTAAAGCAGTATGGGGAAAGAAATAAAGGGAACAAAGATTCATGGCAAAATACTATAGATAAACTGACAAATCATCCTAAACAATAGTCATAACAAGATAACACGATAATCGAAATACAAAAAACAACAGATAATAACCAAACACAAAGGACAAAAAACTACAAGAGTAATACTACAACTAAAAGTACGGCTAATAGTACAGAAGAATAAGCGAGACAAAGCTTAACAATTCTATCCTAATTTGTGTCCTCCATAACCTTCTATCTAAGATCATGTCCTCAATAAGCTGAAGTTGCGTTATGTCCTATCTAATCACCTCTTCCCAATATTTCTTCGGCCTATCTCTACCTCTCTTGAATCCATCCAAAGCCAACATCTCACACCTCCGCACTAGGGCATCCGTGCATCTCCTTTGCACATGCCTGAACCATCTCAGTCTCTTTTTCCGCATCTTGTCCATTATCAAGGTCACTGCTACCTTGTCCTGAATATCTTCATTCTTAATCTCATTTCCTCCTAATATGCCCGCACATTCATCTCAACATTCTCATCTACACAATTTTCATCTTCTGAACAGAGTTCTTGACTGGTCAACATTTCGCTTCATTTAATATAATCGGTCTAACAACCGCTTTGAAGAACTTGCCTTCAAGTTTTGATGGTACCTCCTTATCACACAGGACTCCTAATGCGAACCTCCATTTCATCCACCATACACCTATACGATGTGTGATATTATCATCAATCTCCCCATTTCCTTGGAGAATAGAAAAAGATACTTGAAACTTCCTCTCTGCTGAATGACCTGTGTATCAAGCCTCACTTCCATGCCAGCCTCAAGCATTATGTCACTAAACTTGCAAATCCAAGTATTTTATCTTAGTTCTACTCAACCTAAACCCTTTAAACTCCAAGTCTGCCTCCAAACCTCAAGCTTAGCATTAACTCCGCGTCGGGTCTCGTCAATCAATCTTGACACAAGTAGCATCTATTACATAAATATGAAACCCCTTTTTTGCAGATTATTGTGCTAAACATTCCCCATATGCTGCAACCCACCCATGTTGACCTGGCTGCTTTGTTAACAGGCTGTAGCAATTCCTAAATGAGAAATTTTTTGTCCTTGCTTGCTAGCCAGATTATGGAATCCACTTTACAATGATCAATATGAACTGATTCTATTTGTTGAAGCAACTCCAACAATTCTCTACCTCCCAATCATTTATTCCTTCTAACTCTAGCTACCAACCAGAATTTGAGTGAAAATCTGCCATATTACCGTTCCTTTTTGTTGAGCAATTGAATAAAGTAGGGAATTTGTCCTTCAGGCATATATCTCCAACCCATAGATCTGTCCAGAACTTACTGCTCCATGCCCACCTCCAGTCTGGTGAAAAGCTTGAAATCTTCCCAAAACTTACATGTGTCCTTCCATAATTTACCATTCACATTTCTCCGTCCATTCTTCTTTCCATGGATTGCATTTATCAGATCTTTCCAAACATCATTACCTTCCATGCAGTACCTCCACAACCATTTGAAGCAGACTTCTGTTGTGAAGCTTAAATTCCTCACCCCCAGCCCACCATCCCCCTTATCTTTCATAACCATCTGCCATTTGACTAAATGAAGCTTTCTCTTTCCTGCATTACCATCCCACAGAAACTTATTTCTAATTGAGTACATATTTTTCTAGACTGCAGCTGGTACTAAAAACATAGACATTAGGTAAGGATACATGTCATCCAATACACTACCGATGAGAGTCAACCTGCCCTGAAAGGATAAATATTGTTTTTTCCATGGAGTGAGTTTGTTAGTAAACCTATCCAGCATGCCTTGCAAGTACTAGGATCATTTCTTTTTTTCCCAAAGTGGAAGCCCTAGGTACAGAGTGGGAAATGTTTCTACCTTACAGGCGAGTATGCCAGAAAATTCCTCTATTCATTCATCCACATTAATACTGAAAACACTGTTTTTTTGTCAGATTTATCTTTAGCCTGGTGACGGCTTCAAAGGCTAGTAGAATCGCTCTGAGCTACAACAAATGCTTTCTATGTGCTTCACACAACAGCAGGGTATCATCAGCATATAGAATATGGGAAATAGTCACACTATCACCACCAGTTCTTCCAAAGCTCATTCCTTTTATCCAGCCAAAATTTTCTGCCCACCTTATCATCATGCTAAGAACTTCCATCACCAAAGTAAATAAATAAGGAGATAACAGATCTCCTGGTCCCAATCCTCTTTGAGCTTTAAAGAAACCATGTGGGCTCCCTCTGATCATAATGGAAAATCCAACAGTGGATATACAATACCTGATCCATCCAATCCATTTATCACAAAAATTCATCTGTTTAAAAATATTTTGCAGACACGACCAATTAACATGGTCATAAGCCTTTTCTTGATCAAGCTTACAAGCTATCCCTTTCTTTTTTGACTTCAGTAGTTGATCAAGAAATTCATTGGCCACTATAGCTGTATCAGTTCTCTTCCTCCCTTCAATAAAAGCATGCTGATTGGCTGAAATGAGCTTATCAATCACAAGCTTGATCCTTTCTGCCAATGTTTATCAATTATCTTGTAAATACTTCCTAATAGACTGATGGGCCTGAAGTCTTTCACCTCAACTGCCGCCTCCATTTTTTGGAATTAGAGCAACATAGGTGGCATTTAAGCTTTTAACAAAAGATCCTTTCTGATAGAATGTTTCCACTGTTCTCCAGATGTGATCCTTCACTGTATTCCAGCATCTTTGAAGACAATGAAGATTAAAACTATCTGGGCATGGAGCTGTCTCCTTTGAAGGTTTTAATAACAGCTTCTAACTCCTATATAATAAAAGTTCGCTGCAGCCATTCCATCTCATCTTCAGGGAGCCTATTTAAGTTCTCATCTTCCCAACTCGGTCTCCATTCTTCTGCTTCCCAGAATAATTTGTCATAAAAGCCTTGGATGTGATCCTTTATGACCTCATCGTCCACCAGTTCCTCATCGATTACTATTCTGTCAATACAATCATATCTCTTGTGTGCATTAACCTGTTTGTGAAAAAACTTTGTATTTCTTTCACCATGTTTGATCCATCGACACCTAGATTTTTGTCTCCATGAAATATCTTCCGCTTTTGCAGCCTCCTCTAACTCCCTTTTGATTGAATTCCTTTCTGCTTCAGTCTGTTCCTCATTCTTATTGCCCCTTGCACCATGATCAATATTTTCCAATCTTGGCAAGGCTTTATTTTTCTTTTTCCTCTAAGTTCCCAAAATATATACACACAAATAACACCATATTACAGAAAATGGTAAAAGTGTACCTCCTAGATCAATGGAAGTCGTGCACCAAATAGCAACACAATCAAGCAAGTTCTTACCAAAGCTTTGGTACATAGTCATCAAAGATGTCACTGGGCATATATAATAGAAGTACAGCAATTCAGTCTTGAAAGCAAAAATCTGTTTTTAAAGATAAAGTAAGCAACACAGAACACATGATGAAAATGTAATCTATCTGCATAGTTTGGCAATTAATCATCAAAGAAGGATGATACACAACAAAAAAAAGATATTCAGCAGTTCAATAATTTAATTATCAAAACAATCTTAATCAATTGTGCATGTCCAGAAACCATAGAAATGGTCTAGAATCTACTGGATGGATAAAGGAGTATGTTTAAAAGTATATCTAAATGTATAATGCGAGGGAGAATCAAAATTGAGAAATGTTTAAGTTAAAGCTGTGACTCACTTTATCAAAGTTGATTAAGGTAAAGGATGAGTTACCTGTCGGCTTCCTAACCAAACATTTCTCAGGCTGACAAGTACTTGGCTGGTGATGATACTCTTAGCACCTGTTAAGAAAGAAACGACTGTTTTGACAGGTGACTATGCTCACAGTACTTACCGGCATTCATCTGCAGCTAAACCATGATAATCAAGAAGTTAAAAAATTACATATAAGATTACGGAGTAGTCCCGGACTGGTGAGCTGCAGACGGTTAATGAAGGATTAGAAAAAATCAAAAGACTGGATGGCCGCGTGTCAGATCCTTATGCTCATATACAAGCTTTAAGAAAGAGAAATAATAACCAGGTAAAAAAGTCATAACTGCAATATATTGGGAAAAGGATCTGGAAATATTACAAAAGATGATCAAACAAAATTTCCCTTGCAATCTTTGCTAATTTGTTTACAAGGAAACGTTGCCTGAATTTAAACAATTGAGGATTTTCTAGCATTCCCTTCAAATAAGTATACAAAAATGGCCATAATTACAAGTGCCAATTGGCCAGTGATCTCTTAACCTATCACTTCTTGAACAAGCAAAAGATCATTCTCTACTGAACAGTTAAATAGTCCATAAGAATGTACAATGAGCAGTCACAGTCAAAACATATTTAACTCAGAAAGGTCGTCCATTGGTATTTCAAGTCCCACAGAATCGTGATCTTGCAAACCATCAACATCAAAGTTGAACCAAGAATTGAAATCTTGAGGCGCCCCTAGCTCAGATTCTACGCCTAGCTCTTCTATCGCATCAATATCATTCAGTGGCAAATTCATGCCGTCAGCGGATTCTTTCTTCTCCCTCGATGAATTAACATCACCCTCTCTTTTTCTGTTACCACTAGTATTGACCAATTCTCCAGAACCATTAGCAGAAGGGTAAACTGGATGTGTCACGATCCCCGTGAATTTGTTAAAAGATCCACTTACGGATGTAGAAAGCTGAGCTATCTTCTGCTTGGGCTTTGTTTTTGTTTTGCGCTCACCCTTGGAGTTCCCCAGTGAGCGCCCAGCTTTTGCATTTGCATTTCTCGCTAAAGTATCCCTATCTCTTTCGCTTCTCTTTCCTTTTGCACCACCTAGAAGAGCTCCACCAAGAGTAGAAGTGGCTCTGAAAGCAGCACCAGTACCAACATCATCAAGCAGTACTTCTTTTTTCCTCCCTCTATTTGATATCGGCCCATTTTTAGCAAAAGAATGATTAGATTGATGGTTGAACCTTTCATATGGATCAACCAGAACACCGTCAGCTCTAACAGGGCACGAGCCTGTGTAACAGGAGAAATGTCAGCTATTACAGCACATCTGATAAGAGCAAAAACTAGCAAAACACATATACAAAACTAAACTTACTTAAGCATGTGTAGATGAAGAAACAATTTGTATTTAAAAATGAGCTTTTGTCAGAAACGATGACAGTAATTACTACCCAGCTGAGAAGAACAAAGTGCGCATGACATAAAGTAAAGATACTAAAGCATAAGAAGATCAAATTATAACTTTATAGGAAAAAAAACCTCTTGTTAGAACAAGAACCAATAGATTCGTTTGACCCAGAGCTAAAGGAAATAGAAAATATTGTAACTAGCTCAAAGTTGTCAAAGCATAGTCAGCACAGTGTCATTCCCATATACATGATAATTTAACTCAATAGTAAAAAGCTTTGTTAGCAACTGCTTACCAGTCAAAAGATCTGCCTCATTAATACGAGGAGGAGCGGCAAAAATAATGTCATGGAGCACAGGCTCGCTAAAGCAACTAGTTCTACTGTCCTCAAACTTCCGACACCTGGAAAGTGTTCTCTTTGCAAAAGACAATGCAACCTGTTTTGACACCTTAGGAATCCCATTTTTGGAAGCTAGAGTTCCTCGAGTCGCCTGTCAAATTAATCCAAAGATATGCAGTCATTAATCTGAATCACAAAAATTGGGTCACGTCCATATGCTGTAGTAAGTTAATTATGAAATCTCCAGTAACTAATATGCTGCACAGCATAGGGATAAATAAAGTCAGATTCCCCAAAATCAGGTTACCATTAACAGGTAAAGGGTCAAAACATTACATGATTGATTCACTTCAGCCATGTTTATGTATGAATTCTCTAGGATTTGTGAGTAGCAATGTCAGTATGCTAGCTAGTGTATTATAGTTAAGTACTGCAACATATATGTAAGTTGCCAACACATTTGCCGGAGATAAAGCTATTACACATATTACAGAGTCAGTAACTTTGAGCAAGCTTCTAGAGTTTTAGTTTCCTCCCAAATCTACGATTGCTCTGGTCAACATTGTATACTCCTTATAGTCTAAAATGATCATATATAGTAGTTATATAGAAATATCAGTCACAACACTAACGAAAAGCAGTGTTCTTCAGAGTAAATTTAATGCCACAAAAGCCTTCTAATAGGACTTTAGAAGAGAACAGCTGCAGTAACAGGAGAAGACATAAAAATGGACGGGAAGAACACAAAATAAAGTTTGGAGAGAATAGCAGGCGCTACAACATTAAGCACAGTACAAGAAACCATGATGAACATACAGATGAAGGAATGCAACCCTTACCAAGAGCTTTTTGTAAGCCAGCTCAACAAGTTTATTCATTGCAATCTGCTCAGGGTCCCTGGAAAATTTAGTTGGATTTATAAGGCACACATGAATCCAAAATGCAGAAACGTAAAGCAAACCTGATGACATGTAATATCTTACCAGCCTTCCACATCCTTGCCTTCTTGAATTGCTTTAAACATTTTCTCCATAAATGTTTTCTTTTTACCAATCTACAGGAAATAGAACAAATGAACTACTTTAGTGGAATACAGCATGAGAAGAAAGATGTCCATATAGACCTGAAGAGATGGTCTTTGTCCCAACCATCTATTCTCAATGTTCTTGAGAACATTAGATTTGCTGGCATATTTGGCAACAACTAAAACAAGGAAAAAGACGGAGAATGGGTAAATTATTAGGACACTAAGAGCGACGGAAGACAACCTCTTGACAGAGTTCCCTCTCCAGCTGCATAATTTCTTGGTTGATAACTTCATCATCTTTATCATCTAAGCCAGGCTGTAACAATGATGCGAAAAGGTAAGGCAATAGATCATATAATCTTAGGTACAAATGTTAAAATAAAGCATATGATTTTGTTCCAACTAGTGAATAATACTACTCTTACGCCACCCAAAGTAAAATATGCAAATTAATAAGCATTGAGGAGGAAGGAAAATGATAAGGAGAACTCTCAAAATCAGAGGCCAAATGAAAGGCTAGAAATATCCTTCTTTTAAAATAACCACTTGGAGAAAGCATACCACAGGTTCAATATAAAGGCCAATGCTCTGCAATTCTAGCAAGAGTTTATCATCAAAAGCCATCTGCGCATATTGACATTCAAACGAAGAAATACCGAAACTATTAATCTGCAACCTTTGTGGTACATCCGGATCACATTCAGAAAGGCCTACAAACAGCCCAACCTCTGAATGCAAATATCCATTATCTCCTCGTGACATCTCATCACTGTATTGAGGTCCTCGGACATCAGGGTTTCGATGATATACACCATATCCATTGCAGGAAACAAACTCATTACCTGTCCCATTTTTCTTTACCTGAGAACTAAAAACTGTATCGTACTCAACTTCTGTCCTATTCATTTTTCTACTCTGAGAATCAATGACACCATGCAATAAAGTTTCTGGACCATTCTGTGGTGACATAAATTTGTCAAACACATTTTCTTCACATTCTTCGACGTCATCCTCTACAATTAAAGCTGACAGTACTCTTTGGTAAAGTGGAGTGACTTTGTCAAATATTCTATCTGAGTCAACTTTCGCACTTAGAATAGAATCATGAAATTGATCGACCAGTTCTGTATCAGATGATACTTTCGAGCCATTTTGATTCTTGATGCATCTGTTCTTCTCAACAGATGGACAATCAGAAACAGAAGTTCCATCATGAGCATGACCATCCTGGGAAAGCAAGTATCAAGAGATGTATTTAGCTAAAGCAGAGTTGCCAACAACATATGATATATTGTTAAAATGATATCTTAGTTTCCGATAGGCAACAGTAAAATATGAGAATTGGTAAGACCTGTCGAATATTTTAATTAATATAGATAATCTAGGCAATCCGTTCATGCACTTCATGGTAAGCATAAAAGGGATAAAACAGTCTTGTACTGGGAGGTAACAGTTAGAAAGCTCCAGCTAGACAGTGACTGAAGCATGTCATGTGATACAAATCAATACAACTAGAAGTAAGGATATAAAGGAGCGCATTCTCTAAATATAATATTGCTATAGAACATCTGCTGTGTTGTTTGTTTCTCTCTTGAAATTAGCAGGGATGAAATTTTTTAAAAAAGTGCAAAGACCATTAGGAGATTTAACAAACACCCAAACTATGGTGAAGGACTTAGAGGGGGGTAAGCTTTCAGATTTCTGTCTATACATAGCTTTAAAGGAGATATTATAATATGGATCTGATTTAAGTGACAACGACCAGGAATTACTAACAATACAC
This sequence comes from Solanum dulcamara, assembly GCF_947179165.1. Classification (NCBI taxonomy): domain Eukaryota; kingdom Viridiplantae; phylum Streptophyta; class Magnoliopsida; order Solanales; family Solanaceae; genus Solanum; species Solanum dulcamara. The sequence goes on along the minus strand of NC_077237.1, from coordinate 6,700,708 downwards.
TTAAATACAATACAAAGCTTTTATACAGTAGTGTGTTTCAAGCAACAAAATGAAACAGCTGGTAGAAACCCCCAACAAAACAAAAAACCCACTAGAAAAAGAATTTCAGGAGGTGGCACAGGGATTGAGGCTAACATATAAACGAAATTGAAACCCGAAAAATTATGAGGAGAATTTATGACAAAGGTGCAAAGGAGGAAAAGAATTTAGTGAAGGGATCTAAGCACCAACAAGGCCCTAGCTGGCCCACCAGAAGCCAGTTTTAATCCCCCAAAACAAATGAAACACAGAGAAATGTTTTATCCTCCCACTTTTCGCATAAACTATCTACCAACCAAATCACTGCTAAAAATGAAGTTATGATGCAAGATAAAGATAATTAGGTATCAGTAGGTACCAGAACATCATTGGTACGGTTTTGAGTTTGAGACATATTAGCATGAGATTCCTCTGCTGATTTCAGCTGATAAAAACATCAATGAACAAGACTTAATAAACATCTTATACCAGACAAGCAGACAGCTGTGTGGTACAATCAAAATCATCATTAGTTGTCACCTGTTCCAGAAGGTGGGATTTCTCCTCTGCACTGACAGAAGCAAAAAGTCTATCCACTGTCTTCCAGAATGGACTTGAACATGCATGAACTACAACAGCAACCAAAATAAATTAAGTGCCTAATTGTTTATATTTTTTTCCCAACAGAAAGACGGATACAAAAGAGTGAAAGGAGAACTTTGATGTCAGACACATACTACTTGCATTATATGCCGAGCTTGCAGCAGCTCGGAGCTCCTCGCGGTCATCATCTGATTCCCCTGAAATATGGAAAAAGTGATAGCAATATTATTTGTTTGAAGCACTAGGGGCAGAACCCAAACTATAACCTAAATATCAAACAGTGGAACTCATCAACCACTGGAAATTGGTCACACAAGTTCAGTAGTATCAAAGATACAAGTTTTAGCCATTGCCTGTTCTTTTACTTCACCCCCTTCCTTTCTATGTCCACAATCACTCCCAGCTCATTCTAACCAACTGATAATATACTGAAAACTGACTTCACATTTCAGTGAACAGAAGGAAATACAAAAACAAATCAGTTATTCTCTTCTCCACTGAATCACATCATAACCACCTCCATCTTCTTCACCACATAAGGAGGTGGGCACACACAGAGACTGCTAGAAACTAAAAGTACAAATCATGCATTAAGGCAATTGAGTTCATTAAAAAACAATTAGGGACTGCTAGAAACTGGAAAAAAATATCCTGGAAAAGGGCAAACTAGTTCACTAAAAATTTAAGGAACATACTCCACATTAGTGAAGAAAAACTTTACAGTGAAATACTTAATTTAAGCAAGCAAATGAGGGATTTACCAGTGAAATCAGGAGAACCACTGCTTAAAGGATTCCCAAGACGAGAAAACCCTTTGCGTTCCAAGTGTTTTTTCAAAGGACGGCCTGACTTGCTGCCACAATCATATATAATTTAAGTTAATGGAGAAGATAAACATTGAAAGGTCAAAAATTTCTTCAGTAAAAAGACGAGCACCTTCCGTGCTTTTCTGAAGCCGGCCTCGAGTTACGAAGTGGCTTCGCTGTGACTTGATTTTCAAACTTCTCCCTTGTAGGAGAAATGCTACTCCTAGAAAATGCCGATCCTCTTCCACTTCGGCCTTGTCTTCGCACGCCATCACCTGTTTCTCCTTTGACAAGAAATTTGTTCTTCTTCATATGCGAGGCAGACATCCCATTACTCTGAACAGTATTTACAGTTTTTTCTTCACCTTCGCAAGTAACACCACCCTTTTCTTTTAATCTGCTTTCACCAGCACCAGATTCTTCACTTTCAGAGAGTCTGGCAGGGGATAAAACACTATCGGCTTTAACTTTAATGTTTTGCGTAAGATTGCTGGCAGCCTTTGAAAGAATAGAACCACTTGTTAAACCAGGAGTTAACCTGGCTCCAAAATCAGAAGGTGAACATGCCTCTGAAGGCACCTCCACCTCGTCCTGGTTTGAAACTGGTGAGATAAGATTAGCCCTCCTTGTACGAGAAATTTTTTGAGGCCTCTGACCACCCCATTGTGTTATGGGTGGAGATGAGGATCTTGTAGGCAATGGACGCTTGCGATTATTAGCCCCACCTACAGCAAGATTTTTATTGACATTTGGGGGCTGTTCCCAGCTTTCCAAGGTTCCAGGTAAACGGGGAATGTTAGAGGGTGAATTAGCAGCAGCAAGGGAGCCACTCCGCGGTGCCCTTGAGGCCTTCCCTTTTGCTGTTGGACTGGGACAGACAGCATGGTTCTCCTCATGACTATTCAACCTAGAGGAAGAAAACCACATAGTAAGAATTCAGCCTGAGAACACCCATTAGTTAGGAGATAAAGACAAATGTATCGCAAAACAAGACATACTTAATGCTGCCTTTTGCCAGCACCCGCTCTTTATTTAGACCAGCAGTTGGATCCCTAGAAAGAGCAGACTTTTCCTGTTCATTTTTAAGCATTGTACGAGCATTAGACCCAGTAAGTGATGAGCCATCTGACTTATTAATGCTACCAGCACCGCTTGATATTCCCGACCTGAGCAAAAGAGTTGGTGAGTACAACATAGATAGTCATTATTCTTAAGCCAGTGCTAGGTAACAAAGTCAGTGCAAAAATGAAAAATAACAAAAAGGCATTATTGAAGAGAGAATGTGCATTATTGAAGAGAGAATGTTCTAAGATCACAGCAGTCAAACATGTATGATAAAGCATCAAATTATGTATCCAATTTCGTTTTAGTTCCTTAGCTCAACCTACAAAAATAAAGGCCAAATATGATTCCTTTTGAAAGCTTCTCATTTTGACAACAACTATTGTTATAAGGGGCGTGAAAAACAGCTATTCACACGAAAAAGCAGCAAAAAAAAGAATGAATAAGAAATTAATGGCACAGAAAACGAATGATTCCGTTTGACCGAGTTCTAGCTAGAATCATGTCAATTAAACACTAGAGGCTGGTAGAAGAAAATCCTCCTTTAAGTAGGCTTACTCGCAAAGAAATAGTACTTGATCTGACGGGCGCAGTCTAGAAGGCAATGAACCAAAGAGGACACTCAACTTAATATAATATATGGTAGGCCATTTGCTCTTCACTGGTTATTCTCCCAAGTGATTCTTCACATTCCAACTAAAACAAAATGCTTAATGCTTAAGCTGCTGCCTTAGAAAAGTACAGCATTTCGATGAAGTAAAGAACTTACCCGCTATAGCTTACAACAAGATGTAAAGTAATTCCCTACTTTCTTAAACCTATCTAGAATTGGACAATATTGAATAGAACTGTCCTTACACTTCCTCGAAATGAAAGTTGCAATGCTGTACTAAAACCATCATCTACAAACATCTCCAGTCTTGTACAACTGAGAGCAAGAGGCATCATCAATTGGTTCAAACTTAAATTAATGTGTTAACTCAACAAAGCCAGAGAACCTAAACCAGACTTATCCTTCATCTTAGACGGCAAATAATTCAACCAAATATTCTTATATAAAGATGAATGAAATCAACATGGAAGTGATGTTATTGGGGATAATTCCAGAATAGCATTTACCTGAAACCAAGGGAATCAGGTGACAAGCCAGGTTCACTGGCAAGTCTATGATGCAGCATTCGTTTAGGCTCTCCATCGTTCTCCAAGGGCCTTGAAATGACAGCACCAACTGATCGTTTCCTTTTCATCTTCTTGTCCCAACCTTCACCTCCAGCTGGCAATCTGCGAATCTTTTCTTCAGACATATCAGAATCGGCATTATTATCTTTTAACATGTCTCGATCTTTCACTATCATAGGCTGCCTGGATAGAGCACTATTCCGGTACTCCGCCTGATATATATAGAAAAGGAAAAGGTCACTAGGCGTTTTGATACAAGAAGAAGCAGATGAAGCTTACTATACTCAGCAAGTAATATGCAACAGTATTCATTCAACAGAAAACAAAATTTTCATTAACCATGCAATGCTACATGATGAGCAAAAGAGGAAAGAATTCTTCCATTGCAACACAAAAGAAGAAAGGAAACAGCCAAATGAAAACTTATACTAGTGGAATATCTAGAGGTTCCTATAAGGGTGCAGAGAGGAAACAAAGCAAGTGGTATCCTGCACCACCCACTAGAAATGAAGGTTCCACAGATGGCACTTAATCTTGTCCTGCTACAATTCTCTGTCATTTGAAGAGTAACCAGAGGAAGATCCTCCTGGCACAGAGCATCCACTTTTGCAAGATCTAATGTTCAATTAGAGGTAATCAAGATTTTGAGAAACACCAGCCTCTCAATGCATGTAAATGGAACTCACAACAAAGTGAGTTCCTCCTACTTACAGTTAATTAATTAATTGGGAATCATGAGATATAAGGAGCTTTCCGTCCTTCATATTAATTATTTTTTACACAAAAAAAACTAATATTCCATGTTAGGGGACAATCTCCCTTCCTCTTACTGCCCTGGCATCATTCCCAACCTTTTTCTAACCTACAAGTATATGTAATGCACACCTCTACTTTCTTTACCCCATGTAAATAGATTTTCATTATTCCATGAGCACTGTGGAAAAATAATTTCTCCCATATATCCCTTTTTCTATGAAAGCAATGTTTTATTGATGTTCTCTTTTCTACAAGAAATAATTTCTTGATGTTGTGGAGAAAAACCACATACACGAGGTATACCAAATTGTAGATAGCCAACACAAAGATACATCGTTCTCCGATATATCTTTTATAGTCTACACCATTGTTCTAAAGTTATTTAGTAAAATCCTATGAGCAGTTTTTCATCATCCTATGTGTTATTACTCATCGAAAAAATATATATACCATGTGGGTTATGCAGAAGAACATATAAGGGGAAAAATAATTATTTTGGGAACACTAAGCGGACTTATCAACATGACAAACACCTCCTTTGCTTGGATAGAGAATACAATTGTTACGAAAAGTAGCTGCTCTAAGGTCAACAAATTTAAATAACATGATATCAATTACAAACCCGAGTTTCTGCCACTGATGTGCGTACACGCTTGTTAAGAGTACTATTCTTCGGCCGCTCCTCTGTCTTCTGTGTTACAAGATCTGAAGGGCCTCGATGTATCTGCGTTCTTGAACCACCTAATCTCTCATTTGTTAACTGCTCATTCCTCTGTTGCTTCTTAGAAGGTATGCCTTCAGAATACTTTGTCAGCTTATGCAAGTATTCGTCAAACTTTTTAGCTCTACCACTAGTCAAAACAAAAAACAGCATACTCAGCAATGCAACTTGACTTTAAAGTAGGATACTTACAATCAAAGTTTATCCAATACTCAAGAAAGAATGCCACCAAGATGCTTAATTAGTACACACACAGGAAAGAGAAGGAGAGTGCTGATCAGTGCAAGTAAATATACAAAACCATGAGGAAGGATGCAACAGAACTGATTAGACCAAATAAAAACTAGTTGATTGATTAAGATGACAAAAATACCTAGCTTTGTTGCACGTCTCTGCAACACTATCTCTGAACTTCTTTAATTCATCATCAGACAAATGAAGTGAAGACTTCAAATGAGCAGCACCAAAAGAATTTTCTGAAGTACTCCCAACAGTAAAGCCCAAAATTCTCCTTAACTCGCCTGAACGAGTATATTTTTGGTCACTCATTACAATTGGCTCCAGCATCAGGCATTGTGATAGGGAAGGCAGATCACCCACGACTGCACCAGTTCCCCGGGATGCACCCTTCCCAGAACCAAATATACGGGTGTCTGAACTCTCTCTGAAGCTCCCAGACCTGTCCATACTGGGACCCGTATAGCTCCCCTTAGGCCCATTGGTGTAGTTTCCAACAAAACCCGAGTCACTGCTAGCTGGAGTTAAGTTAAATCTCCCATTTCCAGCCATTTACAAACTCAGAACTAGAGCATCATATCTCCAAAAATCTTCCCGTTTACAATTGGGTCCAGAAAAAAGATCAGCTTGTAGTAAAGTTATAACCTTTAAAGAAAAAAGATAAGAGGCAATCAAATGCCAGCTTTGCGAAAGATTCTCAGTACTAAAAATCCAGTGAAACATCATCCTCTAAAGGGCAAGCTCGCCAAAATTCAGGACAAGGATCTAGCCAATGCCCTTGAGAAACTATTTGATTGTCTTTTTCACTTAACACACCCTTCGGAAGCCATGGATCATTACCTCACAAATAATCTCTTCACAGCAAGAACATAACACATTACAACTAAAAACATAGCAACAATCTCTTCACTGCAAAATCTTAACACATAATAACTACAAAAATAGCAAGACGCTTATTATTTTTTGTTGTTTAGGAAAATCCATTACTATTGCAGCCAAGAGTAGATTTTGGCAAAAGAAATTTTTGGAACATTTTATGGTTTTAATCGGGTTTCCAACAAAATTGTCCATTTATTTGGGTAAACAAAACTCCATTTCATCAATGAACTATTAATTTTTCTAATTTTCAATACTGAACAATAAAGTTCAATAAAAATTAAAACAAAGAATAAAAAACATAAACTCCTATGACATAGCGTCTACACAAGTTGAAATCTATCTTAAGCCATAAGTCATACTAAATCCCATAATCCAAGTTTGAAGTCCAGTAAAAACATTAAAAAAACGGAACTTTTGACTAAATTTAAGGCATAAGATAAAGAAATCCTCAGTCCAACTAAACAATAATAATAGAAGCGGAGTACTCCAAGAGTCTAACCAGTGTGAAGAACAATTGGAAAAAAAAACACTGAATTCAAGCAAAAACTCAAAAACAAAAAATTCAGCTGAAATTCGTTGAGCTGAGTGAACAAAACTCAAATTAAAATGTAGAATCACACAAAATCAACAATCACAACACTTCAACTGACCGTCAAACCCTACTTCCAACAAAGCTAAAAATCTAGGGTTTATCAACCCTTCCCCCAACCCCTACCCCCCTATCCCCAACCCGTTAAAGACTAAAAACTAACAAAATTCACACAAAATGCGTCAATTAACAAGCATAGAGATATCGAAAATTCGAAAACATACCCAGCATTCACTGATCGGAAGCGATCGAAGAGAGAGAAAATACAGCGAAAAGATGAAACGAAGAGAGAGAAAGTAATAAAGAGAAAAAAAAAGAGTTAAGAGAGAGAAACAAAAAAAAAACTTACGAGTATAATGGTGGGCTTGATTTTTTGTTTTTTCTTCTTCTTTTCGTTTTCGGCTAAATTTGGTTGACGCGGTTTGATTAGCCCGCTAAAATTTTAGGGGTAAAAAGGATTTTTCAAGTCATTAGCAAAAAGTGTCTCTAAAAACAGGTACTTTATGCAAATGACCAAAGTAGGAAATGTACTTGTCTTATGATTTTTTTTGGTTTTTCTTTGGGGAATATTTTCTTCTATATGAAAAGGATTGAGAGGTTAGTGAAGGTTTGAGTGTATGGATGTCAAAAAGTGGTGTAGGTTTGGAATTTAATCTGAAAAAATTTTGGTGACTGGTTAGGGATTGACAAGTTAGGAAAGATTTGGATGTCAAAAGTGTTGTAGGATTGGATTTTGATTTTTAAAACTGTGGTGATTAGTCGAAAATTGACCAGTTAGGGAAGATATTGGTATGGGTGTCAAAAGTGTTGGAGGATTTGAATCTTGACCTATGAAATTTTCGGCGACTAGTCAAGAAAACTAGAAGGAAATTCGAGAACTGAAAAGAATGAAACGACTCAAGTGAAATTGGATGGTGCAGAGAGTTGACGGTTTATTATATATGGGACAAAGGTGAGCTTTAATTGGAATAAAATTTAACTACTTACGTATTTACTTATAGGAAGAAAATCGATGAGGTTTAAATGTATAGCCTTTTATGCCGTAGTTGGTAGCCAAAATATTTTTAAAAAATGAGATTCTAAGTCCAATCAACTTGGAAAGCTTTCGATTGAGGGCAAAAATAATAAGATTGTAGTCATTGAGAATGATGATTATGGTTAAAGTATTAAAACTTTAACATTTTAATCTTGTTATAAATATTCTTAGGAAGGAATAACACTAAAATTGTAGTCTTTGAAATGATAATTACGGTCAAAATATTAAAAATTAAATATTTTAATTTTATTAGATTTTTTTTTTGACTAATTATTTGTAACGATCCAAACTATCATTATTTAGGCAGGGCAAAAATATTTGTGAACTAAGTTGATTAGGACCAGTACCATCCCGCCATAGTGGCAATAAGCCCGCCACAACGGCGCTGCCATAGTGAGATTGACGGGACGAAATTAAAAGATGCGAATTCTTCTTTTCTCATTTTTCCCTTAAGTGTCAGACTAGACGAGTGTCACCTTATAGATCCTCAAAAAGCTGGTCTAGATTTGGAGAGAATAGAGGAAGGGAATTTTAGTGCAAGGAGGGCTATAACCCACATAATTCAAGTATGTCTCCACTGTTTCTCCTTCTGAAAGTCGGAGATCGTGCTATAATTCTTCTACAACTGGTTGGCGCTCAGGTAGGCTAGATTTTCTTATTTGAGTAGTTGCAAACCTGTTTTCAATGCATATTATATTGTAGATTGACAGACGATTTCATATTTAGACCTTTAGGCACGGAGTTTGGATGGCTAAATGATTGTTATTACTATTTAGGGCAGGAAAATATATGTGGGTCATGATTATCCAGTGATTAGTGGTAATGGTCTAGTCCTTGAATGTAAATCTTGGTGATATATGTCGAGAGGGCTGATGACTCTTGTGAGATTAAGTGTAGGGAGATTGCTGGGTGTTATGAGATCCTAAAACTTGTGATAATCAAAGGGAGCACAATATTGGTTTATTGATGTATATAGAGAAACATACTTGAATATATAATTGTGTGTGTTCATGTTGACTGCTCCATGTAAGTACTTGTAATGTGTATTCATGAAATAAAATGGATGAATGTAAAATGACTTCACGTGATAATTTCATACAATGAACCTGAAGTGAAATGACTATTTGTGAACAAATTGCATGCAATGAACTTATTATTTGGTTGTGCAAGTGTTGTGCTATTCAGTGTTGATTGTGGTTGTTGGATAGGGTACCACGCTGGTATATATTAGATCGGGTGTCACGTTGACACATATTGGATCGGGTGCTACATTGATACATATTAGATCGGGTGTCACGCAGACACATATTAAATCGGGTACCATGCCGGTATATATTGAATCAGGCACCACATCGATACATATTGAATCGGGTGTCACACCGACATATATTGGATCGAGTACCATGTCGGTACATATTAAAATAGGTATCACGTAGACACACTAAATATTAAAACTGGTGTCACGCCGATACACTAACAGTTTAGGTGTGGGTTCCTTGAGAGAGCCAATTGATTATTGTAACTCTGATTAATCATGCTTATTATGTAAACTGATTTAGTTTAAGGACTGGAAGTTTAAATGGTGCTATATTTGTGATGTGATTGTGTATCGTCTGTTAACTATATTGTGGCTGTCTCTTGAATTTCATATAATTAGGTATGAGATTGTGTGTGATCAAGTGAAGAATATTTGATTATGTTGTTATATTGGGAATTGGGTGACTTAGAGTCTGATTTTGTTGTGATCCTATTGTTGTTGTAACAATGGAGGTCTGAGGGATAAATGACGAGATTTTGACTCTCTACTAGCTGCTATAGCAGGATAAATTCCGCTATAACAGGTTAGGGGCCGCTACAGCGGGCCAGTGCTAAGACAATAATAAGAAGGCTACCGTTTTTATGTATGTAGTCTTGCAAGTGCTTTACTGAATAGTCAAGGTGTCACGGTCCGAATTCGGTTGTGATGACACTCATCTCAACCCATCGAGACAAGTCAGCCTAAAACCAACGAAAAGTAAATGCGGAAGTAAATAAGATAAAGCAAAGTTTGACTTAGTCAAAACAAATAAATAATCTCAAAATTCCCCAAGATTGGTTTTCACGTGTACAAGTCACTAATACGTTATTGAAGTACGAAAATAAATACAGTCACAATGTATTTGTCTCTAAAATAGGACTAAAACATAATAAAAGAGTAAGAGGTATCCGCTAGATGGATGTAACAGCTACCTCAACACTCGAAATGATAGCCTCGAATGTGATAGGAAACACTAGGAGATCAAGCAGTTCCGGGCTCACAACCTACACAAGTGTAGAAGCAAAGGTTGAGTATCAAACAACACGGTACTCAACAAGTGCACAACTAAAACTAAGCAAAGCTCAATAGATACAAGTACTCATGTCATCCCAACCGAACCTCTTTAACTACAACCTACATAAAACCAGCATAACTCTACACTTTGCATAATAATAATAATAATAATAACAATAATAATAATAATACAATCCACGAATATTCATCAGTAGTCTCATTAAGTGAATCATATCAAGTCAAGTTCAGCATATACAGAGCAATAAGTGGTAAACACGAAAAGTCGTAGACTTGTTAGATAGAGTTAGTGTTGGGCTGTATTTCAAAAACTCCTCTATTGGTAGAAGGGTCAGGCTATGATCAGATAAGTGATAGGACTAAAGAACATTCAGAGGTTAATAGGGATGGTAAGTGTCTGTGCATAAAGGTTTGGTGGGTGTATTTCTTAATTGCATGTTTTTTTCTTGTTGGTTGCTTTATATTATGCGGTAGGACTCAGGTTGACCAATGATGCCTACCAATACGTGTTGTTTGTACCGATACTATTCTTGCTATGCCACTTAGCATAGTCTGGTTGTAGGGTCGGTGATGTTTCGTAGGTGAGGATGATGATAATCTCCGACAACTTTTACTCTCCCTACCTTATGGTGGGAGCTGTGTCTTAATTTTCTTGTTGCATTTTCAGAAGCTCTTGTACTTGTTTAGACTAGTCTCCTTGGGATGTTAGAATGCTTTTTGTAATTAACCATAGAGTTTTAAATTAATATATGACAACTTCACAACTCTTTTGTGTCTGTATGTTATAACTATTTGGGGTTCGAAGGTTCTCCTACTTATGTGTTAGAGTAAGTGATCGCACATCCGATGGATTGGATTGTGATATTATTTGATAACACGTGGTGTATTTTTAGTAATTTTTTACTTAGGTGGTGCTGAGGATTTTTATTGACAATACATCATGTGCTTTTATTGATGACATGCCATGTGTTTTATATATGATAAAGGCGAGCTTTGATTGAGATAAAAATTGTAGGAAAATTTACTTGATTAAGTGCTTTTTAAAAATTAATTACTGATTTTAGTAATATTTTTTATTTATTACTGTTTATAGCAATACATAGCAATATTATGATAAATCTACACTTGTATTAAAAGTGAATTAGGCATACAATATAAATGTATTATAAATGTTTTAAAATATATATTATGTTTATGTAGTAAGAAACTGACATAATATATTATAAGTCTATTAAAGTATGTGATAAATGTATTATACATCTATAAAACTTGTATTATATATGTTTTATAAATAGTTCTCTTCAATATGTATTAAAACTGTATTATAAATGTATTATAAGTATTCAGTGAAATTATTTTTTTATTGTTGTAGATGGTAAATATTTTCTTAATATTGTATATTTATGTAAGTTTCCCAAAATTGTAATTACACTTAAATCTACTAATAGAAAGCAGCGAGGTTTGAAAGTTTAGCCTTTTATGTTGTAGTTCATAGCCAAAAAATTTCTTTAAATAGAGATTCTAGTTTCAATCAACTTGAAAGGCTTTCAATTAGGAGAAAATTGTAAGATTGTAGTCATATAGAATAATAATTATGGTCAAAGAATTAAAAAAATTAGTATACGTACTCATGCGTTGTACGAATATTTTAAAATATAAAAATTTCAGAACCTAAAAGTAATTTTTGTTTTATTATTCATCACCAAAAAAATGAAAAAAATTAGAATTATTAAAGACATATAAAAATATATTAACTCTTAAAATTATATGAATGTCATGTAAATTGTGATAGATAAAGTCGCGTATTTTATTGAAAATAAATATTAAAAATAACTATAAATCATAATAATTAATAATTTAAAATATTTTAAAAATATATAATTTTTTATTGAATCTTCTAATTTTATTTGTGCCACGTAAATTAGGACACGAAAAGTAATAGACATTATTTTAAATTTATATAAAAAATACTATAAATTAAAATAATTATCAAATACGTTTTTTAAAATCATATAAAATTTGAATGATTATGCAAATTCCAATTGTTTTAGATTTTTTGAAAATTGAGAAAAATATATGTATTAGTCTCATATCAAACGAACCAAAAATGACATAGTAAAAGAAAACTAAGATATAGAAAGGAACTCTCTAGATTCACTAATTTTAAATAAATCTAAAATAGAGCTAAAGGGTCCATTTATTATCAAAAGTTGAATCTGTACATCTCAAAGAAGGGACAGACAAAGTGTGGTCTTCATCCCCAAAATTCGAACCTTCTTAAAACCTTCTTCCGATCTCAGAAAATCAACTAAAATTCTAGTGGAGCTTAGCTTTGTCGGAACTGAAATCCCCCAGCTGATTTCGGATGTTTCAGCAAGCATTTGAAGTTCATCAACTATGAGAATGATTTTTCAGCATCCATGGTTCCTCCATTACGAGTAACCTAGGTAAGAACACTTTGCTTGCTGCAGATTCTTGTTTATTGATAAATTTTGTGAGATTTAATTGGATTAATCCTTTCGATCTATTTGGCTTCGATATTACTCTTTTTGGTAAGATCTGATATTTATCATTTTATTTAATTAATAAATCAATACATGCATGTTATAACATAGCGGTAATAAACTTATGTTGAAGCATATTCTGTTTTTTCCTTGGGGATCAGAGATTTCTGCTATGTTTGTCTTGTTTTTTTATGTTATTTGCAATGTAAGGTTAGATATCTTTTCGTTTTGCAAGTTCTGTACAATTACTTTGGACTAAAAATAACAGCTGAATCAACATGCCGACGGCAACTGCCTTCTTCTGAGCTTCTTTCGACGCCGTGCAAAGCGATAGCAGTGCTCATGATCAGTTATCAGATATCCTCATGAAGTCTTACTCTACATTCGTTCAGGTCCAACTTCATCTTCTACTATTTGAAACGAAGCTTCTATTTTTTTTTAATCATTTTTCAATTTGAACATGCTTGATTAGAACATAGCCTGAAAAAAGATGTTCCTCAAGAAGGTTATGATTAATGGCTATTGCATGCAAGAATTAGATCAGAGTTGTATTCAAATCTAACATCTTTTCTTCAACCATCTTTTGTTGTATAAAATGGTGAGGTGATTTTGTTTTCTCTCAATTTTATTTAATAGGAGCCCGTTTGGATGAGCTTAAAAAAAAATAACTTTTATGTATGAAGTGTTTTTAGAATTTTGAAGTGCTGAAAGATATTTTTATAAATAAGCAGTTGAGTGTTTGGATAAAAGTGTTTATGCTCAAAATAAGTTGTTGATGTATTTGGCAAATAAGTGTTGTTAAGCACTTATTTTCTGTCAAAATGACTGAAATACCCTTAAAGCTGTTAACATCATAATAAGTTGATTTAGAAGATTTTTAAACTCTAAAGTTGATTTAAATCAAAAGTAATTTATAATGTAAAATCACTTCCACTATAAAATATTTATTTAAGTTAATTTTTTATAAATACATGTTACTTAAGGGGAAAATGTGTTATCATTCGATTATTAACTAAACATTTTTATAAATAAGTTAATTTCTTGCTGATCTATTAACTATTTTCCTTCCCCTCGGCACTCATCCTTAGGGATTAATAATTCAAAATTTAAATAATATGGTTTTCGATTATTGAAAAATAAAAGTTGAAGACAAAATGTTCAAACTCCTATAACGATATATGGAGTTTAAATTTTAAAAGGTTCAAATATTTAATGCAGATTATATGATATCACAAATTAGGGAAAATTGGCACATGAATGTCCAAATGAGCTTGTTCATGATTTGTTTTAAATTTAAACGTTGCTAGAACATGGGTTTGTGGACTTTGGCTAATTCTATATCAATTTTCATAAATTTAGACAACAGCATCAAGCTCGTCTCACTGTCGAATTGCCATAGCTGTGGCGTCTTGTTCTTGGTGGACTTCAGCGGAAGAAATGAGGAAAATGAGGTGAATTTTAGGGTTAAAAGAATAAAAAAGGTAGTTTGGGAATTTAGTTAAAATATAAGGAATATAAAGGTAATTTTCATGGTCAAAGAAAATGACTTTAAGCACTTAGAAAAAAAATGTTAGGAATCATAACTTTTCATTTTTGATTGACTTTAATAATTTTATGGTTTAAATTTAGCATTAGGCAAACACATCCAAAAACTAAAAGCTTGCTGCAGTTTATCCACCACATAGATGTCTACAGATTTTTCATGAGCATTGTAATTTCTAAGAGTACTTATTTTATTGTAGTGTGAAACAAATCATGTATTTTTAAGTCAAAAATCAAATTATATCTTATTTCTCAATCCGACTACAGAATTCTCATATGTTTTTGTCCTTTTTTCTTCTAGAATTATTTTAAGGGAAAATGACATGAATTATATATTAGTTAATTAATATATATAGCTATAGTTTAAATTAATTTTCACTCGCGTTAAACTTTTTTTAGTAATTAATATACATAGCTATAGTTATCTAAAATTTGTATAATTAAGCTTTCAATTGTATAAATTTGGAATTTTCTAATTGAATAAATCCAAATTTTGTATATGCTTACTTTATCACTTATATAATTATAATATTAATATATTTGATTTATATAACTTCTAAAAATTCTAATGTATAAATACAGAATTTTTATATATTTACTCTGTTTGTATATTGTCAATAATTATACAAACGGGTATGCGAATTATATAAACAACTGCAATAGATATAGTTACGAAATGTAATTACTTAAACAATAACTATTTCGGCATATTAAGATTTTTATAGTACCTATTTGTGAAATTTTCACTTATTTTAAATGTAAAAATCACTACATTGGAGAATTTTATTTCACTTAATAATTTTTAAAAAAAAACATTATGTAAAGCGTACATTTCATGAACAATTAAAAATATTATACCCTATTAGTGTTTCTATTACTTTGTTATATTTAACCAGTTCATTTTTCCTATTTTTTTAAAAAATATAATATCGATAGAACATGATTATTATTTTTAGCGCAAACTATTAAAAAAGTGTAAAATCAATTGAGCTTGATCATAAAAATATATCGCAAAATTATTTTTATAGAAAACAACCGATATCGATCGATTTTATTTTTAAAATAATTATCTCAATCATTTTCTTACAATTCGTTCTGAAGATAGCATTTATGAAAAAAATAAAAGTTTGAAAAGTATAAATAAAAAAATAAAAGTCTTGAACCAATAAGCACCAAGGGTCTAGAGGTATAAACTGATTCTACCATAGTAAAGACGAGAGACTCGTCAGATTGTGCATTATTTTGATAAGTATTGTTTTAAAAAAATCTCCATTGCGCCTCCTTTATCATTTTCTCGAAGTTCTAAAATTATCTTCAATTGCAAAGTTAAATGTTATTAATATGTTTGAATTAACTTTTCCTTTAGACTCAAATACCAATTATATTCATTTAGTCGATGGAAAATCAATTCATTATTGTCTGTCAACATCATATGGTTGAGACTATTTTTCAGAAAATATATTGTTAACGTTGGACATTCAAATTAAGCTCTTATTAAAGACTTGGCCCATTCTAAAAATAAAAGATATTTTCAAGTTCTAATTAGTTCTAGAAAATATACACATATAAGAAGATTGTAAATACAAATATAGAGAATAAAAAGGTGTTAAGTAATATAATACATGATTTCATTAT
The DNA here is from genome assembly GCF_947179165.1 of Solanum dulcamara. Taxonomy (NCBI): domain Eukaryota; kingdom Viridiplantae; phylum Streptophyta; class Magnoliopsida; order Solanales; family Solanaceae; genus Solanum; species Solanum dulcamara. The sequence continues at coordinate 6,684,812 of NC_077237.1, read as the reverse complement.
TCAAGAAATGATTATTGGCCAAACTCATTGATGACCTAGTTGGTACCAAGTTTTACTTAGACATTTTAATTGGGTGATGTTCACTTTAGACATCTCATGTATAGTCCCGTTGTGTCATTTGACACTTTTTGCTGACCTGACAACAAGTGAGTGTGATACACTCAACAATAACACGTAAAAAGCTTTATTTAGCCATTTTTTATTTTATTTTCTCTTCTTTTTCTTCTCTATTTCTGTAGTCACCACCTCCCACCATTTTTTCATACTTAAACTCCTTTAATGGAAGTCGAGTTTTTTATTCAAATTCATTTCCAAGCCATTTTTCTTCTTCTTCTTCATTGTATTGTTTTTCTAAATCTACCATCAATGTCCTCCACCTTTTTCGCCGGATGGATACCAACACTCATATCTCATATTTCTTCTCTCTTTGTTTCTTTCTCTCACTCTTTTCTTCCCACCATCTCCATTAATTGTTATCACTATCGTAAGGACTTTTTAATTTTCAATTTTTTCAGCATCATCATCTTTTTCTTTCTTTTTTCCTTTTAGATCCAACAATTATAATTATAATTATCCTATCTGTCAAAAATAGAGATTGATGATTAATGGCGGGGGGTCATATAATTCAGCGTTACACATCATTGTAGACCCATCACACCCACCGAGTGCATACCTGCAACAATTGTGAAGTTAAATAACAAGACAATGTTCATTCAAATCGAGAGAAGCTACAAATAACGTATAATTTGTGCTCCTTCTATTTAAAAGCACGAAATTGATAAGACTAAATAAAATCTATGGTAAAAAGTGAAAATCTAAATCTAATGAAAATTCTAAAATGAAAAAAGCATAAAAGAAATTGGGGGTTCACGGGAGGCGCTCGAAAAGTTTGGGAAGAAAGGATGAAGGAGGGGCGGGGTAGTTATGGTGGAGTTTAGAAATAGGTATTTTTATTTATTATTTTTGGTTGAAATTTAGTTTTTCCCTATAATGTAGTTTTTAATTATTATTTTGCACTCAAATGTCACGCGTTCTTTTTTAATTAGTTGTAGTGTCAGGTCATTCGTGAATGTATTATACATACTGTGTAATTTAAGCTGATTATTAAAAAAGTGTCTAAATGAAGCAACGGAACCCCACATAAGGTGTTTAAAGTGAACATCGCCTAATTAAGATATCTAAGTGAAACTTGACTCCAACTTTAAGGGGTCACCGATGAATTTGACCATAATCATTTGCAAATTTGGAGAAATCTGAAAGGAAAAATAATATTTTTAGCCTTTCCGTTATTATTGTTTTAGTCTTTATGATAGACATATTAAATCTTCAATTAAACAAAATGCATTTTTTAAAGTTCTTATACTAACGGACATCAAACAAACCAACAGGTTGTTGACTCTAAAAAGGGCAATTCGATAATTTCAATGTTATTTTTGGGGTTGTTTGGTAAGGTATAAAAATAATGCTAAAGAAGTGTGTTAGTAATGTTTGTAGGAGTTATGCTTACATTAATTATGCAAATATAATTTTTTATACATTATTTGATTTAGTATATTAAAAATTGAATGCATCGTATATTTTTTTAAAATATTCATTTACAAATATATCCTCCACAAATATGATAAAAATTATGCAAACAAAAAGTTTTGAGAGGCAATTGAGTCTTTAACCATGCTAATGCATGCATTAAAACTCCTTGCATTACTAATGCAATAGATTTTCATGTATTAATAGTACACACCTCAAAATTGTCATGACTCAACCCATCGGACCGTGCGGGCACTTACTCTAACTCCTAGATAAGAGAACCCTTACAAAATATCATGCGGAAGTTTAACAATTATCAATAATAGGCCAAAAGAGTTATGAAATCACTTTATATCAACCTAAAACTCTGATGGTTTATTACAAGGAATAATCTAACACCCCAAGGATACTAGTCTAAATAGGTACAAGAGCTTCTAAAGATACAAAGTATAAATCAGGTAAGGACACAACTCCCACCATAAGGTAGGAAGAGTAGAAGTTATTGGAGAATCATCTTCATCTTCACCTAATAAACATCACTGATCCTGCAAACAGACTATGCCAAGTGGCATAGCAAGAGTAGTATCAGTACAAACAATACATATTGGTAGGCATCATCGGTCAATCTAATACCCACCACATAATATAAAAAAAACAACGAGAAGAAAACATGCTCTAAGAAATACATCGCCAAACCTTTATGCGCAACCCTTACTATTCTCGATGACCTCATTAAATTCGTTCAAGCCTAACTCTCATCCCTTCTAGTTCGTTCGATGCCAACTCTAATACAAATCAAGGCCCCCTTCTATCACATAAAAAAAAAATCAAACTACGGCCACTACTAATTCTGTCTAACAAATCTATTACCTTTAGCTTTCACACCAACACCAACACCTGGCCCCAAAATGATTAACATCTCACTTGGAAGAGGTAAATATTTAAATGAACTAAGACTTACCTCATAATCATACTGGATCGTTATGACGGGACCTATCCCGCTCTGGCGGCCTCGCCACAGTGGGATTTCTCCCACTAGAGCGGTCTGGCCGGAGACAATAACTCTGACTTCCCCCCAATTCCTTTTTTTCCACATATACTAACAGGACACCATCAATATCTAACTCTAAGTCACTAATCTTATTAAACCACACATCAACTACTTTTCGCTTGTTTACCATAGACTCACACCTACGATACGGATGCATCTAGCAATCATAGTATAATCTGAACATGTATATATATAGAAGCACATTACCAATTTATCATTTTAAGAGCAATATACAGTTACATCGTGTAAATCTCAATTACAACTGTTAACATGGTAATACGTGGACCTTTGGTCCATTCATATCAATTATTACACGGAATGGACATGTTCAATTATAATCAAGACAGTTTCTCTATCATCACACATATGTCAAGATCAATTTACAGATGATAGCCACACAATAGTTCTCTCATGGAATCCATACCCAAACTGTTAGTGTGTCGACGTAACATCCGATCTAATATTTAGTATGTGTTGGAACGTGACACCCGATCCAATATATGTATCAAAACACGACATCCAATCCAATATATGTGTCGGAACATGACACCCAATCCAATATACGTGTCGGAATGCGACACTCTATCCAGTATCACAATCACAATGCATAATCATAGTCCACAACGAATACTTCACATATTTGCACAATCAAATAATCAGGCTCATACATGTAATTGTTCACAAATAATCATTTTATTAATTTCATTTTATCTTCCCTTCATCAACAATACCTCATCAAGTCTTCTTTATTCAATGCATCACTTTTTATAGAACAAGTTCAAGATTATGGATTTAACGGTCTTGAGATTATAGACCAATCACAACAGCATATCATTCACCCAACCATAATAATTAAATGCATGGTAAACATCACAGTATTACTCAATCATTATTAAGAGTCTCTCTATGATATAGTCTAAAGCATAACTCACAGCTACTAGCCATAAAATAGGTTCATGGCATGAGATCTATCAACACTAAGTCATTCACATTTACCCTTTATTTCATATCTCGCATTACTCAAGTAATTCACAGGGAATAATCAGCATAAACACACACAATTATTGTATAAGCCTATCCTTATATGTATCAATAACCCATAATCCTCAAGTCTTAAGATTTTATTATGACTCAGCTATTGTCTATACTTAATCTCACAAGAATCATTGGCCTTCTAATAGTTTCACCAAGATTAACATTCAAAGATAAAGTCTTTTTCACTAATCGCATAATAATCATGACCCACAACAGACATTCCCACTCTAAAAACAATTGACAATTATTTAACCATCCAGACTTTGTGCCACTAAGGCCTAGGCATGAAATCTCCCGTCAGTCTACATTATATTAAGCAATGGGAACGAATTTATAACTAATTATTTGAGAAAACCTAGCCTACCTAGGCTCCAAACAATTGTAGAAAGATTATAGCACAATTCCTGACTTTTGAAAGGAAAATAGATGAAGACGGGTTCGAAATCTGTGGGTTGTAGCCTTCTTTGCAGGAATCTCTTCTCCCCTTCTCTCTAAGCCTAGAATAACATCTTGGGGGTTTCTAGGGCAACCCTCATTTATTCTGGCACTTAGGAGAAGAATGAGATAATAAAAAGACGTCTCATTTACATTCTGTTCTATCAAATCCCGCACTAGCAACCCAAATCCCGCTCTGGCGGCTCAGCATGGATAGTGCTCAGTAAAATTGACACAATGTTTACTCCGAATGAGGTAAATTCAGTGGCGTTGGAAAGAAGACTCATAAACCTTTAACTTGATAGGTTCTGAGCTACCTAATTCATTATAGGCTGAGAAATATGGTCATTTGAAGTTGACCCTAGTTTGAACTCAAGTCCAAAACTAAATCGGAAAGACACTTTCAACTTAACTTTGAGATAGGAGCATAGCACAGTCTTAATTCACAACTAATGCACTCACATACCAAGGTATTGATCATAACCTTATGATGAATAAGATTCATATACCTTTAAAGCAGATCTTTTTAGGTAACGACGAGCTAGATCGTTACAAAAATAAAGGGATTGTTTGATAGGGTGTATAAGAATAAGGCTAAATGGAGTTTATTAGTAATGCTTGTATTGGTTATGCTTGCATTAATTGTGCTAAGATTATATTTTATGCATTATTTGATTTGGTGTATTAAAAATGATATGCATTACATACTTTATTTTCAAAAAAAGTTATTTACAAAGATATGCTCCATAAATATGGTAAAAAAATGTAAAATGATTTTGAGGGGCAATTGGGTGTTTAACTATGCTAATGCATGCATTAAATCTCCTATATTACTAATACCATGAACTTTCATGCATTAGTAATACACTCCTCAATACACAATAGAGTGTATATCTAATACTTGCATTAGGTATACATAGGCTGAAAAAAATATACCAAATGCACAAAGCTAATGTATATATTATTTCTTCTTATACACTCTAGTAAACGAGAGTGTATAACTAATACAAACATTAGTTATACATATACTAAAAAAGTGTACCAAAACTATGCCACGATATTTCCTCTATGTCCTCTCCGGTTCAACTATCTGCCAAATGCTTCTTGAAATTCAGTAATTTTAATATTATTTTGGATTTTTTGTTTGATGTTTAATATTCACATTGAAATTCAATTAATCTGAATTCGTGTCACATAGGGTCCATTTAGGAAAACGCTCCTTACCAGCTTTTGTTTTTCATACACAAGATTTGAGCTTGAAACGTCTGATTAAGGCATGACCAACTTTATCCACTGAACCACATTATTTGATAGTTTTTATTTTATTTTTCATCCTGTGTCTGATACTTGTATTGGAGTTCCGACTATTTCGGATTCGTGCATACATGTCGAAATCTTCCCTCTACAAATATATAAAATATAAAAAAATCTAATATGTAAAAAATATTACCTCAACTGAATCATTTGTAGACTTATGGAAATATTATGCTTTTTACTCTAACTAATTACTTTTTCACCTTTACTCAAATTTCAATCATTGACTAATTGAACCAAAATCTCATACTCCATATACAATATTCGAGTTAATATTTTAGATAGTCATTCAAGTATGAATAATTATCTTAAAAAATTGTTCAACTTTGTTGAATAACCCAATAATCATTCAATTAAAAATAATTATCTTCGAAAGTCACTTAACTCTATTTTATAACTTAAAAGTCACTCCACTAAGGATAATTCTCTTAAAAAATTGTTGACACCCAATTTTGGCTCTCTGTGCTCAAAATTAACGTCTTCAGACATCTTTATCGTTAAAGAACACAAACTATAATTTTTTTACACATTTTTTTTTAAAAATTTTTATTAATAATTATCCTTATTTTAGGATTTTCATGAATTTATTCTCATTTTTTTCTTTTAATAATTTATGGATAAGCATTCTTAGTTTCGTAAATAATAAGATTCTTATCAATTTATTTTAATTGTAATTTTTAATAGTCACACTATTTTTACAATCATCTTCAAACGTACACAACATAACACTGTAATTTATTCTTTACAACACAATATATCTTCCATAATATCAATTACATTTTTTATTTTTTGTGTTACATATCTATACATATATTATTTTTTGTAATGACTCGTTAAGTCATTTTGAGAATGATTTCTCACTCATATTCAACAATTTAATCAACACAAGAAACTAAATAACTTTTTTTAATTAACACAAGAAACCAATTAACTTTTCTTTTAATTAACATAAGAAGCCAAAGAACTTTTGATTTTTGATTGATGAATTGTTCAAACAACTTGTTTAGGGAGTCTAAGATCTTCTGATCTCCTCCAAGCTGAAAATTAAAATTTCAAACAAAAATTCTTTTTAAACCACTCTCTCCATTCTCTTCTCTTTTTTCTTCCTCATAAACAAACAACTCTCTCCATTCTCTTTTTCTCCCTCATAAACACATCACTCTCTCTATTCTCTTCTCTTTTTTCTCCCTCACAAACACATCACTCTCTCCATTCTCTTCTCTTTTTCTCACTCACAAAGTTTTCAAAGAAGCTTGTCCTTTCAGCTAGAACAAAGCAACCTCTCCCTTGTGGTACCCAACGCAGAGTTACTTTTCGAGGAAGCTATTGGAACGAAGTTCGAATAATTTTATTCTTTATTGTGTATATTATTGACGTTAGACAAATATTATTATTCAGCTAGCTACATTATTATTTTTCAACACCTATATATACTATCAATTTTTCAATACCTACATATTACTATGTCAAACAACCAGCCTACCAATTTTTTCAATACCTACACATTATTATTTTCAAACAACTAGCCTATCAATTTTTCAATGCTTACACATTATTATTTTCAAACAACTAGCCTACCAATTTTTCAATACGTACATATTATTATTTTCAAACAACTAGCCTACCAATTTTTCAATACGTACATATTATTATTTCAAACAATTAGCCTACCAATTTTTTTCAATACCTACACATTATTATTTTCAAACAACTAGTCTACCAATTTTTCAACACTTATACAGTATTACTTTTCAACAGCTATATACTATCAATTTTTCAACACCTATATAATATCAATTTTTCAACACCTAAATATTATCATTTTCCAAACTAACCTACACCTCAATTCCTACTAACCCATTCCCTACAATACACACCAATATCAATTTCTTTTTGCAACAAAACACAATTTCAATTACTATTTTCATTTCAATTCACCGTCCTTAATTCCCACAGTTTCAACAACATACCCATCTATACCTGCATACATACACCCCTTCACGCGTCCTCCTCGGCCTGGACACTTAGGCAAAACTTAAATCGTAAATATTTACATAAAGAAATTTAATTGATTTAACTATTTAATTAGTTAACTCATATTTTGAGACAATATTTAATAATCTTTTTTTCCTTTAATTTTTTTTCTTCCATAATTTATTCTCTCATTGTAGTGTACGTTTAAATGTTATCTGAGATTACTTTTTTTTCTCTTCTATTAAAATTTTTTTTTTCTTTCATACATTATAAAAGATGTTTTTCTTTTCATATGGTAAAAGAGTTTCTTTGTTTCAATTAATAAATGACAATTCTTTTAATATTGCATAAAAACTATTTTTTTATACATATTTATATAGTCTTTTCTCATATTTTCATACACCTAGTTGACAATAATATACATTATTTACTTGATACATACTCTTTTATACATATATTTTTATATCCAATTTTAGTATATATTTCTTTATATATATGTATGTTATACTTGCAAATAATGATTTTATCCCCTCCCTTTTTGATAAATTAAGTCTAGCTGGGTACCACATTTTGTGGATTCTGAAGGATGCCTAACACCTTCCCTTCGAAATAATGTAAATCCTTATCTAGAATCTAAACTGATTTTTTCGCAGATTGAAACGTGAGTCATACATGTCATGCATCGGATAGGTTTCCTTATTTTTCTTAATAAATTAGATGGCGACTCTATACAACAATTAATCCATTTAGAGTCTATAAATTGTGCTTTATCTAACCTCGATAAAAAATAGGGCATAATAAAAGTCACATTACTCTATTTTATAACCACAAAATCACTTAACTATTTATGTTTTACCCAGAGAATCACTCAACCAGTTTAAATATTTTATTCAATAAGCTTTCTTGGAATGAAATCTTTAATTGATAGCCTTGTCATATTATTTCAATCATATCTCATAATTCAAAGCTTTTAAGTTAGCAAATCGTTTTCATATTTCTGAATTAAAAAATTACCCTCATTATTGGAAGGAAACAATTATATAAAATAACTTTCAATATTATTTTGGCACAAGAACAATTCTAAAATATGACTGACAAGTTGAAATTAAAATTAAAATGTATTAAAAGAGGAAACATAATAGAAAGCAACTGTAGTGGGCCCATCTGACGTGGTATCTACACTGCGGCAAGTGGGTCCACAATGCTGATGCACAATTGCACCTAACGTTGCTATCAGAAATATCTCAGCGCATGTACATATTCAAATAAAAATTTATTTACTGACATTTATATTAAATCAATAAATACGTATTACCAATTTACATATAAATTTTAAATATTTAAATATAATTAATTATATTTATTCACATCTCATTAAATTATTTAATTATAATAAATTCACTCATAAATACGGTGTGCCGGTATCAGTTTGTTTGGATGGTTTTAGTTCAAACATAATATTTCACGCATAAATACGGTGTGCCAGTATCAATTTGTTTGGATGGTTATAGTTCAAACATAATATTTTATTTTAATGTTATTTAAATTTTTATTATATCATGCAATATTATATCATGCAATTAAATTTTTATTACGTAACAATTGATTTAATATAAATATATAATAGTTTTTATTTTTACTTATTATTCATTATTCGATTTGATATAATTATATATATTTTTTATCTTTACTTATTATGTAATAGTCATATTTTTTTATCCTATTTATTTTTATAGTTTCATGAGTTTTTTTTAAATAGATTTTATCGTTCAAATTGTTAATACGTGACATTATATAATATAAAAAGTAATTTAATCTACTTAAATATTATATTCATCAAAATAACACAAGTATTATATAATACAATATAATATTCCCAATTTCATATTACTTGGTCCTATACTAAAAATAACTATTTAACCCTTGTGGTCAGGTCCTTTCCATGACCCTACGCATAGCGGGAGCTTTAGTACACCGGACTGCCCTTTATACTAAAAATAGCTATTTAGTTTACTTATCCGATTTATAAATCACGAGATCTTTTTTAATTCTTAATATTAAATAATTACTTATCAAAATATTATTAATAAGATAAATTTAATAAAATACGCTTGTTTGGATGGTTGTTACATGTTGTGGTATTGTATTGTTAATCTAAATATAATATTTGTTTTGATTGTTATTTAAATTCTGTGGTATCGTATCGTTTAAATTCATCATTAAATAATGATGAAAAAACTCATTTTGTTTAACGGCCGATTTAGTGTGATTATGTCGTTACTTTAAAATTTTCTTCTCATTTTATCTTTATTTATTAGTTAATAATTTTATTTTATCATTTAATCTTATTTTTTTATAATAGCTCTATCCGTACTCTATAATTCATTGTAGATTTATCACTCAAATTAAAAATATATGACATAATATAACGATGCAATTATATCATTAAAATAATACTGCAATCATACAACACCATATTTATTCACTAATCTCACAAGTCCAATCACTTCGCCGTTGATCAGAAAACTCTCTTTCTCTCTCCATTTTGTTCATGGCTATCACCAATGCTTTCTGCATTTCCCTCCGATCGGTGATCTCCGACGCCGATTCCGGCGTGTACTCGCCTAGTCCTCCTCAATTCACTGCCTCCAAGTTGCACAACTCGGCCGTCTTTCACACATTTTCCAGTTCCGGCGTCGCCGTTTCTCGCCGGAGAATGTAAGCTACAAACTTGAACATTTTCCTTGTTTCCTGATATACTATTCATTTCAAACTATAAAGTGGCTCCGTGTGTTTATTTGAGTATAAGGTAAACTAAGTTGAAGATTTCGTGTAAAGGTTTGAGCTACATCTTCTAATCGTATTTAGCTGAGAAGCAAGTTTTGATGAATTTAACCTATTTGTAGACTCTATTCGTTATTTAATTGAGGAAGTACTGAAATTGCTACTTGATTTGGTTTCTAAGGAATCATCCGACTTTTTGTGGTATCTAGATTCTGGAGTAGCAAATGAATGTTCTTTTTTTTCTTTTTGATAAGTGGAACTGTAGTACTTAACGATTTCCAGTTATTTAAGTAATTTAATATACATTTGATTGGTTATATGACAAATTTTAGCTGTTTTGCAGGTACACTGTTTCATGCACTCTTGATGGTGTTGATAGTTTGCCACCAGCATTAGTGAGTTTTGATTATCTCTTTTATAGCTAGTTTACCTTGAATAGTCATATTGTTATGTGTTGAAGTGATTACTTGAACGTCTCAAGTTTACGTACAGGCTAGAAATAATCATGTGAATCCTGGTTTGTGCATCTTTTCTCATTTGGATATTAATTTTGTTCATTTTTCTCTCAACTGTATGTTGTTGAGGCTCTTAAGTAATAAATCAAATGAAACATGCCCGAATCTTCTATCTCATAAATCACATTTTGATTTTGAGATACTTGTGAAACTAAAACAAAAACATGATTGATGCATTTCCAGTGTGATGCTGCATCCGGAGAAAAAGGGGAAGCGTTTTGTTGGGTGATAGTTGTTTGACATTCTCTTGTATTTGTTAAAATGCACTGCCTTCCGAAGTTGCAGCTTGGCAGCTGAAGATAAGTAACAGCCATTTAACAAGGAATCTGCTGCTTTTTATCATGGGGGTGGGTGAAAAAAAAATGAATGCTCCATTAAATACTATAATGGCTGATGGAGGATAGAAGAAGTGGAGAAACAAGCAAGTCATTCTTCTATAGAAGATTTAAATGAATTAAACTACAAGTTTTGAAGCTGATAATGGCTTTGAGTTATATTTTGTTTGTATAGCAACTCCATATTTTAGTGATTTCCTGTAAACTTGCGGCAAATGTTAGTGACATCACCATTTGTTGGAAATATAATCATATTACGGGGTGTGAAATCATTTAGAAATGATAACATTATTTTTCTTATGGGATAAATTCCTTAAAAAGTATTGGCAAAATTAAATGCTATTTATAGTTTTACTGAATATTCATAATCATGAACGCGGAAAAAATAGAAATGCGGAGACTTGAAAATCTCCTTTTTCTCCAATCATTAGCATTTTTTTTTTGTACTTTTCTGGCCTTGGATAGAAGGGAGTTGGAGGTCTCGGATTAGGGTAGAAGACTAGTAGGGATAGGATGGTGTCTTGCCATGTGTCGGTTTAGGGTGGTCGTAGGTCTAGGCGTGCCTTTATAGTTGTGCCGTTATTGCCTTTGATTATATTGTTATTGTTCGTGTCTTGTAAAATTTGCATCGCTTTTCGTTTTTTGCCATTATGCTATATATATTGTTTTTTCTCTCTTACTTGGGACTGTGACTTTTGAGCCGAGGGTCTTTCAGAAACAACCTCAACAACCTCTCTATCTCCATGAGGTAGTGGTAAGGTTTGCGTACATCCTACCCTCCCCAGACCCCACTCGTGGGATTTCACTGGGTATGTTGTTGTTTTTCTGACATTTTGCCAAATCATGATAGTGATTATATATTTTCCTTTCAGAAAGGTGAGCAGGAGTCTGTTTCTGTTCCTTTGCCAGTTGTTCAGATAATTCAGGATCCTGAATGCGATGCAACCACTGTGGAAGTTAGCTTTGGTGATCGGTTAGGTCTTCTCATTGACACGGTAAATTCTTTGAATCGCCATTCCTAGCCTGGCACGCCAATGTGCACATGCTTGTTTCTGTTTACTTCCATATAAATGGAATTTTGTGAAGGTTCTTCTCCATCTGATGCCGAATTTTGAAAGACGGGGAAGAGATATATGATATACAACCATCGGAATCTGGTCTTCCTTGTCATAACCATTTCCGCTTGTACATTAGTTGAGGACGTTATATACCACGATGGGAATCGGGTCTTCCTTGTTGACATAGCTGTTTCTGCTTGTAACATTCGTTGTATGTCAGATCCCATATCCGTCCTGTTAAGAATGCTCTGTGAGAGGTCGAGAATTATCATTTTCCGTTCAGATACTTTCCCGACTGATAAGCACTGAATGGACCTACATCACTCTATATATTTTTTAAAAACAATTGATTTTAGTCTCACTCCCCCATTGGTTTCTGATTTGTGTTGCTTACTGGCCACGATCAGTTTTTAGCAGGTAGAGTTTATCACGATTGTTAATACTTGCCTTGTACATTTTATACACGAGGGGAGATTTGGAGGTTAACTAGTTAGATGGCACTTGTCTGCTTGCCTTTCACTATTGGTAAACCTATACATTATTTTTGTGGACTATCTCCTTTTCCAGGGTCTAGTGTTTTTTGTTTTTGTTGTCTTCTCCTCAAATATACATAGCCAACTAGTTGATCTTGTATGTCGTGCAGATGAAGGCACTCAAAGACTTGGGCTTGGATGTTGTGAAAGGAATTGTTACGACCCAGGATTCAGTGAAAAAGACAAAGTTTCTTATTACACGATTGTAAGTGTGTAGATTAACTTTTACTCCATTGAATATGTGCATTGGGGTATTAATACATGGAATTAGATTTTCTGAATATTTGAAGTATTTTGTGATTTATATTCTTTCGTTCATATTATTTATAAGAAAAGATGATTGCTAATCATTTTGGCTATTTGTTATTTTCTGCACAAGTCTGCAAATTTTGAGCATTAATCAGTATGGTCTGCAATGAAAGTTATCTGACATAAGGCATTTTGCGTATTCTTCTTCTTTATTTATCGATTTATTGCTTGCCCTGATACTGATTGATGCTGAATCTTCTCTATAGTATTTTGAGAAATATATGGGAACTGTTGAAGTAATGCAAGTCAAATTAGCCGAATTAGAGCAATGATGTTGGATTATATGTTGCATATTTCAAGGTTGCATAGTTGAAACCCTAATGGTAGATGGAGCAGGGAGTAGGTATGCCTGTACAATGATTTACCCTGTAGCGTGTATGTCTTGTTGTGAAATGATACAGAAATGGAGGATGTCCAAAAGCATGATGTGATGACTACTTGTAATTTTTCTCCAAATTTGTTCACCTTCATATCTGTTTTCTCTGAGAAAGACCTCCAGTGTTATTCCATAACTTCCCTCTATCTCCATTTAACGATATCCCTCCGTGTCTGTCTTTTGGCATATGCCATTATATTTTCAGCTTAGATGCCATTGATTATTGCTCTCCAGGGATACCGGACGCAAAGTTGAAGATCCTGATTTATTGGAGAACATTCGTTTGACCATAATCAACAACCTTATCAAGTATCATCCAGTATGTTTCCTGAACTTCCTTATATAATCTCTAGAAACATCTAGAACCTATACATGTCATTCTGATTGATCTATCCTGTGATAGAAGAATTGTTCATGTTTTCATGTTCGTTAGTTTGCTATTGCAACCTTTAAAGTAGAATGTTTTATGTTTATCAGGAGTCCAGCGAGCGACTTGCTATGGGTGAGGCTTTTGGAATAAAAGCACCAGAAAAGAAGGTGAAACATTCAGATAATTTAGTTGTTTCCTCTTTTCATCTCAGGGCCACAATGCCAATACAACAATTATGCCTCATCCTAAGCTAGCAGAGTTGGATGCATGAAATTTGTTTGGACCTATTTCGGCATCGACATGCTTACAAAATTTCAAGTATTTTACAGCTATTGTTGATATAGATGTTTTTGATGTCATCAAATTGTTTGTTAGTGAACTACTGCTACTACTACTACTACTAATATAACTATAATTATCAATATTATTGTTATTATTTTTAATTATTATTATATCACTCCCTCCGTCCCATTTTATGTTGCACCATTTCCTTTTTAGTCCGTCCCAAAAAGAATGTCACCTTACTATAATTAGAAACAATTTAACATTAAAATTCCCCTTTTACAATGATTTACAACCACAACAATATCTAAGGATTGTTTTAGACCACAAGGTTCAAAGATCTGTCTTTCTTTCTTAAACACCGTGCCAAGTCAAACAGTGCCACATAAATTGGGACGGAGGGAGTATTATTTCTTTGGTGGTGGCGGGAGCCATTTAAATAAACAATTTTGCCACTTCTTTATGCCCCTTCAAATTCATGTGTTCTGCTTTAGGTTCTATGGTTTGGAGGAATGAAGGAAATGCTACTATATCATTCTCACTATCATCTAGAATTCATGATCACTGTTGTTTCCCATTTGAGGCAAATAGAAATAAACAATTTTTCATTGCCCTATGCCCCTTCAAGTGCATGTGATCTGCTTTTGGTTCTTTGGTTTGGTTGAATGAAGGAGATTATTCATCATTCTCACTATCTTCTAGACTTCATGATGACTGTTCTTTTCCTTTTGAAGTCAAGTAACCATTTTGCACTTGAAAAGGGTGTGCATATCAATAAGCTTTGGGCTGTTGACAAATTTTAAATGTGTGTCAATAGAAATAGATATTGGGAGAAATGGTGGAAAAGCAACGGGCAATGTGAAGGTTGTGAAAATATGTTTGTGGTGTCTTGGGAACACTTTAGTTTTATCTTATCATCTATTGGTTTTAGTTCTTGGTGCTATTTAGGTGGCTTCCCATGAAATCTGGTCACACCGTACCAGTAGTCGTCATAGTTGTCATTTCACTGTGAGTTTTTAAATCTGCTTGCATATTAGCTATGACTACATATGGGCACTTTACCTTCCATTCAATTTGCTTGTCTTCCTTGTGATATCTTTATAATTGTCAATACTTAAATAGCGGGCATATGTTATAATTATAACTTCATTCGGGGAATGCTTGCTACTCCCTCACCTATGCCTTTTCTTATTTTGTTCTGCTCTAGGAGGAAATTAATGACCTTGAGCGTTTAAAAGATTTCCTTCAATACCACTGCATTTTGTTGCCCTTGGTAATTTCTCCTCAACCTTTTCGAGTGTGCCTAATAAACTTGTGCTTTGCTCTATGGCAGCCGGATGTTGATATTGCAACTCATATACATGTTAAGGATGATGGACCTAAGAGGAGGTAGCATCTTATGACAGCTGTTTTCATGTGGCTCACAGTTACCACTTCTCGATTAGTTTAATGTTGATGAGCAATTGAAACTGGTGATGCGACACATACTGACATGCCTGTTCTTGTGGTTATTTCAGTATGCTGTATGTTGAAACAGCTGATCGATCTGGTTTGCTGATGGAAGTTGTCAAAATAATGGCCGATATTAACATTCATGTTGAATCAGCAGAGATTGATACTGAAGTAAGCTTCTTTTGTTCCCATCGCGCAGAAGTGCATCTTACATTTGCTATCCAAAAGAAAAGTGTATCTTATATTCTTCCATGTTATTTTCTTCTCTTTAATTTGCTCTCAACTTCACTTTTGAAAATGCATAGGGTCTCATTGCGAAGGACAAGTTCTATGTCAGTTACGGAGGGGCAGCATTAAATAGCTCTTTGTCTCAGGTAACATATAGTTGTGAAGCGATTCCTACAGTCTTAGCAGTGTTTCTTTGTTGGGGTATCTTTTCATGGTTTATAACTCTTTGTAAAGCAGATTGTCCATTTCATTTCATGTTTTCCTTTTGCTAACATGTCTTGCCGATTATGTCAAGTGGTAACAACATATCCAGTGTGGGAGTGTAATCCACGTGTGGGATTTTGGGAGGGTAGAGTGTAGGCAAATCTGACCCCTACCTCATGGAGGTAGAGAGACTGTTTCCGAAAGATCTTCGGCTCAAGTAATGCATATCAAAACAGATTTAAATGGAGAAAACAAAAGTAATGAAGTCATCACAAATAATAGGGAAACATTCTAAAGCATACAGAGAAAAGGACCAGTAACCACAACAAAATAAAATGATAACCGAAGCAAAATAAATATGTAGTAGCAGAAATTGAGGGACCAGAAACTACAAAAATATTGCTAATACGATTGGTATGCAAGGAGAAACCCATCTTGTTGGATAACGAAGCGACGCTGAACTACGTACTAACCTGCTATTCTAGTCACGACCTTCATAATTTCCTATCTAAAGTCATATCTTCAGAAAGCTGGAGATGCACCATGTCCTGTCTAATCACCTCTCTTCAATGCTTTTTCAGCCTACCTCTATCTCTTTCACCACAACCTACCTCTCACACCTTCTCATTGGGCATTTGCATCTCTCCTCTTCACATGTCTTGGCTACCACGGAAACCACCCCCACCTTGTCTCAAATATCTCCATTCCTAATCTTGTCTCTCGTATTTTAGCTATTCTCTTCTTCTGAACATGAGAGTTTTTAACTGACCGACACTCTATCTCATACAACATAGTCTAATAACCACATTCTATAAAACTTTACCTTTAAACTTTTGTGGTACATTCTTGTCGCACGACTTTGGATGCGAGCCTCTATTTCGCTCACCCTGCACCAATATAGTGTGACATCATCGTTAATCTCCCCATTTTCTTCGAATTTAAAGATCCAAAATACAATGTCAAGTGGTAAGTGGTCAGTAACGTAAACATGGGGAACTCTATGGTGAATTGATGTAGCTGAACAAAAATGCTATCAGTGTTGACTAGGATAGTAGTAAGTAAAACCTGGATATTACACCGAGCAGTTAAAGGCTTTAACCTTTTCATTGGTTGTGCTAAATGATTTCTCCGACTCTCTTCCTTACAATAGCGTTGTCCTCTTTTGCTATCTCTAAGTCCATCTTTGAACTTGCAGGTGCTTGTAAACTGCCTGCGCTACTACCTGAGGAGGCCTGAAACAGATGAAGAAAGTTACTAGCCAGCGGGCATCCTCGTATGTACACTATATGTATAACCTTGTCTGCCAATCAATGCAAGGGCTTGAGTGATCGCAGTTGTCATGTAACATAGTATGTCCGTTTTCTGATAGTCGTAATATGTGCTATGCATTTGTGACTCTCCCTTCTCGTCATCAATAAACTGAACAAACTGACAGGACTGTACTAATGTCATGTAGAATTTGCACAATTTCTTCCGATTGTCTTTCTATTCAATGTAAAAAAACACTAGCGGAATCAAAAGACATGACAGTTGTATTTTGTTGCTTAATGCTTTACAATCTCAATAAGAGTGAGCAGTGGAAACGCTAGGTGATGTCTTTACCTTCTTCCTGTTATTGTTATTGGTGAAGGATGAAGGCTCGAGTTTATTAAATAAAACAAATTTGAAAGAGCAATTTGATTAGTTTTAGTGGGACTCTACGATTAAGCCCCTTTCGCCAGATAAAATGCCATTGGCACGCACGGTTGCTGTCAACCTACTTCAGATTGTATGCCAGATAAAATTTCTAGCTTATATTGGCATGCCATTTCTCGCTCTTTAATTTTTTTTGTGCACATATACCTACTTCAGATGTGTGGTGAGGACGCAAGCACATTAGTGACCTAATGTCAAAATGGAAGGAGGCCTTCAATTTTATTTTTATTTTTTAGAAAAGGTTTATTCTTCTAACTTTTGAAGATAGCAAAGTTTTTAATAACTTTTTTATATTTTATTTTTCTTGAGATATAGTATTCTGGGTATGTCAATTTTTTTCTAATAATTCTTTTTTCTTATATGTTTTTTTTATAGGAATAGTAAATAAATAAAATAAGGCCCCTGCCTTTTTCTTAAGGCTTTAGGGCTGACTAAAACTAGTTGAATTGAAGTTTATGCACATATGATTAACTTTAATCATAGCAGAAGTTCATGTAAAAATGTTGAACTTCAATCATATGTACACAAACTTCAATTATATAAAATTTCTGAGACAATGTTTGAAGTACAAATGAAATGGCAGCGTGGAAATTTGGTATCCTACACTTTGCTCGCTGCCCAGTCGATCTGATGCAAATGCAATCGAAACTTCTTAGTGACGTCTAGTCTCACTAGCCAGCTCGTGCACGAGCGGTTGTTGTCATTATCATGACACTATTTTCTTTTGCTCACAACCTGTGCCTGAAAAGTAAAAAGCCACTTTATGTGGCATGTTTACAAGAATAGTCCTTTTCTTCTCATTTTGTGGGTAATAAAGAGAACTAAAGACTATGAGAATTAACAAGTTCTTTGCAATATGTGAGGAGCTGTGGAATTGAACATACAACGTATCTAGTATGAACTCCACAGTGTTGTTTTGTTATTTTGGATATAGTATTTGTTTGATTGTACCTTAAATTATATTATATTGGTATTATTAATGTGTTATGTAATGATGAAAAGTGTGTTTTCTGTAAAGACATAGTATTGTTACCCTTTTTTTCTTCATCTTATTCTTATTTTTATTGAATAATCTTTTATCCTATACTTCAAAATTTTTTTATTTCTATCCTCATACCTTATTTTTTCTCTGTAATATTGGAAGTTTTTTTTTTCCAGAAAACATCAAGCGATATAATTTATTCAAATATTATATTTATTAAAATAATTAATACAATATGATATATAATATAATACAAACACATTAGGTAACAATATACAATAAACCATCCAAACAAGCTGTTACATCAAGATTAAAGAAAGATGGCCTTACAATGCAAACCCACCCTATAATACTTCATCTGAAATCAAAATAATTACTTAATAAAATCAAAGTTTTATAATATCACTACCATGCCCTAAAACATGATGGAGAAAAGTAAAGGTCAAAAAGTGACTAGCTAGGTGGAAGGAGTTTAGAGGAGGAGTGGTGGAATTGTATCCACCTAAACCATTATAGAGTTGTTAGTACTGATGATCATCCAATCCACTACCAGAAGTTCTGAACAATGAAGTTGGCCCCCTTAGATATTTTGTTAAATGGAGCAAAAGAATGTTGTCCATGCAGTAAGTCTCAGCGAATAGAGTTATTCAATACATGTAATTATAAATTATTGAGTGAATAGGTTAAAAATAATTTAAACAATCATTATTTTTCTAATTTCATAACTATTTGGTTCTTGTTTCTTAAAAAATAGTCCACCTAGCATAATAAATGAAGTGAATTGTTGATTGTGTCATAAGGACCCTTATGTCCACACCCTAGTAGTTCCGGGGTTTTTTGTAAACACCCAATATTTAAATATAACACTTGCAAAACGGTGATAATTTTGGGGATTTGGTGAACACTCAATATTTAGGTATGAAACTTGTAAAATAGTGATACTTTATGAGATTTTAACTTTTCACTCAATTTTTTTTCCACGGTACTATGATTTGAAACTCTTTGGAGGAACTTTTGGAGTGTCATATTCACGTAGCATGTCATATTTTTCGGAAAATATTCTAATATGAATTTGAGATAATTCAAAAGATTTCGTGAACAACCAATAATATAGATAATAATTTAGGAATTCAACCTGTTGGGATATGCACAAGTTGGCTGACACATTCGTTATAAAAGGAAAAAAAAAAGAATGTCCATCATGTAGCATTATCAATTGTGTATCATATTCTTTTGCCTTTTAGGTTGGTGAGTTGTGAAAATATGGCTATATTATATTCATCTGTCTTTTAATTCAAGAAAAAAAATATTTCCTTTTCCTGGGGACCTTATTTTAAAATCATCACCTTTTGCCATTATCTTTCAAGAAGACAACAGCAGAAGCATGGCAAAGCACTAATCTTAGTTCACAAGCAAAGTCTTGCTTGTGAAGCACAACATTGTACATTATAATTACTCCCTCTGTCCATTTTTACTTGTTCAATATTGACTTGGCTTACTGAACAAAAAATAAAATGACAATTTTATCATATTACTTTTTGAATGTAATAATTCAATGTTTTGGAAAAATGAACGACTATAGTTAATAATAAGGATAAATTAGGAACCAAGTGATAATGGTTTACCAAACTGGACAAGTAAAAACGGACATCTATTTTTAGTATTGCGGACGGACGGAGTATTACTCTTATAAAAAGAAAGCTTTTCTCGGTTAAAATTCCATATATATTTCTCAACAGTAAGCCAATTTTTGAATAAGAGTCATACACAAGGTTTTAATTTTCTTTGCTGTTATATATTGAAACCATAGTCTATATAAAGTTTCCAGCTTTTTCATTCTTGAATATTGAAAAATGATTCCTTCTCAAATGAAAGTTTTTCTATTTATTTTTCTTCAAAACTATATAGGCCTAGCATATGATCCTGATCCAGTTCATGATTACTGCATTCCAAGAACAGAATTCTCTTCAATCTTCCTATCTTGCAAGAATTCATCGCTTGTTACAGTCGATGATTTTATCTATTCGGGGATTAAAGATCCCGGGAACTTTAAGCATACTGGATTTTCATCCATCCCAGTGAGTTCTACTGTCTTTCCTGGACTAAACACACTAGGCATGTCATTTGTGCGTGCTGATTTTGACGTTGATGGTGTCAACGTGCCACATTTTCATCCAAGAGCAACAGAAACTGCATTCGTGCTAGAGGGGAAGATTTATTCGGGGTTTGTTGATTCAGGAAACAGAGTATTTGCTAAGGTTCTTGAGAAAGGAGAAGTCATGGTGTTTCCAAAAGGTTTAGTTCACTTCCAGATGAATGTTGACGACTCGCCAGCGACTATTCTGGGGAGTTTTAATAGCCAAAATCCTGGATTAGTGAAAATTCCATCTGCTGTTTTTGGAACAGGAATCAAAGAGGAGCTCTTGATGAAGGCTTTTGGATTGAGTGACAAGGAAATTGCTAAATTGAGGAAGAAGTTTGCACCTCAATAGTAGGATAGATTATAGAGATATTTGTAGTTTTTGTGCTTCATCTCTTTTCTTCTGTATTCAGTAATGCAACTAAATTACCTTACTTCCAAAAAGATGCTGCATAGTTCTAAAGGTTGCAACTTGCAACATAAGCAAATTGAGAATTTTTTTTATTTTTTTTGTGTGTGGTGGTGGTGGGGATTTGATGATGAGGAAGCTGAAATTCACTACGCAGGTTAAAAATGATTCTTCAAATTGATTAGTTTAGGCCAAAACTATAGGAGATTGTGGAGGGCAAGAATTAGGGAGAAGATTAGTAGGTAGTAGTGTGTTGTCTCACTATCTATCCTTACTAGTAGTCGTAGGTGCTCCTATAGTTTCCTGTACTTCGATTATAGTATTATTTTGATTTATCTACTGCTCAATATGTGGTGTTATGCTTTCACTTCTGTTACTTCTTTTTGGACTGTCTTTTTATGGAGCCGCGGGTCTATAAAAACAGCATCTCTACCTCTGAGGTAGGGAAAGGTTTGTGTTGAGTCTACCCTCTCTAGATCCTACTTTGTGGGACTACACTGGGTATGTCGTTGTTGATTAGTTTAGGCCAAAACTGTTCCACAAGATCCCCAGAAAAGAGTCAGAAATGTAGGGATTTCATTCTTTATAACAGAATTTATCAAGTATTTTGTTGTCTTCTAAGTCAGAAATAGTTATCTTTTTGGTCAATAAACTTGTCTTCATCTGAATGTGAAAAAAGAAAGGGAAGGACCATTGTTTCAAAGGAAAAAGGGTAAAAAGCAAGCATGCTGCTGTTATATTGATAGACACCATCATTTGATCAATGCTCAAGCTGTTAAAGTTTAAAGTTTCTTCCCCACAAGTGAAAAGATGATGAAATATTAATGAACTAGTAGTGTTCTTAAAGGCTCGTCTTAGGCACGCTTAAGCCCTGAACTTAGGTACAAAAACAGGTTGTGTGCTTCGTCTCGCTTAAGTAGTTCTTTAGTGCTGACACCAATGCTAAGTTGTGTGGTTCATCGCCCACGGGCTTTGTTTTGAAGAGACACAGAATAATAAATGTTTCACCTAGTAGACTTTAGAGGTTTTCTTCACCTTTTGCCTTTGATGAAATTGAGACTAACACAGTATCTCACATTCAGAAGCATCAGTTGTTTACATAGGATACAACATTAAACACTCAACACTGAAGTACAGTGCTGAAAACATCAAGCGAGACTAAAAAGGAAAGACAACTTAACATTGAAAATAAGCCATCTCAACGATGACCTCCTAGCTATATCATTCTTACGTCTTACTAACTAGAGCATGACATTCAGCATTTCGTTCCAGGTATCAGGTACTCCAGGAAGGCACCAATGGCTACAATCAGATTTATAGTCTCCTAAGTGCTGCTTACCTGTTTGGCTTACAAACTTACTATAGACAGAAGGATGTCCGTCTCTTCGAAGAGCAGTCATTGTTGTTATATCCTGGAAAGATACCGGAAAACTCATCCTTCTTAGCACCTCTTTTAGCACCAGCAGCGGTTCTGGTACATGTGAATGACTTGAGAACTCCAGAGGCTCCCTCTGGTTGAAACATTTCCAACCATTTTCCCTAGCAAATAATAGTAAAAGACGCGCGATTGAAAAATCGTAATTGAAACATTACACACATTCTATTATGAAGCAATGGTGGACAGAGAACTCAATATTGGCAGAAATATGGTACTCCGTTTATTCCATTTTGTGACTCTTCTCTGTTTTCGTCTAGATCCAAAAAGAACTCAATATTTGGCAGAAATATGGTACTCCGTTTATTCCATTTTATGACTATTTTCTTTTTTCATCTGTTTCAAAACACCTTTATACATTCAGAAACTCTTCAACTTTACCCTTAGTCACATGCTCTTATAGTCGTAGAAATGTCATAACATGTTTAAAACCACAAGTTCTAAAGATACCAGATGTCTTTTTTTCGTTCTTAGGTTCCACGCTTAGTCAAATACCATTATATGAAATGAAACGGAGGGAGTAAATATACCTGTTATGTCGAGGTGACATGCTTCTGAAGAAAACTCGAGATTTTCGAGGATCAAGATTCAAATCAACCCACTTCGCCCATGTCATTAGTCCTTTCTCATAGGCAATCATTGGGTTCATGTTTCTATAGAAACTGTTCCCTTCCATAATCAAGTCCCACCTGAAGCCAGTGAAATGGTACAATTAGACTTCATGACCTCATAGGATTTAACACATAAAGAATACACCTTCATAGTTATACTAGTTTTTCTAGTAAATTCAAGCATCATAAGAAAGGATCAAGGGTAAAAGAAAACGAAATTTCTCTTACGAACTATATTTATCGGAGTGAGTCCACCAATGAGCTGAATCAAAAACAAGAACATCAGCTCCTCTCCAATACTTTGCATTCTCTTCAATCATGTCCAGATGCAATATTCTCTTGTTTTCTGGTCCTTTCTTCATTTCCACCAAGAAAGGAGCCCAACAAAATTCTATTGTTGTCTCAAAATCCTTTAAAACACCGGTCAACCATTAGTATGTTTATTTGTTACGAAAGAGTTTTAACTTCTATATACTGAGTACAAAAGAATTTTTATATTATCGAATAGCTACAAGTAAAAACTCTCACCATAGCATGGAAGGCCATAGTAGGGCCAACATAGGTAACTGTTTTTCTAGCCATAGGGATAACAGATTGAACTAAACAAACAAGAGATTCCCATTGATTTCGCATTATAGAATCACCAACAAGCATAATTCTCTTCTTCCTCATCCTTCCAAGAAATTCCAATGCATTAAACCTACATTCACCCAAGAAAGTTGAAACATCATATGGATATTTTCCAACAATTCAACCAAAAACACACACCAAAATATCTTAATTTTACCTTCGAGTAAAATGTTCAAATTTTTAGTCCTCTACTTTTGAGTATTGGTTTGAAACTTCCTTTCATTATACTTCAAGCAGGGGCAGAGCCAGGTAGGGCCAAGGGTTCATCCAACTCCCTAAAATTACATTATTTATACATTGTTAAAATTATCTTTTAGGTATATATAGTAGATTTTAAAATCCTTTGACGTTTTCGTGTGCTTACTTTTCATATTTTGAACTCTCGTAGTGAAAAATCTAGCTTTACTTCTAACTTCAGGTAGAAGCTCCGAGAGGCGGCTCAAATACATCTCTGGCCTAAAGCTAAAATCCGAATCGAGGCCTTAAATTTTTTTAAAAAGAATTATGAAGTTTGTTGTGACCAATTTATTTAATCTTTCTTGAGATATAGTTTACCTAATTTGTCAATTTTTTTCTCTTATATAAAAAATTTATATTTTCTACAAATAATACTTAATAAAATTTTTAGAAAATATTTATAATCTGTTATTGCTTTAAAAAAAAATGAGCCCCTCAAATTTAGGGGCCAGACGCAATTGCCTTTTTCGTTTAGCCCAAACACAAAAAAGAAAAAGGCACCTGGTACACAAACGTCCTTATCCCCAGGAGTGTAATGCATGTTTGTGACTATTTCACAGCTCAAGTGGATAAAACTTTATTTTTATAGTTGCTCCAAAGTTCCCCTCAACATGTCAAAGTATATAGAAAGATTGAAATTAAAATATTTCTTAAATGGGAAACTAAAACAGTTAAAAGTGATAAAACTTAATAACTCAATTGGTTGACTAGGGAACTTTCTCTTGTCTTCGGGTGAGCAGGTTGTAATCTCATCCCCATTTCTACTTCCAAATACTATACCAAATTAAAAATTAAAAAAAACACACATTTTAAGTACCTTGGAATTTCACAACCATGGGGTTTCCACTTCCATTTTTCATAATCAGAATCAGGTCGGCCATTCTTGGTACAAGTAACAGCAGTACTAAGATAAGGGCAACTCGAATCATAAAGAGGATAAGATTGATCAAAAACCCATTTCCCAGAAGTGAAATCACATTTCCTCATAGCAGAATGTTGGTTATGAAACATGGAAATTTCATCATCTCTCTCATCTAACCATGTAAGTTCCTCTAAC
The DNA here is from genome assembly GCF_947179165.1 of Solanum dulcamara. Taxonomy (NCBI): domain Eukaryota; kingdom Viridiplantae; phylum Streptophyta; class Magnoliopsida; order Solanales; family Solanaceae; genus Solanum; species Solanum dulcamara. Next base: position 6,659,834 of record NC_077237.1, on the reverse strand, counting down.
TCATATTGTGATAAAATCACAGAAAATAAACTCAAAATAAGAACAAAAAACAACAAAAAGTGTAATAAAAATGAATTCTTTGCCATTAATTTGCAAACTGTGGGAGTTTTTTTGGAGTGATGGTAGAGTAAATTAAAGAAGGGGTTTGGTTGCTTTTATCTATAGAGTTTTGTTAGTACCTTTTTTTTTTGAAAAAAGTTAAAGACAAAATGAGTTCTATTTTCGCCATGACTGGCGGAGTGAATGGGCCATAGAATAACCAACTTTTTTTTACTCACTATACTCATTAGTGATTATTTGTGATTCGGCGGGTATCATATTATTTGTTGTTGCTTTAATTTTTTAAGCATAATATATAAGTGTGAATTTAACTTTGGTTAATATTTAAATTTATATAAAATTAAATAAATAGACACATATGTTTTATCTAACAAATACAAATTAAGATGTATGCGTTTACTTGTTTAACTTTATTCAAATTTAATTATTTACATGTGCACATCCAAAATTGAAGTAGATGAGGTCACGTTAAAAGAACGTTTATGTATTATGCCTCTTTTTTTCACTTAACTTTTTACTTGGCTTGTTTACTGTTCTATTTTCTGTTTAGTGTTTATGATAATTTTTTCAACCTTAGGTGAGGGGCTATCGAATTATTTTTTTTTAAAAAAAGTGAGTCTATATATATACTACACTTCTCAAACTTCACTTATAAATTATGCTATGTATATTATAGTTATTATGATTATTAATGATTACCATTGTTTCTAGGGTAAGTAGGAGTAGTTAAGATGTCAAATTTCAAATGATCAATGTATATGTCCAAGTCAATAAAGGAGCAGAGCTTAATGTGAATGTTCGATCGAACTCAATAATTTTAATATAAATTATGTATTTATTTAAAAAATATATTGAACATGTATGAATTAATCATTTAGAATCTAATAATATTAGAATATTAGACTTATAAAATTTTGATTTTGTTTCTACAACCATAATGTTTTGTGCTCTTTTTCTTTTTTGTTCACGGTATAATTTTTATATCTTGAAATTTAGGCAGATTTAGTAAAAGATGAAAAATAACAACGAACATTAAAAATTCACATAGATGATACCAATTAGGTATCATTTGATCTGTGAACAAGTTATATTTGATTATAAAATGGGAATTGTAATACCAAGTTAAATAATAATGGGACTAAATAACTTTATATTTTATCTCGATATTATTATTTTTTATACCATGAAACATATAATTTATGTATTGTGTATTAGATAACCCCTGGTATTAGAAATTCTTAAGTAAAATGTGTTGAAATATTATAATATTTTTTAAATTGAGAATTCATATAATCGATACGAATTAGCTTGCGGAGTGGGGCAAAATTATCCATATTGTGCGTTTTAACTTTTATAATTTGATGACACAAAAAAATAGTTACACTAATAGTAGATCAATTTAAAAAATACAACTGTAAATAATTATGAGCAATAATTATCTATTGCAAGTGAAAAATTATTATTAACACAAAATATAAAACATGTAACCTGCTATATAATATATTAAAGTATATTATGTAAAAATTAAGTTAAACCCTTCTTTATTGGAGGGGCTGTTGGCCACTGTGAAAGGGCATAGTGAAAAGGAAAAAAGAGGATTATTAGGAGAGAGTTTGATTAGACCGTAATTTAGGGGTTGTTGACCACTTAATATTATGATTGCTACGTTAAAGTTAATAGCAAGTAATCTTTCATCCTTTATCAGTCAGAGGAATTGAGCTTTAGATATGAGACTTTTAGTTGGTATGGAGCGTTTTAACTTCTCATCACCAATTCTAATTAATCAGACTTGTAGTGAGCAGTTTAACTTTTCGGTATGAATCCAAAATAGTCAAGCTTTTGAAGTGGATATCGGATGATAAATAAGAAAAAAACATTATTATTGCTTGGTTATCCTTTTTTTTATTATTTTTTTCTTTTGTTCTTTTGGTCCTTTTTTTTTTCCTTTTCGCTTTTTTCTTAACATAAATATTCCCTTTGGTCAAAACAAAAAAAAATTAATTGACTATCAGTTTATATCTATACAATATTAAAAGCATGAAGATCCTTAAAATGTTATTTGAACTTTTTACCATTTATTAAAAGATTTCACTTTAGACAAAATTGTTTTTTCGCCATTTTTCTTATTATTAGTTTAATAGTATTTAATGTTGACAATAATAAACATGATAAAAATAAATAAAAAAGTTTTTCTTACCTGGCTAGATTCCTACGTGGAGAATTTGTTTTCAACTAAAATAGAGTTGATCCAAAATATATATATATATATATATATATATATATATATATAGTCAAAAAATTCCAAAATAATAGGCAATTTTTAAAAAAATGTCTAAAAATAAAGCAAAAAAGATCCAAAAATATAGTCAAAAATAGGCCAAAAAGGTCCAATAAAAACGTTCATGAAAATATTCATAATAAATCCAAAAAAAGGAATCCTAAAATAATTAGGATTGTTATGAAAAGTAGTGGATGTTTCACTTTCTTTGTGAAACCCACTTTAAAAGAAAAAATATACTCTATGCCTTATCCTCTTGCTCTTCAGGCTATAAATAGCCTCCTTCAGTATGTAACACAGACACACTCAATTCTCTCAACTCTCTCTTTTTCTATTTCTTTTTTGTCTCTCCTTTTTAATAATTTATTAAATTAATTTATTTTATAACACGTTATCACCACGAGGCTCCATCACTTTGAGCTATTTTAAAAAGGTAACAAAAGGGTAAGAATTTTATTTTCTTAAAATGTCGAACATCTCTAAACTTGAATTTGTTGCTCTTGATCTATCTGAAAAAGACTACTCACTATGGGCACTAGATACCGAAATACACCTACAATCGATGGGTTTGGCAAACACCATCAAAGATGACAATATGACATTAAGTCAAAACCGTACCAAATCCATGATATTTCTCCGCTACCATCTTGACGAGAGGTTAAAATTACATTACCTTACATTAAAAGACTCCCTTAAACTGTGGAAGAATCTAAAATAAAGATATGACCGCCTAAAGTTGGTCATCTTTCCACAGTCACGTCATGATTGGATCAATTTGAGATTAATGGATTTTAAAAATATAACTGAATATAATTCTGCCTTGTTTGGAATTATAGCACAGTTAAATTTATGCAGAGAAAAAATCACTGAGTAAGACAAACTTGAAAAAACATACTTCATATTTTCACCCGCGAATATGCTCTTGCAGTAGCAATATCGCGAAAAGGATTTTAAAATACATTCTGAATTACTTTGTCACCTTCTTATGGCTGAACGCTACAACGAACTGTTAATGAAAAATCATGATAGTCGGTCCGTTGGTTCTTTGCCACTCCCGAAAGTGAATCATGCAAGCTATAACCAACGAGAAAGAGGTCATGACTCCAGTCGTGGTCGTTGTTATGTTTAAAAAAGAAATTATAATTATGATGCTCGGCTGGCACCGATAAATGATCAACAATATAAAAAGAAGAGTAAAAAGAACGAAGTTATACCAAAGAAAAATTCAGAAAATATATCATAGATATGGAGGTATGGGGCACTGGTCATGGACCTGTCGGTCATCAAAACATCTGGTTCAGCTATATGATGCATCCTTGAAGAGAACAGAAAATAATCCAGATACAAACTTTATTTCTGAAGATAATATTGAGCCTATGTATCTGGATGTAGATGATTTCTTCAATTTTCCAGAATGAAATATGAATATTGATAAGCCTAATAATATTTAAATAATTTTTTTATCTGTCTGCACTAAATAATATGTATATATTTTTCTAATTCATACAAATAAATAAAATTTGTATAATGAGCCATGTTTTAATTATAATATTTACTTTATTTCTTTTTGAAGAAAAATATGAATATGCCTCAAATTTTATTTGGATCAATGATCAATCACGAGGATATTTGTGTAATTGATAGTTGAACGACTCATGCCATTTTTAAAGACGAGACATATTTTTTCTACTTGCTTAGAAGAAAAGCAAATGTTACTATAATTTCTTATAATTCAAAAATTATTGAAGGCTCCGGAAGAGCTACTATATTTCTACCTAAGGGGACAAAGATTGTTATAGAAGATGCACTATTCTCATCTAAATCACCAAGAAACTTGTTAAGTTTTAAAGATATTCACAGAAATGGATATCATGTTGAGACACTAAATGAAATGAATACTGAACACCTTGATATAACCAAGAGTGTCTCAGACCAAAAATATATTTTGAAAAAATTATCAACTTTGTCGTCTGGCCTATATTATGCAAAAATTAGTGAAATTAAAGCACATTTGATTGTAAATCAGAAGTTTACTGATCTAAATATATTTGTGCTATGACATGATCGAATAGGTTATTCTGGATCAATTATGATGACGAATTCTTAAAAATTCAACTGGACATTCGTTAAAGACCTGAAGATTCTTACGAATGATGATTTTTTATATGCTACTTGTTATCAAGGCAAATTAATTACCAGACCATCAACCTTGAAGGTTGGCATCGAATCTTTTGACTTTTTAGAGCGTATGTATGTGGACCTATTCATCCACCCAGTGGATTGTTTAGATATTTTATGGTACTAATAGATGCATCATCAAGATGGTCTCATGTGTGCCTCTTATCATTTTGCAACTTGGCGTTTGTGAAGTTATTAGCACAAATAATAAGATTAAGGGTGCAATTTCCAAATTATTCAATTAAAGCTATTCGTCTTAATAATGCTGGAGAATTTACATTCCAAATTTTTGATGATTATTGCTTATCAATTGAGATAAAAATTAAATATCCAGTTGCTCATGTTCATACTCAAAATGGCTCTGTAGAGTCATTTATTAAGCGTCTATAATTGATAGCAAGACCTCTATTTATGAAAATAAAATTGTCAATTACTATTTAGGATCATGCTATCTTACATGCAACAACACTTGTATATCTCAGATCGACAAATTATAATAAATATTCTCCATCGCAATTAGTATTTGGTCATGAGCTAAATATAACCCATCTATGAATTTTTGGTTGTACGGTATATGTGCATGTAGCACCACCACAATGTACAAAGATGGGACCTCAACGAAGGTTAGGAATATATGTTGGGTTTGACTCACCCTCTATAATTCGATACCTTGAACCGTTGAAAAGAAACTTATTTACTGCTTGATTTGCAAATTGTTGGTTTGATGAAACAACTTTTTCGCAATTAGGGGGAGAGAAAAAAGATCCCGAAAGAGAAGTTGCATGAAAAATTTCATCACTATCTCATTTTGATTCACGTACCCGCACATGTGAGCAGGAGGCTCAAAAGATCATCCACTTTCAGAAAATAATAAATTAAATGCCAGATGCATTTATTGATTTGAAATGGATAACTAAGTCACATATCCCTGTAGTGAATGTGCCTATCCGGATTGACGTCCCAAAAAGACCATCTACTAGTATCATAGCTTCTGAATTCCAAACACACTTGAAGCGTGGTAGACCATTGGGTTCAAAGGATAAGAATCCTAGAAAGAGAAACGTGAGAAATAATAAAGATGATACTACAAAAGAACCTCCTAAAGAAGGTCAAGATTTGAGTAATCCTGATATTTCTGAAGAAATCAGTAAACTTGAGACTCAAGTGATTGAAGAACTTTCAATAAATTCAACCGGCGATGAGATAAATTTAGATCGATCAAAAACCACGATGGATAATGTTTTTGCATATAATGTTGCACTTAACATCATGCATGATAGTGAAAGCCTTGAGCCTAAATTCGTCGAAAAATATCGACGTTGATGTGATTGGGCAAAATGACAAAATGCAATTCAATCAGAATTAGACTCACTTGCTAAACGTGAGATTTTTGGAACTTAGTCCAAACCCCTGAGGGTGTAAAACCAATTGGCTATAAATGAGTTTTTGTGCAAAAATGAAATGAGAAAAATGAAATTGTAAGGTACAAGGCTCGCCTTGTTGCACAAGGATTCTCTCAAAGAACCGGGGTCAACTATGAAGGATCATATTCACCTATTATGGATGGAATAACTTTTCGATAACTCATTAGTTTAGCTGTACATAAAAATCTTGAAGTACCTCTAATGGATGTAGTTACAGCTTACCTTTATGGTTCACTTCATAATGAAATTTTACATGAAAATTCCAAAAGGATTAAAATTGCTTGAATCATGTACTAAGTTTCGGGAGGTGTACTCAATCAAATTGCAAAGATCATTATATGGTCTGAAACAATCAGGGAGTACATGGTATAATTGCCTTAGTAAATACTTGATAAATGAAGGTTATATAAATGATGTCATTTGTCCATATGTTTTTATTACAAAAACGGAATCAAAGTTTTTTATACTCACCATTTATGTTGATAACATAAATCTCATTGGAACCCCTGAATAAGTCCAAAAGGTGATTGAATATATAAAGAAAGAATTTGAGATGAAAGATTTTGGAAAGAAAAAACTTTGTCTAGGTCTGCAAATTGAATATTTAGCAGATGGAGTTTTTTTCCACCAATCTGCCTACACTGAAAAAATCTTAAAACAATTTTACATGGACAAAGCACATCCATTAAATACTTCAATGATTGTTTGATCATTTGAAGGGGAAAAAGATCCATTTCAACCTTCAAAAGAGAATGAAGGACTTCGTGGTCCTGAAGTACCATATCTCAGTGCTATTGGTGCACTTATGTATCTTGCTAACGCAATAAGACCTGATATAACATTTTTTGTTAATTTGCTGGCATGATATAATTCATCCCCAACGCGAAGACATTAGAACGGTATCAAACATATGTTGTGATACCTAAAGAGTACCATTAATATGGATTTGTTTTATACTAACAAAGATTGTGCAGACCTTATCGGTTATGTAGATGCAGGTTATTTATCAGACTCATATAAAGCTCGATCTCAAACAGGCTATCTATTTACATACGAAGGACCTGCTATATCATGGTGATCTACAAAGCAGTCTATTGTTGCTACTTCTTCAAACCATGCTGAAATAATAGCAATTTATGAAACAAATAGAGAATATATGTGGTTGAGATCGATGATACAATTCATCAAAGAAAGATGCGGCCTGTAAAATGATGTCAAAGAACCCACAGTTATATTCGAAGACAATGCCTCGTGCATAACTCAATTGAAAGGTGGCTTCATAAAAGGATACAAAATGAAACATATTTCACTGAAATTATTCTTCACACATGATCTCCAGAAGAATGGTGATATTGATGTACAACAAGTTCGTTAGAGTGATAATCTAGCAGATTTATTCACAAAGACATTACCAATATCAACTTTTGAGAACTTAAGGTATAAGATTGGAATGCGTCATTTCCAAAATATCAAATGAAGTTTTTCATCAGGGAGAGTAAAATACTCCCTGTAGTCTTTCTCCCTTAACTAAGGTTTTGTCCCACTGGGTTTTTCTAGTAAGGTTTTTAATGAGGCAACACTCAAGACGTATTATCAGATGTGTGTACTCTTTTTTCTTCACTAGACTTTTTTCCGCTGGGCTTTTTCTAGTAAGGTTTTAAAGAGGTACAACATCTATGGATGTTCAGGATAACTTTGTATATTTGTTCTTTCACTAGAGATTTTCTTTTACACGTGGACATCCAATGTGGAGTGTTATGAAAACTAGTGGATGTTCCACTTTCTTCGTGGAGCCCACTTTAAAAGAAAAAAATGTACTCTCTGTCTTAGAATTAACATTTTTTTTCATTAAGTTTTATTTTATAACCTAAACATATTGTTTACGTATTATGTTTTCTAGGTCTATTAGAAATTTTAATGTTAAATTTTCTACATTAGAAATTTGAAATAAAATAATTTTTATATATTAAACACGTGTGTTTGGCTTTGCCATTTTTAGTTTCTTACCCTTTTTATTTTTATAAGAGTCCACTTTTTTTTCTTTCGATCGATGTCCTTTATAAGAAAACTTTCACTATAAATTAATAATTTTTTCTCCCAAAACTAATTCAAAATTCAAATCTTGATTCTCAATTTGGGCCCGACTCTCTACCTTTATTTGAGACCCAACTCAGGCTCCCAAATCGGTTAGGGATCGAATATTGATTTTGATGTAGGGTCCTACGTACGCTTCAAGGTCGAATCCTTAGTTGGGTGTTGGGGTCGTGATTTGAGTCAAGTGTTAGAATGGTGTTTAAATTTAGGCGTTAAAGTCGAATTTCAAATAGAAAGTCGAGGTCGGGTCATAGGTCAACTATCAAATTCGGATCCCGAGTCGATCATCAAGGTCAGATATCGAAGGCGGATCTCAATTCAAAAATCGAGTCATGAATCGACAGTTTGGGTCGGGTCCCCATCAGGTTAGAGGTCGGATCCTACTTTGAAAGTTCGATCTCGAATTGGGTATCGGGGATGGATCTCAATTCGAAAGTCGGATCCTCAATCAGTCGTTAGTGTCGGGTGTCAAGGTTAAGTTCTAATTCAAAAGTCGAGTTTTGAATCAGGAATCGAGTCATGTCCAATTTGAAAGTTGGGTCTTGGGTCGAGATTATAACGACATATTTCCGTCGTTAGGGATAGGCCAATGGGGAAGGATTTCTGGCCAAAAAACTTCGGATAGTAATTTCAGAAAATTGGAGCCTAGGCCAGATTTGGTTAGGTGAAGTCTAGGGTGATCATGTGAATGATGAGAGGTAAAATTTATAATTTGATTGGACAGACTGATAGCCAAGACGATACAGAGCATTTAGGCAGAAAATCCAAAATTCAATAAAAAAAAGAAATAGGAAATTGGAAATGAAAGTGGGGAAGGGGGCAAGTACATCCTTTTGTTTTCAGTTTGTGGGAATTGCTTCGCGCAATCGCATTCGGGCGTGTAAAACTCTCGGAATCAAAGTTGGTGTGAAGAGTATATTTTAATACGCTTTTGAAAAGAGGTGTGCTATGAAATGGGGGATTGAATCACAAACTCCGAGCTCACTATTTTCGCATATCCTTTTAGGGCAGAATTATTCCCGCTAGAGCTGGATCTGTCTCATTTCCAACAGAGCGGGACAGTCGCAACTTAAGTCGTGAAAAAGGTCAGAAATGGTCTTTTCTGTAACAATTAGTTTCTAAAATCCCAGGAGGTGACCTAGAGCGATTTCCATTGATTTTCCACAGATTTTCACGCTTAAGGTAAGGTTTTTACTCCCTAGATTCATACTTTAATTCTTAGAAACTAGAAGTATGGGTGATAATCATTGGGGGGGGGGTTGAACTGAAAATCTATGGTGAAAAATAGCCCAATGGTAAGGTTAGGATCATGGGTTTGCACTAGGGAGTGAAATTGTGTTATATTTCTTGATAGTTAGGCCATTGTATTGATCCTTGATATGTATTTAATATTTTCTAGACCAAGAACGAGAAGAACGAACCTAAAAAGGGAAGTCTATTGCATTGTAAGGTTGTGAAAGCTTGAATTTGAGGTAGGTGATGGTCTAATTTTCCGTATGTGTTTCATATACTTGTTAAATTGCTTCATGATATGCATGCGTATATATGAATAGGAAAATATGGTAGATTATGCGTGAAATGATCACTTGCTGGCCTGCTATTGTGATAAACCTGTTCTTGGTGGTATAAATATGGTAAACATTGAATGTTCTTGTGAATGTGATATCTTGAGATCGGGTGTCACGTTCTGTCACATAATTTAGATCGAGTGTCACATTCCGACACATATTTGGATCGGGTGTCATGTTCTGACACATATTTAGATTGTGTGTCATATTCCGGCACAAAGTTGATTGTTTTTAGGTCCCTTGAGAGGACCCTTGTGTAAAATTATAGCATGTGGAAAACATTGAGTTGTGATATTGAGATGTGGTTGACCATGAATTTGCATTGCCCCTATGTTGATTTGATGACTTTATGCATATGTTTTTTTATGATGCCAAAAAGGAAAAAATCTATACAAGTTGTGTGTTATGAATGTGGTGATGAGTAGATGGATGCACTTGCATGATTTGTCATTAACAAAAATAAAAAAAGTAATTAAATAATTGACTACCTTGTAAGTATATATATATATATATATATATCTTCGGTTCGATTGTTTTTATGATAAACAAATATAGAAAAAATTGATTCTCATATTTAGTCAATGTAATGCCAGTTAAACATACTAGGTTGTGCGCAACTAAGGAAAGAGTCTTTATGCATTAAAATCCATATGTTTCAAAAGATGAAAGAACACTATGAGTATACCATAAAAAGAAAATACATAGAAAAAGATGTAAAATTTTAAATAAAGTGAATTAGAGTTGCAACACAATCAGGGGCGAATCTACATGGGAGGCAACGGGTTTTCGAACTCCCTCGATAAAAAAATTACATTGTATATATAGGGTCAAATTTTAATATTATGCTTATACAATTTTTAATGAATCCCCTCAATATAGTTGAAAACCGCAACTTAATGGTTCAGGGGGGTTCAATCTCTCACTAAGATCGTGGGTTCTAATATTTCTCACACCTAGTCTTTTTAAATTTTATCATTTTTCACTGTAGTTAGGTTTACAAAAAGATTTGTTGAACTAGGAGGTATATCACATACTAAGGCCTCCGGGTTAACAAGGGAGAGACCCCTCTTGTCATCTCCTACTAGATCAAAGATAAAATTTGGAGTCGTCGTCCATTCCATTATTAGTTTTTCCGTTGTCAAAAGCTTCCCCTTTTTTTTGCTAGCATGTCTGCCACCCTGTTTTGCTCCCTGGGCTCATTCTGGATCGTTGGCTCTTTCATTTGGCGGAGCAACTCCCTGCATTCACTTAAAAGATTTGAGTCAGAAGCATTTTTCTCTTTTAACATTTTTATTACCTCACTGGAGTCAGTGGCGATAGAGATGTTTGTAATGTTGAAGCTTTTTGCCATGCGCAGTCCATGAATGAGGCTTGTTATTTCAGAGCTTGAAACAGAATTGATGATTATTTTAGTGATTTTTTCCCACTATCCATTTACCATTGCGGTTTTGAATTACACAACCCGTTCCTCTATTTTTGGTGTTTATATTGAAGAATCCGTCAATATTTAATCTGAAATTCGTAGCCGGTGGTAACCATTTGGAGAGATGATGATTACTATCTTTTGTTTGGTGTGGGTTTCTATTAGGCCCAAGGTGAATATATTCAGAATTTTTTCTCTGAGTATTTAAAATTCTAACAAAGTCTCTTTTTTTGTTATAGGGGTTGTTATTTCTATTTAGCCACAAATTCCACATAACAAAAGGGAAGGCATTGTACCAGGAGATGAAATTTATTTTATAACCAATATTTTTTATAAGTTCGAGCCAATTTGGGTCATTGCTATTCCTTATCATCTTTTATCTTTGATTCCTAGGTCATTCCAAAGTTTTTTAGCAATGGGACAGTCTAAAAAATGTGGATGATAGTTTCAGGAAGGATTGATATCGATCCCAATATTATAAAGATAGTAAGAAGTTTTGAGTCTACCATGGGTGCAAAGCCAAAGGAAGAACTTTATTTTGTTTGGACAACTTAAATTCCAAACCCAGTTGAAATTGATATGATGCATGTTCATAATCATGGAGTTGTTCCTTAGCATATTGTAAGCTGATCTGACGGAGAAAGTCTCATTACTAGCAGGAGCCCAAACTAGTTGGTCAGGGGTATGAGAATATTGACGGATAAACATTGCATTTGATTTTATGGTTTATATCGGGTGGGGGTGGGGGTGGGAGGAGTTCGAAAGAGATCTTCTGGAAGGACCAAGTTCCATTGGAGAGAACACCTCTTATTTTTAGAGTGGAGTCACACTCGCTCAGGGGCCTATAATACTACTCTTAATGGTAGTCAAGTCAGGGAGCCATTTCTCCACAAAGTAGAGTTTTTGTGTGATTTCATTGCTGTCTTTTGAGTTCGCTGAAGTTATTGAAGTTTGAGGTTCCGCTACTTCTTTAATAGATTATTCGTTTTATCCTGTGAGGAAATAATTCACAACATCGGGTACAATCAGGGGATTAAATTCCTTAAGGACACACGGTGATTTCTATGGACTCGAATAGTTTTATTTCTTTTCATCTTAATAATTTTTTGGCTTACTAACTTTAATACAAGAGTTAACAAATGTCACACTAATATTAACAAAAGAAATCATCCATATCATAAAAAAAAATTAGAAGATATTCCGTTTTGGCCCAAACTAATGGCTCTTATATGCATACATTGTGGTAGTCAAACTGCAATAGGAAGAGCTGGGAGTGTTATATATAACGGTAAATCTCGTCACATACGTCGAAGACAAGATATCGTTAGACAACTACTCTCTAGTGGAATTATCATAATTGACTATGTAAAGTCAAAGGAAAATATGTCAGATCCACTTACAAAAGGCCTAACTAGAGAGGAAGTTGAGTGATCATCAAAGGAAATGGGACTATAGACGAGGATAAATCATCGTAGCGATAAAACTACCTAGAAGACTAGATATCCCAAGATCTAGGCTCAAGGATATCAAATAAAATCATTGATGACGGTTCAACATTGTCAAAATAATTTTTACGATTCATTCTCATGATACGACAATGTTCAGTAACAAGGATAAGACATTAGGACCTTTTAATGATCTCTAAGTTTGTTACAAGGAATATCAAATGGTGTTTCTATGGGATAACACATTTAGATATCACCTATGTAACTATGAAGTGTAAGCCGCTTCAAGGAGAATCCGGTAAGGCCAGTTTTCTACGCACTTATGAACCAGGAAGTGTTCATGGCTGAAACGAACAAAACAATGAAAACAAAAAATAGTTAAAGGGTTAATTGTGTGACTTATGCTATCTAGGTATATACCAAAACTCGACGGTTCAAAGATATCAAATCTATCGATTGACCGAATATATTCGATTTATGTTCACTATGAAAAGTTTAAAGGAAAACCTACTTATCCAGATGCAATTAATTTTTACTTACGAATCACATAGTTTTTTCATGCATATGTTTTGAAAATAGTCATTCCCATTCATGATGAGGATTGTTTGGTTTTAATAGGTGTGAATGAAAAATGAAGGATTGTGACTTTTCTATAGAGTTGTGATTTTTTCGAATGGTCGTAACTGTTCAAAGGGTTGTGATCTTTTGAAAGATAGTACCTTGTCCAAATGGTTGTAACATTTTCGATAAGGCACATTAAGCATTTTTTCATACTACCCTTTGTTGGCTATAAATAAAGAGTTTTCTCTCATTTTTCAAAAATAAAATTTTCTTTTTCTTCTGCATACATTTTCTTATAATAAAAGTAGAGTCTTTGCGTGATTTTGTTGCTGCCTTTTGAGTTCGCTGAAGTTATTAAAGTCTGCGGTTCCGCTACCTCGAATATAGTGAGGGGATTAAATTTCTTAAGGACACACAGTGATTTTTGTGGACTCGGATAGTTTCATTTCTTTTCATCTTAATAATTTTTTGATTTACCAACTTTAATACAGGAGTTAACAAATGTCACACAAATATTAACAAAAGAAATCATCCATATCATAAAAAAATTAATTAATCATTCTAACCTTAAATATTTGAGTAAATTTCTAACTGATGTCGTGCACTCTTACAACTTGCAATGGTAGGCCTTTCGACTGCAATAAAACAAGGATTGCATTTAACAATTCAATTAATACCGTTGCTATTGTAACTTATCAACATGAAATCATCTATTGGACTTACACTTTATGATCCTCATGATGTTAACTTAAATTTGTAATTTTGTTTTCTTGAGTTTGATCCAAGATTGAGTGACCGTGTAATTTTGATCAACTAATAACCCAAGAATATCAATCAAAGCATACAACTTAAACACACATAATTTTTTCTATAGTACATTAATGTTGCCATGACAAGTACTGTTGAGGAGGAAGCACCTCAACTAAAGTTTGATATAACAATTAATATGAAAATAAATTGAACACGAGAATTTTACCTGAAAACCCCTCTAACTGATAGAGGGGAAAAACCACGAGCTAGAAAAATCTCACTATTTTAATATGGAGTACACACCTCTCAAATACAAGGAGAAAACAACAATTAACATTTCTATCTTGTAAAAAGAACAACTACTAAAGAGGACACTCAAAACTACAATATTTATCTTGGTGTATAATTCTCTTTATATTTTTACTCTCTCTTTCTGGGATGATTTAAATGAGGGTAAAATGCCCTCTATTTATAGTGGAGCAAAAACGCGTAAAGGAAAAATTTATGCGTTTTAGTGTTGAAAACGCGTAAGGAATGCTGCTAGCAGCTGGCTGCTCTGGCTGCTTTTCATTTTCTTTTCCTCCCTTTTTATTTTTGACTTCTTGCAATTGCTTTTTGCTTTGTTGTCTTTTTTTTACTTTCATTCTCCCACTTGAAGATTTAATTGAGAATCAATTAAGTTTTCATACCATCCTTTCTACCCAACTACTACAATGTTACGTTTCTGCTAGGCCAATAGAAGATCGACACCATATGAACTTGTTATTGTTGATCGGCTTCATAAACATATCTGCTAGGTTGTTATCAGTGTGAATTTCTGAATATCCACACTGCCTTCTTCTACCTTCTCACGAGCAAAGTGATACAAAACTCGTATGTGCTTTTTCCTTGAATGAAATGCTGAATTTTTTGCAAGATGCAAAGCGCTCCCTACTGATTACCACTTTGCGGGCAGTGGGATCCTATAAGCGATACCCTTTGATTCCATCAGCATACCCTAAGAAAATACATTCCCTAGATTTTGGATTCAACTTCAATTTTTCTTGGGTGTTGTACATAACATAAGCAGGACTTCCGAATATATGTAAGCGAGAATAATCAGGTGGTTTTTCTGTCCACATCTCCATTGGCATTTTTAGATCAATTGTGGTTGATGGTGACCGATTGATCATATAACATGAGGTTTTGACTTCTTCTGCCCAGAATGGTTTTTCCAACCCTGCAGTTGTCAACATAGCTCTTGTCAGTTCCAATAAGGTTCTGTTCATCCGCTCTGCTACTCCATTTTGTTGTGGAGTATATTCTACCGTGAACTGTCGTTTAATACCTTCTTATTTACAGAAGTTATTAAATTCATCACCAGTGTATTCTTCTCCATTATTTGTCCTCAAACACTTGATCTTTTTCTCAAATTCAAGTTCCACCTGCGCTTTGAATTCTTTGAAAACTAGAAAAACATCTGCCTTTTTCTTGATTGGATACACCCAATATCTCCTGGAGTAATTATCGATGAATGAAACAAAATATTTTGCTCCTCCTAGGGACTCCACCGGTGCTTGCCAAATATCAGGGTGGACCAGATCTAATATTTTCTTGCTTTTAGTAGAGGAACTGCTAAACTTCAGTCTATTCTACTTATTAGTAACACAATGCTCACAAAAGGGTAGTAAAACCTTTTTGAGCCTTGGAAGAAGTTTTTGTTCAGCAAGAATCTTCAAACCTCATTTCGACATATGGCCAAGTTTACGATGCCATATCATCGTTGATTCTTCAAATGAACTTGCTGACGCAGTTGATGCTTCTCCTTCTTGGTGTGTTTCACCTTTAAGCACATATAGGTTTGCAACAAGTTTTTCCGCTTTCATCACTACAAGCTCTCTTTTGGATATTGTCATGACTCCACCATGAGTCTTATATGAACATCCATTATCATCTAGTTGTCCTAAAGACAATAGATTCTTCTTCAAGTCTTTTACATGTCGTACCTCCTGGATGGTGCGTACCGTGCCATCATACATCTTTATTTTGATGAAACCAATATCAATAACATCCAAAGCATGATCGTTTTCCATGAACATAGACCCTTCTGAGATAGGATTATATTAATGGAACCATTCTCTCCTGAAAGTCATGTGCCATGTTGCTCCTGTGTCCATGATCCAGACATCTGCAAAATGTTTTCTGCCTTCATTATTTGATATTGCCTCACTACATAAAATATCGCCATCATCCGAGTTACATGCAACATTCACTTGAGCATTTGATGGCTAAGGGTGTTCACTCTTCTTTTTAAATCGATAATCTTTCTTGAAGTGTCCTTTCTTGCCACAGTTGTAGCACTTGATATTCTTCTTACTTCTTGATTGAGATCTTCCATGATTGTGACTCCCATTAGGGCCACGTTCCGTTGGTCTTCCTCTCATCATCATTAAAGTTTCAGCTTGCTACGAACTTGCTTGTCTATCTTCTTTATTTTTGCGCCGATTTTCTTCTTCCAAGATAGTGGCTGCAATTTCATCGAAAATTAGTCTATCTATATTGTTCGTCAGGTTGATGATGAGTTGATCATACGAGTCAGGCAAGACTTTGAAGTAGAATCTCCGCACGTTCAGTCCCTTCTATTTTGCAACCTATTATTGTAAGTTGCGAAAACAGAGTATTCAAAGTATTAATGTGTTCAGTAACCGACATTGACTCTTTCATTTGAAGAGTATACAATCTTCTTTTTAAGAAGATTCTATTATGCAAAAACTTGGACTCATACAACCCTGTAAGAGTATCCCATATTTCTTTCGCCGTCCGTTTTTCCGCCACACTAGACAACGCTTGATCAGCTAGTGCCAAGTGTAGATCAGCAACTGCGTTGCTGTCTATGTCGTTCCACTTGCTGTCATCAACAAAGTATGTAGGCCTACCTTCAATTGCAGTTAAGCAATTGTCTTTTCTCAATATCGCTTTTATTTTCATTTTTCACAATAAAAAATTTGTCCATTAAATTTTTCAACGTCAAACTTTGTTATACTCGACATTGTTATTTGTTTCACACCCTTTTAGATCGTTTCTGAATATTTTTGCGAACAATCGTGACAAACTGTATCGTCACCAAAATTTACTATTCACGTAAATAGTACTATTGAGCGAATTTACTATTTACGAATAGTACCTTCGCATAAAACAGACAGAATAACCGAGGGCTCTGATACCACTATTGGGGGAGGAAGCACCACAACTAAAGTTTAATATGACAATTAATATGAAAATAAATTGAACACAAGAATTTTACGTCGAAACCCCTCTAACTGATAAAGGAGAAAAACCACGGGATAGAAGGATCTCACTATTTTAATATGGAGTACACAGCTCTCAAATACAAGGAGAAAACAACAATTAACAATTCTTTCTTGTAAAAGGAACAACTACTAAAAAGGACATTCAATACTACAATATTTATCTTGGTGTATAACTCTCTTTGTATTTTTACTCTCTCTTTTTGGGATGATTTAAATGAGGGCAAGAGGCCCTCTATTTATAGTGGAACAAAAACGCGCAAAGGAAAAATTTACGCATTTTAGTATTGAAAACGCATAAGGAATGCTGTTGGCAGCTGGCTGCTCGTTGACAATTGTTTTTCAACAATTGCTGTTGGCTGCTTTTCATCTTCTTTTCCTCCCTTTTTACTTTTGACTTCTTCAATTGCCTTTTGCTTTGTTATCTTTTTTTTTTGACTTTCAAGTATTACTAAAACCTGAACCTAATTCCCCACACCCAACCCCAATCCGCACGTCAGTACTTTTGATAGCATATATGGCTAAACCTAATTAATAAAGAAAAGACAACTAAGGTAAGTATATTAGTATAAAGAAATTCTAATTGCAAATTGAATCCTAAAATTAATGAATAACATTCGTACCCAACAACTTTATTTTTAAAGGACGGGTTATAATTTTTTCAATAAACAAAAAGTTATCGTGTATAGTTGGGATTGCTATCAGTTAATAAAATTGTAATTTATTTTAAAGTTTTAGATTAGTTGTAAAGTTCAACTTATTAGAATGATAATTATTTCAGAAAAAATGATGAAAAGACGATTTTTTCTAAAGCAAAATCTTTTAATGAAGGCAAAAAATTTAATCAACATTTTAAGGGTTTTTATGCTTTTAATATAGTATAAATAGATATAGATTACTCTTGCGACTATTACAATAGCCATTACTAATTATTATTATTATTATTATTATTATTATATTTTTATTTTAATCTAATATATAAATTAAATATAATTAAATTTATTTTACAATATCTAAAAATGATAAGTTTATGTAATAGTAAGAGTTCATTTAGAATTCTTTTGCCTATAAATTTTTATTTTTAAGCTATTAAATATAATAATTTTTTTTATAAGCTATATAATTAAATGAAGAGAAATATTTGGAATCAATAAGATAGTTGATTTTTACCCAGACATTCTTTCTTTTTTCTCATTTATCTTCATTTCTTTCTTTTGTTTGTTATTATTATTCTAATTATTATTATTATCAGTTCAAAATTTCTATTATAATATTTATTAAATTTGTCCTAAAATTACAAACGACTTTTTATTGCCTGCGTATCAGTTTCGCATTTTTACTATCTTGTTGCCCTTATAATTATTATTATCTTTTGAGATGAATAGATACATATATCATCACCAAGCATAACTTATTTTCACCAGAACTATATATATTTCATCTGCATGTCACAAAGTTTATTATAAAAAAATCATGTCTGACAATAAAAATTAAATTGAATTTATTTAAGAGGCAGTACAAAATTTGTCACTTGTTTGGTTATTGCAAATGGTTGCACCGAAGAACTAATTATAATAAACTCATAAAAGCTCAGTGTTTCCATATCCTTAAAACCGTCTCATTATTTATAAAAAGGTTATATATGCATGTAAAACTAATTTCAAAAGAAGTATATAATCGATAACCTTTCATTATACATGTAATTTCATATACATACATGTAAACAATTACTTTTAATTGTAATTGTGTTTGTATCCAGTAGAAAAACACACAAATAATGCAGGTAGAACTAATTATTTAATTCTCGGCCTCCAAAGGAATATAGGTGCTTCGTGCATGAAGCTTATTCCTCATCACCAGTTACCCAGTCATTTTATAAGCACCAAAAGACATGAGGTGATCCTTCCATCTTATGAAATGCTTGACTAAAATTCTCAATAAAAGGTGATTTTCATTTTTCATTTAGGTAATTGAATATATTTGATTTTATCAAAAAACAAACGAATAAAATAAAAATAAAAATTATTACTTCATTCAATTCAAGATGGTATATAGTGGCAAAAAAATTAGCTTGTGATACTATCATCACTCATCTGCACAATGAAAATATTAAAATAAAAAAATATTGAAAATGAAGAATACACTATGCAATAAATAAATTCATCAATAAAGCTAATAATCAATAAAAAAAAAAGATAATGAGGATTATTATATGTATATAAGAGAGGTTAAGAGGATAAAATCCCGTTCCAACTCAAATTTCATTTAAATTTGAATTTAAATATCATATCATTTTTAAAAAGAAGACCTTTTATTTATTTATAGTAAAGATTTTTTATTACTCTTCCTTATCATTGATTTTTAAAATAGAATATATACTTTTCTAGAAAGATATTTGAAAACAATGAAACATTTTCTTCCTCAAACCAATGAAACATTTTTTTTCTACGTTTTTTTCTCTTTTGATCATTTATCTTCTTTTCTTTTCTTTCTTGTTTTTTGTTTTGTTATTTTTCTCAAAAAATAATTAACATTAATTAAAAAATTGAGTACACGGAAGCAACCTAAATTCAAAAACATGATTTTGAAGATAAAATTATCATTAGTGAAAAAATCTACTACTACTATTATTAATTACTATTACTATAATTATTATTATCTTGTTGTTCTTGTTGTTAATAATAATAATAATAATAATAATAATTTATTTAGTATTCAAATTAAATGTATTCAAATATATTATGTAATATTTAAAAAGATAAGTTTATGAAACAATTGGAGTTCATTTAGAACTCTACAGCTGTAGATTTTTAGTTTTAATAAACAAATAATTTTTTTTTCTACCTAAAAGCTTAATATTTTCAATAGCTTGCCACTTGATTTAACCACATTGCAAATTACTCTCCGTTATTATATATATATAGAGATTCTTGTATTTTGTCAACTTTTATAATTTATATCATCGAATTATATAGATCGTTCTTTTCAGCTAATATTTTTATCATTCAACATATTAATACTGATGTTGTTTAATACTTTTGATTTTTATTTTTTATTGTTATTAAACACTAAATATATATTATAATATTAATAATTCAATCTTTGCATTATTTTAAAATAAAATAAGACATTGCAAAAAGTGAAAGTTAAAAAAAAGACATAATATTTTAAAGAAGAATTTAATGGTGCACAATAAAAATAAAAAGAAATGTCAAAATGGTGTGATAAGACGGATAAAATTTAGCAATTTTAAATCCGCCACTGAACACAATGTATTATATCCACTATATATAAAGGAAGATTTATGGGCAGAACACTCAGCCGTCAAATGCGCAAAATCAAGTGTCTTAGCATAGGCTATACACAGTAGTTCCAGAAGAAGAAAGAAGAACAAGTGATTCAAATTGTTTTTGTTTTCATAATAAAAGTTGTAATAAGATTATTATCTGAATTGTAATAACTTTTAATTTGTTTAGAGTGTGATTGGTTAACACGAAAAGAGTTTATCTTTCTGGAGAGTTATTAGAATAATATAATTTAATTATGGAATAGAGATATTAGAGTTAGTCCTTTAAATCATATAATTATAATTAATCTAAAACTATTCGTTGAAGTTAGTAGAGATTGGTTGTTGAAATCCTACACATTATAGATCGTTATTTTTACTCTCTTGAGTAAAGAAGTTTTCCACAATAAAACTTGCGTTGTTTTCTTTACCGCTTTCAATTAGGATGGTTCCTGAACGTGGAGAAGAGAGTGTGTGTGTTCTATCTAGGTGTATAGAGAAGAAAAAGGAAAGAAAGATAATAATATGTTAGTGACTAAAATTAATAAAGTCTAAAAATCTTGATTCATTTTAACAATATACTTGAATTAATTGTACTTTTAAGTAATTATCTCGTTAATTTATTCTTTCATTACAAAAATTATCTTATATATAGGTAGATGAATTATCATTTGGGTAGGATTTACATTATATAAAAGTTTTAAATGTTTTTTTAATAAAATAGAGATAACATCACCGGGGTGTAAATATTGAATTTTCAAAAACATAAATATTTAATTTTATAATACAAAAAGTCTATCCATAATAAGTCTTAATGGGTAATTAACTCTCTTCTTTTTTCGAATAAAAACATATTACAAAATAAAATACCCACAAATAAAAAAGACTAATAAAATCCTATGGCTATACTAATATCCACGCTTTACTTCACCGGTTTGCCTCCGGATTTTTGTGAACCGGCCGGTTCATCCTTAAACCCTGTCCAAGATTTAGCTTGCCCAAAGAGCGCAGCAACATAAACTCAACGCACAAAATTTACAGCAAATTTGATAGAGAAAATCGAAACTCAGAAAAGAGCAATGTTAGAGAGCAGATTAATTTCACTTCTGAGGCGAAACAAAGATTTGGGTGTCAAGATTTCATCGAATCTTGGAAGATGGGGTTTTACAGCAACCAAAATTTCAAATGAAGCTTCATTTTCGACATTGAATCAGTACAGGCTCTTATCTTTTCTCCCTAAGCTTACTCCTTCTAGCATAAACTTTAGTAGAAGGACCTTTGTTAACTATGGGTTAAGATCTTTTCATCACCTTAATCACAAGGTTGGTTTTTGTTCTCTTATTTTGTTAGAAAGTTTTCCCTTTTTTTTCTATATTAGTGTTAAGCATTCTTTGATTATGTGACCTTTTTTTAATTGAAATTATTTGTTCAATGGGTTTTATGATTTTTCATTATTGTAAAGTGTGTGATTGGATTATGTGGATTAGTTAATTGTTGTTGGGGTTTTGTGTTTTGGATAGACTAATTTGTATTGAACTGTACTTCTTTGTAATTAGTTGTTTTTTGAGTGGTGTCAAAAACACCTAAAGTATCCCATTTTTTTGAGTATCGTACTACCAGGCACGTGAGTTTCTTACCAGAACTATCATCAAATGTTTATTGGAACACACCTCAACTATCAGCTGTTCACTTTTCCTACATTAACGATGGTGATATTTCTGGTAGGAAAAGAGAAGAACAGATAGTTGAGGTGTGTTTTAATAAACAGTTGTAAATTGTTCAGGTAGGAGAAGTAAATACTGGATAGTTCGGGTAGGAAACTCATAAAACCAGGATACTTTAGGTGAGTATTTGACCCCTCACCCTTATTTTCTTTATATTATTAGATTAACTGTGGCTGTGATCTTTGATCTAGTTATTGCTTTTATTTATTTATTTTAAAACAAATTTTGCTGCTTTTAGTCAACAACTGACAGCTAATTCATGATAACTTATTCTTTGTTCACCTTTGTTCTCCCAAATGCTCCAATTTTGATACGGTAAGTTAAAGGGAGGTGTTTATGCGTTGAATAGATGTATGAATATGCAAGTAAGAAATTTAGAAATTCTTAGGTCAGATTTGTTTCCCTTTGCATCTGTTTTTCTTTCCATATATCTACATTGTGGCAGCCAACAAGAATATATGTATTGATTTCAGGGTGTGCATAGAACTTCTTTTAGAAAAATTTCCACAGTGGCTGCTTCTGCAGCTGAAAATAAGGAGGGATTGAAGTTCCTTGTAACTGCTGGACCCCATGCCCAAAAAATGGTTGGCATATGGCTTTTTGCATCAGCTGCTTGGGTCTTTAGTATGGTTGTGCTTGGTGGTGTCACACGGCTGACACGTTCTGGTTTATCAATGACGGACTGGAAATTTACTGGGGGCCTTCCTCCTCTAACAGATGAAGATTGGTTGGTTGAATTTGAGAAGTACCAGCAATCCCCGGAATACAAACGGTCAGTCCAAACAGCAGTATGTGCTCAGTGCACTTCACTTACTCTAATCTTAGTGCGTATATGCTAAAACACCAAAAAGTTATTTTTTTATTTGGCTTCATGAAAACAAATATGCACTGGAGGATCATTCGATATTCCATATTGATATTTTTTATTATGAATTATGAAGATTATTATTGAATCTTATTTCTGGATTTTTTCTTATACTGGGGTTGCCTAGTGATTTGACTTAAATTTAATCCTGACAGTGTGAACAAGGGGATGAACATTGAGGATTTCAAGTTCATATATTGGATGGAATATGCACACAGAATGTGGGGAAGGGCCCTTGGTATAATGTTTGCACTCCCATTCTCATATTTTCTTCGTAAGGGATACATAACAGTAAGACTAGGATTTAGACTCTCTGGACTCTTTGCTCTTGGTGCTGGACAGGGGCTCATAGGTTGGTGGATGGTGAAAAGTGGCTTAGAGGTACCAAGCAATTCATTTAATTAAGTGGCTGTTAAACTCATATAAGAGTTAAGACACATCATTCTTTAAGTTTGTTTAAATCATTTTTTCCCTCAGGAGCCAGCATCTGAGTACGTTGAACCAAGAGTAAGCCCCTACCGCCTTGCAGCTCATCTTACCTCCGCATTTGCTATTTATTGCGGACTCTTCTGGACGGCTCTTTCTGTTGTTATGCCTGAACCTCCTGCCGAATCACTTGCCTGTGTTCGTGGGGCTGCAAAAGTTAAGCGGCTTGCACTTCCTGTGGGTATCCTTGTTGGAATTACTGCTATCTCTGGAGCTTTTGTTGCAGGAAATGACGCTGTATGTAACTAATATTCTCCATGTCATAGTTTTATGCTTGCACAGGTTAAGTATTTGATGGTTTGTTATGGGATTTGAGAGACAACAAAGAAAAAACAAGCTTTCTTATTCTTTCATGTATGCACTGTTTACATTATTCTCTTAATAAGTTTGGTTAAAGGGAAGCAATGATCTGAATATTGGCTGAATGAATTTACTTCAGGGACGGGCATTCAATACTTTTCCAAAGATGGGAGATACATGGATTCCAGATGATATCTTTAGTATGAAACCTCTTATCCGCAACTTCTTTGAGAATACTTCAACTGTTCAGGTAAACTTTTGTTTCTGGACTTTCCGGTTTGTCTACTTTTGAAAGATCAGATATTGTGGCATGAAATTTTACTCCATATTTAGCCTCATGAAGAAGAATTGGTAAAAGAGAGTGTGGTTATGTAGGTAATTGTGTATGTTGCTGTTGATAGAGTTATTTTTTTTTTTAAAAAAGAACGTTGCTGTTGACTAAGAGAATTGCTGAGATCCTCTTATTCAAGCTTGACTCATTTTTTTCGTACAACAACAACATACCCAATGAAATCCCACAAGTGGGGTATGAGGGTAGAGAGTGTAATGCAAACCTTACCCCTACCTCATGGAGGTAAAGAGACTGTTCCCGAAGGACCCTCGGCTCAGGCTAATTAAAAGATATTAAGTTTATTTTTATCAGAAGAAAGTGTGTTACGGCTGTATGTTTCTTTAAATGGAATTACTCTGGCGGATTCAATTTAGTGTGAAAAGGCAGCACTCAAGGTGCTTTAATTTTCCTTGTTAGTGTTTGCATGTGAATTGTGATTAATCTTCTATTACAAACACAGTCTATATGAAAATTCCTATCCAATTTCTTTGAGAATACATCATGTTCAGGTTAACTTTTGTTTTTGAACTTTCTGGGTTGTCCAATTTTGATAGATAAGATATTTTAGTCCAATAAATGATATCTAACTCCATATTTAGCGCCATGAAGAAGTGGTGGCAGAAAAGAGTTGGAAGGAGGTCATTGTTGTGATTTCCCTAATAAAAAAATTGTGCATGATGCTGCTGATAGAGAAAATTTTGATATATTTTATACAAGCTTAACTTCTTTTATTCCTCCTGCTAATCATGATTTGTGAAGATACTGGAGCTCAATAAAACAAGTTAAACGAAGTATATTCATTCGATAATCAAAAGGATAAAGTCGCTTTTATTTGAACAAACTGTGTCAAGGTGACTGTATTTCTCTTTTAATGGAATTATTTAACTGATTCATTTTTTCGCAGAAGGTCTTTGGTGGGGTTTTAAATTTTACTAGTTAAATTTTGCATATGTCCTAATTCAAACACTATTCATAAAGTAGATTATTGTTAACTTTGATTTATTTTAGTAGCCGTGGGTTTTCTCCGGATAAAGCTACTTTGAGAAAGTTACATTGTTGGACTCGAGCTAAGACTTGTTATGTCTCATTGCCACAACCGTGAATCATGTGATAGGACAATATGGCAACTGGCCGAAAACTATGATTAGAATGACAGTTTAAGCATTTGTTTCTAGATACCGAGACACGTTCTTTATGATGAATTTCAGTCATCTCTTGCAGCTTGATCATCGTATACTTGCCACTGCTACTTTAGCTGCAATTGGCGGATTATGGTTGTCAGCCAGAAAGCTGGATATGCATCCTGCTGTACAACATTTAATTGGAAGCACCATGGGCATGGCTGCTCTGCAGGTACTACTCTTCATGCATCATCAAAAATCCTCCGCGAATGACTTTTTTTTAGTCACTTTGATGGTTGAATCATTTTGATTTCAAATGCAGGTCACATTGGGCATATCTACCCTTCTTTCCTATGTCCCAGTTTCTCTAGGAACTGCTCATCAGGCTGGAGCATTGACTCTTTTAACATTCATGATTTTGCTCAATCACACTGTGCGGCGACCTTCCCCATTACTTCTTAAGACATTACCTACAGTCACAAAAATGGTCTGATGATATTGATACCATAACTTGTCATAGAACATTGACATTGTTAGGCATTTTAAATTATACCATCTGTGATCCTTGCACGACTCGCAGATTATTTTTAGAAAAAAGTGCATTTTTTTCTGCCTCTCTTGTTTTCAAATGTTTTTGGAAAATTTTGAATGATTAATCTTGTAAAGAACCTGTAATCTTGTACTTTTGTCTATGGTCATTCAATGAGTCGTTAGAAAATCAACAACAATCAACTTTATCAGTGGGGGTTAAGGAAAATTCCTCCTTGTTGAATAAGTTCTATTCTAGTTGATTACAAAGATAAAAGTTCATTGATACAGAATTTCTTTATTATGTTTGCTAAGCTTGATATTTTGTCAATCGGGGAAGGTTTTTGGTGATAGACTTAGAGATATCATAAGCGAGAATCCTAACACAAGTAACGAAATTTTCTTTTGTAAAAACTTGCGATCGCTTGTGTTAAGATTTTAGGAAACAGGTTTAAGAGCCACTCTTCAACCCAGTTGCTGTGTTTATTTGGATGCTAACTAAGTTGAAAGAGTTTTTACCAATATGCCAAGTTTAAGAGTCTATTGAGTGTCGAAGTATTTAGTCAAAAATTAAAACTTAAAATAGAATTGGCCTTTATATAACATTAGATTCTACTCTAATATTCTTTTATATGTTTCTCAATCTTATGTACAAAAATAGCCAGCGAACATATAATATATGTATAACTCATATATAATCTACATATCGATTAGAAAAATAAATAATAAATCTGTCTGACTATTTGTATGAAGATTTGAACAAAATATTAAAACATCATTTAACATTGGAATAACTTATAAATTTTAAATCATAATTTAATATTTTCTCATAGATTTTCAATTTGCTCGATAAAAATCTTTAAATTGTTTTAAAAAATTCACAAGTAACAAAAATTATAAAAAATGGTCATTTTCTCTAAACAAATGTCCAAAAATGACAATTGGCGAAAATAGTAAGGTCCGACCCGATTTCATAAAAATGGAACATTTCCTTTTGTCCTTAGTAAAATTTCAGGGTTTATCCTTAAACCCTAAACTATACCTGCAAAGTTTGCTCCTCTCTTTTTCTCTTCAATGGCGGCCTCTGATACAATTGAGAACATGTATGACGTCGGTTTGAAGCCTCGGTTACTTCTCTCTCTGCTGAAGGAGTATGTTCCTGACCGTAGCATCAGTTTCGGAACCCATCGGTTCTCTCATATGTTGTTTCTGCCATTAAGACTCATCAGTTATTGTCCGAATCAGCTCCACCTGAATCTGATGAAAAGTTGATTGAAAATTGGACAGCAGCCGTTGATTCCTGGATCAATCGAATAGTCGCTCTTGCCTCTAGTGACACGGTGAATAATCTTAAAAACTATTTTATTTATACTATATATAAAAAAAATACTCCTTTGAATATGCACATGTCACGACTCAAATTCGGGTGTGATTGCAGTCATCTCAACCCACGGTCTAATACCCAATGGAAAGTAGATGCGGAAGAAAACGAAATAAATAAAAATTTAACTTAATCAAAAACACATAAACCAAACTCAAATTTCTCCAAGATTGGTTGTCATATGTACAAGCCACTAATACATTATCGAATTATGAAAGAAAATACAAGAGTAAGATATGTCCGCTAGATAGATGTAACAGCTACCTCAACACTCGAGATGATGGCTTTGGAATTGGTAGGAAACACTAGGAGATCAAGCAGTCCGGATTTACAACCTACACAAATGTTTCTGTAAGGGGTGAGTACCAAATAACACGGTACTCAACAAGTGGACAACTAAAATTAAGCAAAGCTCAATAGATACAAGTACTCTTGTCCTCCCAACCGAACCTACTTAACTACAATCTGCATAAAATTACTCTTGTCCTCCCAACCGAACCTACTTAACTACAATCTGCATAAAATTAGTCAAACTCTACACTTGTACAATAATAATAGTAATACAATCCACGAATACTCATCAATAGTCTCATCAATGAATCATATCAAGTCAAGTTCAGCATAACAATAAAGGGGTAAATACGAATTCACAAATATCAATAAAATGCGATGCAATGCAATGAGATGATGCATGTCTGTCCTATCGGTACACATCCGCTGAATTACAGTTCGAAACCCATGGGGACATTTATGTCCATGTAACCTGCCACGGAGCGTGTGACCCGTCCCCTCAATATATATATCCTGCCACGGAGCGTGTGGCCCGACCCCTTTGTTTCATAATACCTGTCACGGAGCGTGTGACCCGACCCTTTTGTTTCATAATATCTGTCACGGAGCATGTAGCCCGATCCCTTTTATTTCATATCATTTTCAATCTGAACACAATATGTCAGAACCAATGCAATCAATTCATGTTCATATAATTCACGATAATAACATGACAACAACAATAATTTTTTTAATCTCATATCAACATAGTCATTTCACATGTACAAAATAAATCCATAATCACAACATATCAATTTCACCAATACATGTCATTAGATCACCATTTTATACCCCTCAACTCCATTTTTAAGGCCAATCATACAGTCAATAACCCAGTCCAATTCTCATTACTCCCCAGTACACATAACACGAAAATACAAGCATCTACAAGCTTAAAATAAGGTTTAGAAATTCACTTGCCTTAATTAATCAAGCAATCATTCCGGGACTTAAGCCTTCCCTTTTCGTTGGGCCTCCAAATCAACATAATCTAGTCAAATAAATAATCACAATAAGATTTCAAAATTAAAAACACCCTTATTACCATACGTCTAGCCTAGACCCAAAATTTTAAGCAAATCTATAAACACGCTCCTAATCTTGATGCCACTTAACATGTCAACTCCCATATTTTCTGAATTTCAAAACTAGGATTAAACCTCAATTAAATTGAATAATCACCTTAAAACTTGAGCCTTTCGTAACGCTTTCGAATGATCAAAATCTGTTCAAATATATAATCTTCATAAGAATATGAATCTAATGACACCCATATTGCTATATTTATTTTCGGATAAAAAATTGGATCAAAAGGTCATTCCGAGTCATTGAAGTCAAATCTGAAATTCTTTTCGATTATGTTTACTTATGATTAAATAAACTCACATGTCAAATTTCAGCTAAAACGGATCGTTATTCGACCCCCAAATCAAGATTTTATGTGAAGACCAAGTTGAGGTGCCTAATTGGCCAAGTGTCTCGTGGAGTGTTTAATTGCCACTTGAGACCAAGTTGAGGTGCCTAATTGGCCACTCTCACTTTGAGAGTGCTTATTTGCATGTTTGAGTGTGTGATATGCCTTTTTAGAAAATGTATAATGAATTTGTGCCTAGCTATCTACATTTTGTGCTTCTCATTCTTGTTTGCTTGTAACCTATTGAACATACATTTCTACACCTTGAACCTATGACCTGCAAGTCACCAAAAGCAACAGCTCTGTGTCGATGCTTGTGCTTATAATTTGCAAAAATTGAATACTGATGATGAAGGGGAGCCTTGGCGTAACTGGTAAAGTTGTTGCCATTTGGGTTCGAGCTGTGTACATAGCTTCTTGCATTTATGCAAGATTAAAGGTTGTGTATAATTGACCCTTGTGGTCCGGCCCTTTCTTGGACATGCATATGGGAGCTTAGTGCATTGGGCTGTCCTTTTTGAATAACGATGATATATTATTTCACCTTTTGCAACTGGATCAGTTCCTTCAGTAGCTGAATTTACTGATTGGATAATGAAACCTTATTATGGTTTTTACATGGTTCCTGAAGCATATTGCTGTTTATGAACTTCATTACATTGGATTTCCTGCATGTTTTCAATGTAGGATTAAGGAGTTAGTTTTTTGTGATTGTTTGTGCCAGTTAAATGCTGGGCTGGTATATGTTTGCTCGGGGTGACAAGTCAAGAGTGCAGTAGGGAACGTTTCTTAGCTTCCTACGCTGCGTGGCTTAACAAACTCTTAGTTCACCTTCAGGTAATCAAGTTTATCCTTTATTGATAAGAGTTCTTTGCCTAATCTTCTTTTGGTTGATGACGTATATAAAATGAATTCATATTCCTGTTTCAGTAGAAGTGCAAACATTTGCCGCTGTGGCTACATAATATTTTATATTCCTTCTTTCGTTTTGGTCATGTAAAAAGTACATTTGGATGTTATCATATCTGCAAGAATTAGAACTATGATCTGGAAAGCAGGGAAGATGTATGAGTTGTGTTGTTTTCATTATAAACTATGCATCAAAATGACTGATCCATGTAGATATCATTGAACTAAACAGTAAAGTAACTGGGATTTCAAACCATTAAAAGTGCTAATCATTTGGTTTACTCAACCTGATAAGTGTCTTATTAATTGGTGCCTTGATCAATCCTATATGTGCTCTTAATTAATCAGTGAGGAGTAACAAACATTAGATTGACTACAGCTAACCTCTTATATCTTTGCGGAAGTTTTGCTTTAAATCAATGTGAGAAGTTAATGGATGTCCACTTCTTTTTTGTTTATGTGGGTACTTGGATTAGTCCCCTGCGGATTCTCACTTTGTGAAGGTAGCTACTTGTGCCTCCCTGTCAGATTTGTTCACAAGGTTTGTTTGGTAACTTTTGATTCCGATTGTTGTTTATTGTACTCAATGAGTCTAGGGTTGATGGAGAGAGTTATTACTTTCTCTTAACTTGGAAAAACCTTTTTGATGTTACGTTAATGGGAAATTCTTTCTGATAGGAAAAATATATTATGTTAATGGGAACTTCTTGCTTATGCTTACCGCTGATGCCTTATGAAATCATCATTTTCTTTCAAATAAATGTTTAATTTAGGTTTGCGCATTAAATTTCCTTTCTGATCCTAATGGTGTTTGCAAGTAAAATACTCATCATATGAACATTCTCCTGTATGATATGGCATTTATTTGGAATTAGTAGTTTATGCACCTTCCTACAGATATGGCTGTGGGGTAACCCTGAAATTAGCTTCGTCAGCGAGTGAAATATTAAGATTTGGTGATGGTATATAGTGAAGGAGCACCAGTCAATTGGCCCCTTTTAGAAAGGAAAAAGACTACTCAGTTTAATCCTAACTAATAAAGTGAAAGCTAGTGTAACTAAGTAAGGAATGCTGCAAGACTGAGCAGACTTAGATATTTCCGGTCTTTTAGATGTTCCTACCTCAGGATTACCTTATTTTGTAAGTGTTCACGCTGGGTAAAGTGGAAAGTCTTTACTTCCATTTGTGCACACTAAGGAACAGAACTTACACAGACTGTTCAATGTTTTTGCACTAACTTTGATAAGATTTCTAAAATTTTAAAGTTGTAGCAAGTTCAGTGTTTCTCTCTTGGGGCATTTTTCCCTTTAATGTAAATTCTGCTGGAAATTTATGCAGAGCCCTGTAAAAAGGGTTTAGGCTGGCCTTTTGACTTATGAAGATTTTTCTGATCAAAAGGATATGTGCCTTTCCCTTCCTTAATATCAGGTTGAGTGGATTGCCAAATGCAAAGAAAGATGGTATAGCACTCAGTACAAAACTAATTCAACCATTATTGAAGCAGCTAAACGAGGATAAATTTGATGCTTCATGGGTTAGTAAAACTCGCTGAGCTGTTCTTTCTTGAAAGTATTATGTTAGTTTTGCTTACTGCATGTGTAGTGGTTGCTTGCCTTTGTTTCAGGGTTTTGACATCTCTTGCAACCTGTGCAGGAAGAAGCTATTTTTCTGTTGTGCACCATTTTAGATATTTTCCCATCTTCCATTCAACGGCATTATGATGGTGTAAGTTCTTTGTCGGTGTCATGATTTTCTTTTTTTACTTTGTGTAACATTCAAACTACTCTAAGGCTTGCTAAATAGGATCCAAGTTCATGATGCATCAATGTCTAGTTTGTTCATCGAGAACAAGATAGAAAGGAAGCATGATATATGCAGATTAGGATTAGCTTCTTAAGCACTTTGCTTAGGAAGTCATTTTGCTAAACCTGAGAAATTAGATTTATGCTGATGGGAGCATATTGAAGGATTTAAGTAAGGCTTTAATGAAACAGTTTCCTGTGACACTGGTTTCATTTCTTTTCGCCCCATTGATGAAATTGGTTCTTGGCTCACACTCATTTGCCATTATTTTAAGCTTTTGATTGTTGCTTCTATTTCTTAATTGTGTTCTTCGGAGAGTCCTAATCATTATATCATGTCTATTTCAGTATAGATGCATTAGTTGACGTGGTTATTTTGACAGGTTGAGGATGCTATTGTCTTGAGGCTTATGTCAGGCAAGTGCAGTCCTAGTATGTTGAAGGTGAGACAAAACCCAGAATGTTTATTTGAATTCTAGCTAGAATATGATAGCCAAAAGTAGAGGAATTCATGTGGTTTTAGTTTTCAGAAGCTTGGTTATTGTTTGGCTTTGCTACCAAAATCAAGAGGGGACGAGGATAGCTGGCTATTGATGATGCAGAAGATCATGCTGTCAATCAATATTCAGCTGAATGATGCCTTCCACGGTCTAGAGCAAGGTGATTTTAAGATATTGATCGACTATCCTTACTAATCATGGCAAGAGCTCCAACTGAGATTCATCTTTATAAATATATTTGTAGAAACTATAAGAACTGAGGCCATAAGATTGCTGCTTCCCCCTGGGAAAGACCCACCCCCTACATTAGGGGGCCAATCTTTGTATAGAGGAACTGTAGACAACACAATGAGGTCTGAGCACTTGCAGATCTCCAGAATCTCTACCCTGATATTTTGTAGTTGTGAATTGCTTACGAGTTCTTACCCATTTCAGGTCAGAATCTGTGGTCACATCCAAATGGGGGTTCATGATTAATTTATTTCCGTATGTGTGGTGTGAGTTATAGAAGCAGTTGAGGAATTATGTTAATTTTTTTCTCTTGCTTACTAGGTTGCTATGCATGTACTTCCCTTAATAGCTTTTGCTAAAAGAGTGCTGATGGTTGATGGTTCCTCATCACCAGGCATCGCCTACATGACTACAATGAAACAAGAATTTTTTTGTTCAGAACTCCCAGTCTTGCATTCACACATATTGGATCTTCTTTCATCAATCGTTAGGGGACTGGGCAGGTGAGTTTTTTTTTGTTGTTGTTGTTGATAGAGTAGACATTTTATAGACAACAATACACCGGTGGTGTATCTCAGTAGTAATTACATCAGGACTCAGGAGTATACAGTAAGCAAAACCAAAATATCTAGCATCTATACCCCTCCTAGACTATCTAAAAAGGGAGTAATAGCCTCCACCTCTTTGGGGACGACATGGTTACACCAAAAATAAAAGGTTATAAGGCAATTCCACTTCAAGCTCTTTGGGCAGGTGAGCTTTTCAATATTTGTTTTTCTATGTCTTGTTTCAGTTGATTACATTTATTCATTTCACTATCTTTGTCCCAAAGACTCATAATTCTCCGTAGGATAAAATACCATCTCGGACATGCACAATATAATATGACCATTATTAACGTGTCTGTTCAGGTTTTAGATTTAGTTCCATGTCTTTAAATAATTTGGCAAACCTGACTTGTAGAAAGATCAACATTCCCTGGTTTGGGGAATCAATTTTAGTAGTCCAGTTGGTTGGGCTACCTACCTAAACTCTCACCTTGTTGGTGGGGGTTCGAATCCCCACCTTGTAACCCCCCTCCCCATTCCCCATTCCCCTCATCCTATTGTATAGTAATTTTATTTTTATAAAAGTATTCCCTGGGTCATCCCAAAGTAGAAGGAAGTGAATCCAAGCCTGATCTCCCGGGATCAGCTAAATTCACCCATTGACCATCTTGGGTAAGGAGAGGAGATAACGTCTTCATTAGTCATTCTTCCTTGTTTTCCTTAAATTTTACCTTCTCTCTTTTGGGGATAACTAAGAGAAGGTTCAACCTGTCATACTCTGGTAGTCTGGTTGTTGTCTAAGTACAAGGAGGAGCTAATTTTGTCTTCTTTAGGTTTATGAAGTAGAATGTTGATACATTGCAATATTAGAGTTCAAATGCTGCAGGTGCTTGTTACATCCTTTTTTTTTGAGAAACGCTGCAGGTGCTTGTTGCATCTTTGCTTCACCTAATTATGAATATACCTTTGATTTTGAACGCCAACCTACTCTATCACTGTTTTTTTTTTTATTGTTTTGATAAGTTCAGCCTGTTCTATCACTATTTAGGCATTTAAAATTGTCTATGTTTTCCATTGATATCAGTCGGTATGTAGACTGCCCTGTTAGAATTCCAGGGTATGTTGCTGCTTTATCCAAGAGGTAATGAGCTAAAGCTGCAAAAATAAACTTTGAGGCAGAGAATGAGGATATCACTTTGTATAATGATTAAGGTGGTGGTTAAAATTTATGGTAGAGAACTAGTGCATACTAGGATAAAGTGCTCACAAACTTTATAACACATGTGGGTATTTACCCCATGCATGGATCCATAACACCAGTTCAAAAGCAAAGTCCATTACATTTTTTTTTCAATATTTGGTTGATTATTTTATTATAGTTCCCCTTTCCATATTGGGCAATCTATTAGAGGATACTAGTGCTAAGACTTAGCTGCTTCTTTCTCTCTTTTGCAGCCAGTTGCTCCCTCATGTTGGATCTATAATACGACTCCTAACCAACTACTTTGAGACGTCTACTTTGCCAGAGCTGAGGATAAAGGTGTACGCAATTATGAAAGTCTTGCTGCTGTCATTGGGGGTTGGTAGGCATTTTAAATTTTCAATAACTTTGTACTTCTTTTGGCCTTTGTTATGCTAATAACCAGCTGCCTAACTTAGAGGTTGGGTTGTCTGTGTGCATGTCACTAAATGCTCATAAGCTCTCCATATTTAGATGAGATAGTAAATACTTCCTCTGTCCGATCTTATGTGGCACCCATTCCTTTTTAGTCTATCCCAAAAAGAATGTCAACTTTCCTTATTTGGCAACTATTTAATGACTCCATCCCCATTTTATCCTTATTGGGTCTCACTTAACATTTTATTCTGAAGAAAAGTCAACTAAAAGTTAGCATTAAAGTGACTTTAGTGAGCGCTATTTGGTAAACATAACAAAGTCTCTCCTCCTAAAAGCTTGTCAAACAAACTACTCCCTCCGTCCCATTTTATGTTGTACCGTTTGACTTGGCACGGTATTTAAGAAAAAAAGGAAGACTTTTGAAATTTATTGTTTAAAACCATTCTTAGATATTTGTGTGGTTGTAAATCATTTCATTAAGGGTAAAAGGGGAATTTTAAAGTTAAATTGTTTCTAATTATAGTAAGGTGACATTATTTTTTGGGGACGGCACTGCCACATAAAATGGGATGGAGGGAGTATTATTTTTGTTGGATACCTCTTTTAGCTGTATTTATGGATGGTAGATATTCCTCTTTTCCATATGTTTTCTATTACTAAAATATCACATATTTTGTAAGCCTTATGCTTTCTTGAAGTCCCTTCAGTATGGAGGAGTTCAAATGATTGACAAAGTAAATGATCTCTTTTTGTTTGGAAGAAAACGTTGTCATTTTAATATGAAAGCTTCAGTCAAGTTCAAGCAAGGAAGTATTTTGTCTTATCTTAGCTGGCAGGTATCGATGTTCAGATTAGATCCTTATGTTCCATACCTTGCATGTATGTTTTTGGAATTATCAGACTATCTCATTTAAAAGATTAAGTTGTTAGTAAGGGCACACTATGAGACCATCTCATTTAAAAGATTAGGTTGTCAGTGGTCAGTGGTGTGGTTGAGGATCCTAAGGTCTCAGGTTCAAACTCAGTGGAGACAAAAAAGAAATACTTGGTGATTCTTCCCATCTGTCCTAGTTTTGGTGGACAGTATTACCTGGTACCTGTCGTTGGTGGGAGGTGGGAGGTATCTCGTGGAATTAGTCTTAGTCGAGGTGCGCGAAAGCTAGCCTGGACACCACAGTCACCAAAAAAAAGATTAAGTTGTCAGTGAGCGAACACTTCTAGTTATTTTAATTATATTGTATTTCAACACGGCCCCTCACATGAGTGCTTGATTCCTTGTTCATGAGCCAAACACGTCAATTTTTTCCAATGGGTTGCGGTGAGGCTCAAACCCAGGGCCTCTGCCTGCTCTCTCTGATACTATGATAAAGAAATGGAACTTGGGCCTTACTCAACTCTAAACACTAGCTCATTAGGTGAGAGGATTGCCCAAGATCATGTAAAGACCTCCCAGTCCCTAAAGTGCCAATATGGAACTCTATCCTCTTGAGCTAGCCTTAGGCGTTGAGTTAGGCCCAATGTCCATTTCTTTATCATGGTATCAAAGCCTTGCCCATTTCAATTCTTGTTTAACTCGATGTTGGGCCCCCAGATATACTGCATCATTTGTGGATAGGCACAACTCCTTATATGGACTGGGAAATCCTCACCGCTTGAGCTAGCTTTTAAGGTTGAGTTATACCCAATGTCCATATCTTTATCATATGCCAAATAAATCTAGTTCTCTGAGCTGTTGTGGATTGGTGATTTTGATAGTGGTTGTGATTGATTATAAGGTTGTCACTGACTGCAGCAATTTTAATTTGTCAGGGATATCCACACACCTCACTGGTGTGATTGTTAACAAATCATTGATGGATTTAGATGAGAGAGGCACATCTTCCGTTGCACAACAGAAGATACATCCAGAGACTACAACAAAGACTTCTCACAAGAATAGGAAGCATGCAAGTACAAGTAGTTTGCTTGAGGAGCAGCCTGATAAAGATGTTTTTGAAGTGGAAAAGTCCCCAAACATGGCTTCATTATCTGTCAAGATAGCTGCACTAGAGGCATTGGAAGCCCTTCTTGCTGTGGTATGCTTAATGTTGCTCTCACTTTGGACTACTTTTGACAACATGTGGTTTTTAAGAGGAGAATTTTTTATATTAAAAATAATTTTTGAAAGAGTTGCAAGTTATTTTGTAATAGCACGAGGGTCAAAGTAGAAGATAAGGTTGACTTTTTGATGAATTCGTACTTTTAATATCATAAAAGTAGGGTTTTAACTTGGCAGCAGAATATCATATAAGAAAAAGCATTGAAAAGTGTCAAAAAAGAAGTTTCATGTTATAGAAAGCTGACACCATTTTCGGACCAAGCAAAATAGAAAGTAATGCAGGCAAAAAGGAGAGTGACGGGACATTTCTAATGCCTGGTAATCATTTTTTTAATGAAAATGCTTCAACAATTATTAGAGAGAATATAGGCACTCCCTAAAATGCACACGCTCAATCAATTTCTAAAGCATGTCCTTAGGTATACTTGTTAAAGCTGGGATCTCCACCTGCATTCTTGCCTGGGTGCTTTAGAAGTTGAAAAATTAATGTGAATCAGATTTCTGGTTAGAGAAAAGATATTTTCTAGCTATTATGTTGTGAAAGTGCCTCTTCCTTGCTCTCAGGAAAGATTTTAGCCTAGGGTTGCCTTATTCTTGGGATAACAATTTATGTTTATTGGTGAATGAGCTGATCTTTTCCTAGAGTGAGATCCTGGCAAGTAACCCATTGTTCATTGTACAGAAGAAAATCATTCATGCACTCTCTTAAGCATCTGCAGAATTAAGAGATGGTACACGAGAGCTTCAATTCCTTAGTTCTCAGTTGAAAACATCCATTCTTTATCACTCTATACCTATATGTAATCCACCTTCATTCAAAATCATCATCCTTATTAATTTTACGTCTGTAACAAGCTTATTGGTTTCATGATTTTAATCTATTAGTAATATTCATCTGACAGTTAAAGTAGTAGTCTGCAACTCTGTTTTACGACTGCTTGAGTAAGGTCCTTTCTTTGTCATTATATTTCTAATATCCGATGAAATTGTTTTTGTCAATACCTCGGCTGCTTGTCCTTATCCTTAATCCATGAACTAATTATAATTCCGGATAATTAAATAATCTTCTAGGATATAATGAGTACATGAAGATTGCATACTTGTTATATGATGCTATGGTGCCTAATTTTTGAGTTTAGGTTGTCCACAATTTAATACTTAGAAGATTTGGAATATTTTGTGACCATGTAATAGTTCCTACTCTACCATCCCCCCCCCCACACACACACACACCAAAATGTATTCTATATTATCCACTTTATTTCCTTTGTACCTACCTATCTCCAAAAGTTGTTCTTGATGGCAAGTATCTCATCTTTGTCATTTTAAGGGTGGTTCTAGGAGATCTGAAGGTTGGCGAGTAAATGTTGATCACCCTTCTTTTGGATGTTACCAGAAATGCTTCTAAAGGAGGGTGGGCCAAGGATGGCAGAGGCAATTTGGTTTCTGACTCATCAACCAGTATTTGGCGAGACTATCAAATTGCAGCTTTACGAGCACTTCTGGCTTTTCTCCTCTCTCCTGGCCGCACTCGCCCGCTTCACCTATCTCAGGGGCTTGAACTTTTTCGCAGAGGTAAGGATGCAATTTTGTTGAGGTGATTGTACAGATTTTTCTTAGAAACAGCTAGAAATCTTCTATGCCATTCCAGGCATAGCTGAAACAAGTCCTTTAGACAATAGCAAGTATGAACTGTGCACATGAAATTATTCTATTAATCAATCTGCTGTGTGCCTGAGTCATTCCTTGGCAGCCTTCTTCTGTGTCATGTGCTAAATGTACTAAAAACTTACTCTGATAAGGTAGGAGTGAATATTCTAGCGATTGAAATTTAAACTAAGAGATATATAGACATGGTACGAGCAGAAGATCTGTTGAAATTTTTATGTCAACAATTTGTCAGTTGCATAGCTGTGGTAACTGCAACTTTTAAATGTTTGTCCTAGCAGTTGCTCTCAAAATGATTGAGGAAGTGGCCAGAGAGTGGGTGATGCTTTCTATTTAAAATGCCATTATGCTACCAATGCATTGGAATAACATAACATTATATCTAAGGATGATGTTGCTGTTCTCACCTCGTACTTCCCTCGTCCTTCCCTCGTCCCCTAGTTTAGCATCCTTCCAATTTTTTACAATCTGCATAAATGGATAACCTGTTGCTAATTTGGTGTTGGCAGGGACTCAAGAAATAGGAAGTAAAGTTGCTGAATGTTGTGCACATGCTATTTTGGCATTGGAAGTGCTTATACATCCCCGAGCTCTTCCATTGTTAGATCTCGAGTCCACTGACAACAATTACAAAGTTGGAAATAAGTGGTTTTCAGGGAATGTACACATCAGTAACCGTGCAGCAAATCACACATTCCACACTGGCACATCCAGAAAGGCCCCTGACGAGCCAGACTCTTATAATGATGACCTTTACGCAGATTGGATGCGAAATGGAGAAGATTTGGATACCGTGGCAGCTGATCCTGGAAAAGATACAGATATAAGTAATCAACCCCCAGAAACATTGAGTGATCCTTTATCAGAAAAGCTTCCATCTTTTGATACCACTGCAGTAAAAGTTTCTGAAAGCAGTAAATTGGAGGAAGTAGTGCCTATTACTGCTGCTAAGAAAAGCCCCATGGACAGGGATGAGATCATGATTGAATCACAACTAACTCGAAAAACAAGTGAACATTTTGAAGATCTCCTACCATCTAAGAGTAATTTGGTATCTCTCGGATCAGAAAATATCGCGGACAATGCATCAAGAAAGGAGGTGGCAGAAGCTAGCGATGCTGGATTTGCTTCGCCGCTGATGATGAATTTAGACAGAGGTAAAGAGTTGATGCATGAATCTGATAATGAGTCCATGGAGTCAATTCCTGATATTGTTGATGTTGAGCCCGATTCTGATTAAATGGAGAACCGGCTATATAGTAGTCCATATTATATTTATTATGTCTCGTATTTGGTGGAAAAATGCATTTGCCTGTTAAAATCATCGTCGGTCACCTGGCATTTTCTCAAGAGGGAGATTAGGGAGGAGTTGATATATCTATCAGGTTACCACTCTCATGGTTGCGGTTAGGAGTTGGAATAGATTATTTTCTTGTTTTATGCATGTGTTATCCTCACTTGGGTCATGCTTATTTTCTCTGTATTGTTCCAATTTTAACCTGAGTGGGAGCTTGCTAGTGGTTGAATGTTAAATTTGTGTCTAAGCCACTAGTTTTTGGATTTTGAATTCATTAGGTAGATTAGGTAGGAGTTTTTCATTTAACTGTATTTCAAAGGTCTTGTGAGTTCTGTAAGTTGTACTATCCTGCTATTGAGATGAATTCCAATGCAATCCTTGACAAGGATGCCAATTTTGAAAAGAGTGAATTGAGTTTTTAATATGTTTTCTTCATTAAAGGTGTTCAATGTGTAATCTAGCTTTATTACTTCATTACTATTATATACCATTAATCCTCAATTTTGAATTTTCTGAAAACAAATATATTTTAATGAAATTTAAGGACAAGTATTGTTATTATTTTTCTCCTACTTATTTCTTTTTATTTTGTTACTCCTTGTTGTCTTGGTTATCATATTTTCTTCTTTAAAGGTGTTCAATGGATATGTTTTTTTTAAGTCGTGGCTCTATAGAAACAACAATTTTTCTATCTTCACAAGATAAGAATCAGATTGTGTATACATCACTGATGGATTTTTCCATACGAATCAAATTAATCGAATTTCAAAGTGCATTAATATTTAATCTAAAGTTTCGAATTCGAATTTTATGTATGAATTATCCTCAAGTCCGATTTTTCTTTTGTAAATTTAAATTAGTAGTTTCAATTTGGATATCAAAATGACCAAAAATTGTAAAACAGTCAACTCTGGCCTACTAATAAGTGGTATTCCTAATGAGTAATAAAGTCAGTTAAGAAGTGATTATTTCAACAAAGTACTACTGAACTGCCTTTGACGGCTCAATTGATTCTTTATTATTAGTGGATTTTATATGGTAGAGTCCCATTCAATTGATTAAAGAAAAATAAAATAAAAAATAAGTATTTAATAATCCCAGATATCATTTTAGCTTTTGAATTTTAATTGATGTTTTTCAGATCAATAATAATTGCATTTTTATAGCATGAATGAGAGGAGCTGAAATTATTTAAAGTAAAACTGAACATGAATTTTTTTATACATACAATATGATTTTTCGATTAAGATGGTCAGAGTTATGATTGTTTCAAAATGAATCGAAATTGATAATTCGAATTGGAAAAAAATTATTAATTTATTGATAATCGGTTATTGATTTAACGATTTTGATTTATTTTTTTTGGTTATTTGTTCTTAACGGTTTAAGAGTTTTTCTTAACGGATTAATCGATAACACGGTAGTAAATTAAATAATCATATTTGTATCATTGGTTTATAAAGTCCTTGACTTAGATTTTAGTTACATATTTTTATTTCAGGTTGTCTCAAACTTTCGGTTATTTTACAATGTGACAGTGTTTGTTTTTGAGCAAAATATAATATGTCAACTTGTGTGTGGTTCCTTTGATTTATCACCTTGTTTTTAAGTAATTTTCAATATAAAAAATTGGGTCAAATCTTAACGGTTAAATCAATAATTGAATCGATAAGTTAATATCTTAACGATTCTATAATGATTTAGAATGTTTACAAATCAATAATCAATAAATTAAATCGATAAATTTAAAATTAAATTAAACTGATCGATACGCAAACCTAATCATGATGAACCCTTTCTGATACAAAAATATAGTAATTGAACGGTTTTATAGCTGTCATAATTTGACAAATATATTAAGACATGTGAGAGTTGGTGCAGAATGGCATTCGGCCACCCAACAATTAAGACCCTGTTTGGATGAATTTGTTTATTCATAAGCTAAAATGTGTAAATTAAAAATTTCAACGTATGATTTTTTGATTTATTTTTATTATTTTAATTTTAAAAAGTGTTTAAAGTATTAATTTATTTTTTATTATTTAAACACAATAAAATTACTTTAAAATATTTTAACATAAATGTACTTAAAATAAACTGATCTTCATGATCTTTTTGTTTTTATTTTTTAATTCTTATGAAATACAGATGTTTTTAACATCTAGACTATATTTTATTGTTTATTTTTAGCCTGTTTGGATTGACTTATTTTTAAGCACCTTATAAGTTGAAAACTGCTTATAAGTTAAAAAAAAATAGGTGCAGACCAACTTTTTTTTGACTTATAAGTTGTTTTCAACTTATAAACTGCTTAAAATAAGTTCATCCAAATAAACCCAACTATTTATTGGGGCTTATTTTAATACGAAATGACTTTAAATTGGCCGTCAAACACTCAAAAAAAACTAAAAACAGCTTATCAGTCAATCCAAACGGCCTCTTTTGTCTGGTTTTGGTAGGGACAAATGCTCATTTTATTAATGATAAAGCAATAATTTTTTATTAATTAGAAAGCTCACAGACCAATGTGTAGCAACAAAATTTGGAATAAATTTTAGATTTCCTCATTTTTCTAATAGATTTTTTTTGTTAAATACTATAACTCGTATTTGTTCATTCAGTTAGCAAAAATACATTTTAGGTATCATTCAAGTAAAAACTTTTGTTAGTAAAAAATAATAATAATCTCATTATAAGAGTAAAATGCTTTTTATATTTTCAGAACTCATACCCAATATTTAACAATTGTTGTGCTTTAATGAGGACATCATTTGATATTCATAACAGAAAAAATAGAACAATAAGATATTGACTTATTGATTATCGCTTATTGATCATTATCGATTTAACTGTTAAGATTTATCAAAAAAGAAGCATTGAAGATCACTTAAAAATAAGGTGACAAATCAAATGAATCATATACATGAGTTGACAAATTGCACCTTACTCAAAAACAAATACTGACACATTGTAGAATAATTAAGAATTTGAAGCAATCATAAACCTTAAGTCAAAAACTTTATATATCGAATGGTATAAATTTAATATATTAAGTTATTATTGGGTTATCAGTTAACCTGTTAAGTAAAAATCTCAAACCGTTAAGATCCGATAACCTAATAATAAAAAATAATCAAAATGTTACTGAAACTGCTAAACTAATAATCTAGTACCAATAACTTTTTTCAATTTAAATTATCGATTTCGATTTAATTTTGAACAATCTTATTTATTTTAATTAACTTTTAGGGCGTGGTTCTCTGTACACATCGTGCTACTCTCAGTGTGCATTGTTGGCAAATTAAATGGCAAACATTAATAAAACGTTGTCGGTGGAACTCAGGTTCTTTTTGGTTATAAAATTAAAATAAGGCAAGTCACTCATGGAAAGGTATTTTTTTTTTAGAAAAAAAACTTCCTCTAAAAAATTATATGCATTGTATTTTCCAAGAATTTAGTTAATTTAAGCATTATAATTAAGAAATTATAAGAAATTTTGTTCTGTGCAAAAATTTTAAAAAAATATATTAAGATATCTTGGAAATATTTGAATTAAGCTGATTAATTAATGAAATCAAAGACAAGGTATTTTAAATATGAAATACATTTATAACATTATCAAAAGATTAATAATTTATAAATTAAACTAGAAAGTATAGACAAAGAAATCAATTATTATAAAGGCAAATATCTAGATTACGAATTAGAAGTGTAAAAAATAAATATATACCATAATTTTTTTAAAATAAATAAATAAATATATATATATATATATATATATATATATATATATAAAATCAATTTGAGTTGATTTGATT
The DNA here is from genome assembly GCF_947179165.1 of Solanum dulcamara. Classification (NCBI taxonomy): domain Eukaryota; kingdom Viridiplantae; phylum Streptophyta; class Magnoliopsida; order Solanales; family Solanaceae; genus Solanum; species Solanum dulcamara. Next base: position 6,616,511 of record NC_077237.1, on the reverse strand, counting down.
TTTCTCAATTATTTTTCACTAAAAATAAAATTCAAACCAACCAAAAAAATATCAATATTTTTCTTTATTTGATTTGATTTGATTCAAGTTTTCTATTTTGGGTGAACACACTTTGCTAATAATTGTAGCACTCCACATTGAGTCACTTTCTTTACTTCAAAACAAAAAAGAGAATACACACATTTTTAATTTTTCTGTTGCATTTGTAAGAATATGTTAGGTAATGTTTCCTAATATATTTATGGGTGGATGCCGAATTTTTAATAAGGGATATAAAATTTGAAGTAGTAGACATACGAACTAATCGAAGGGAAATTCGACATTTACTATTTATATATAAAAATAATTTTAATCATATATAAATAATATAATTTTTCGCTGAGGGAAGTTCGGATGAACCCTAGCCACAAAGCTCCGCCCCTGCATATATTATATTATATTAATAAATATAACTTTTAGATAGATTATATTATTTTTACTATTACATAATATCACACATATCGCATCAAATTCATAATTATATAAAATGAGACTTTTCGCCGATACTACCGGTAAATTTAAAGGATACAACCATCCAAACAAGATGTAAATATATTGACAAGGAGAAATAAATAATAAACAAACTTTTCTCATTCAACAATGGAGGTTGTAACTCACTCACTACTATATTAGCAGCCATGCTCCTTCACATGTTGTATAAATACTCTACTAAACGCAAATTTAACACCAACCCACGTTCACATTTTTGTAGATCTAAATCCCCAAATTCCATTCTTTGGAATTAACGCCCCCCCCCCCCCCCCCCCAAATTTTTTTCGCCATGGCAGAACAATCACAGAAATGGATTCTTATGGTGACTGCTCAAACACCCACAAACATAGCAGTGATTAAATATTGGGGAAAAAGAGATGAAAATCTTATTCTTGCTATTAATGATAGTATTAGTGTTACCCTTGATCCCGCACATCTTTGTACCACAACCACTGTTGCTGTTAGCCCTTCTTTCCAACAAGATCGCATGTGGCTAAATAAAAAGGTAACCTTTTTTTTTTTAAAAAAAATTCTTAATGTAATGTCTTTAGAAATTTGATGGGTATTTGTTTGGTTGATTTATGTGATTTTTTTCTTCTTTTCAAAATGGGGTAGGGAAAGGGGAAATGAAGGAGGGAATCACAAGGTGGGACTCGAACCCAACAAAGTAAAAGTTTAGAAAGTAGCTGAGCTATTAACATTCCCCGGTGTTCTTACAACATTATTAATTTGTACATTTTTTAAAAAAAGTTGGGGGTAGGCGAGGGTTACAAGGTGGGAGTCAGAGCCTCACCAATAAGGTGAAAGTTCTTAGCTATACAATTGAGCTACTAAGATTCTCTAGTGTCCCTACAACATTATTAATTTGTACATTTTTTTTTTTGAAAAAATTGGGGGTAGGGGAGTATTACAAGGTGGGGGAATTGAATTCTCACCAACAACGTAGAAGTTCTTAGCTAATCAACTAATCTTCTAAGATTCTCAGTGTCCCTACAACATTATTAATTTTGTACATTTTAAAGAAAAGTTGGGGGTAGGTGAGGATTACAAGGTGAGAATCGAATCCTTATCAACAAGGTGAAAGTTCTTAGCTAACCAACTAAGATACTAAGATTACCCATTGATTTATGCGATAGAAAACTGGTTTGGAAGCTCAGATGTGTAGAAAGTTCTGTTCTTGATGAGTGAAAATTTACTAGTTTTTGTCAGTGTATTTGTTAATTGAATGATGACTATATGTTTATTTTGTAATTTTGATTTGGGTAGATGATGTGAAAGAAGACTCTTTTTGAAAAGTTTAGTTCTTGACTTTCTCATTTTATCAGTGTGATTTTACTGAAATGGTTGATATGCATTTGTTCTTGTAAGTTTATGTGGGTTGATTTATGTGATAGAAGGCTGTATTGGAAGCTCTGATGTTGGGAAAGTTCAGTTCCTTGAAGAGTAAAAATTTCTCATTCTGATTTTTTCACAAAAAAATTGATGACTATTTGTTCTTGTAATTTTATGTGGGTTTATTTATTTAAAACAAGATGCTTTGGTAGCTCAGATGTTGAAAAAGTTCCATTATTTAAGAAAATTCTTTTTTTTTAATCTGAGTTTGATCCCTATATCTGATTTTATTTGATGTCCATTTGTTCTTGTAGTTTTATGTGGGTTGGTTTTATGTTAAACAAGGCTTTTGGCATCTCAGATGTTTAGGAAACTCAGTTCTTGAAGAGTAAAAATTTCTCATTTATAGAAGTTTATGTGGATTGATTAACTTGAAACAAGAGTATCCTGGAAGCTCATGTAGTGGGAAGACTCAGTTCTTTAAGAGTGTAATGTTTGTCTAGCTTCTGCTTTTATTTGTTATCTACAAGATCATAGTCTGTTTTGTTATTAAAATATATAAGCTTTTCTATGTCGTTTGGCTGTGTATGACTACATGTAGTGGAATCAAGGAGGTTCACGAGAAGAAAATGAATCGTATGAACTCTCGATACTTTCTGCATTTTTTAGTTTATTTGTTCTTTTTTACGATGCATTTCTTGTTTAATGATGGATCATGTCTTTGATTATCTTCTCTGGTTTTGCTACAGAAATTGGTTAAAATAGTTGTGCAGGAAATTTATAATTCATATTTCTACAGTTTTTGAAATCTGAGCTCATTATATTTCCCCCTTTCCCTCCATTTTCGAGCAATGAGAAAGATATGTATGCTGCAGATTTTTGTTGCTGGGTCTTGAGTCTTGATATTTTTACATTGCTTTTGTTCGTTGTGTAGGAAATATCCCTTGCTGGAGACAGATACCAAAATTGTCTAAGAGAAATTCGAGCTCGTGCTAATGATTTTGAGGATGAGAAGAAGGGTATCAAGATCAGTAAAAATGATTGGCAGAACTTGCATGTGCATATTGATTCTTACAATAATTTTCCTACTGCTGCTGGTCTGGCTTCCTCAGCTGCTGGTTTTGCCTGTCTTGGTATGATTAACCATTCTCTTTCTTGTATTCTGAAATCATTTGTTACTCCTCTTTTTTATTTCATTGATATTCTAATATTAAAGATCTAAGGATCATCAATGGATCTTGAACCTAAGGATGATCAATGAATCTGAAAAGTAACCGGAGTACTCTTATACAAGAGTTTCCGAAGTTTGTTCTTTTCTGCATGCATTTGCATAATGCTCATGTAGTATAAGGTGTTTGCAAATTGCACGTGCCTGGAACTGATGCAACTGTGTAATTAACCTTATTTGTCAGTATATGTGCTTGTTCTGTGGTCTACAAAATCCAAAGTAACTTTGTTTTTTATTGAGTATATGACACTAGAAATTAATTTCATTGGGGCTTTGATGTGCTCAAATATGTGATCTGACTTCAACTAGCAAAGATCAAAGTGATATGTTTGTATTTTTCCAGAGCGTTCCAAAACTTTGGGTTCTTTTACCAGCTTGACAGAATGCTTTTAGGATAAAGCCATTATCTTTGCTGAATTGTTGCATATGTCTTTTCTGGGTATTTTTCTATTGGCATGACCTTGGTTCCATGACAGCAACATATCATATTACTTGGGCAAGTAAAATAGTTCCAAAAGGCCCTTGAAAAAATAGTTTTGTTAGTGGAGAAGCACAAGCTTTTTTTTTTTGTGGTCCATACTCTGTCTATTAAGAATGATCTGTGTTACAATTTCCTACTCATGTAAATAGTACAGTTTAACCAAGTACCACAAGCTTCACTTGATGCAAATCACAAATAAATCAAAGCTTCTTTATAACGTTTTCCTTTAACTGCAACTTATTTTCAGGAAATTATGTTCTGTAACTTTTATATGAGTTGACCATTTAAAGAATGTACTTGCTGATAGATAGTGCATTTATCTGTGCATTTGAGCTTCTTTGGATTCTAATTGCTGTTGCATTATTTCAACTACATGTTGGTTGATGAGTTAGTTGTAACAGTTATCCATGGTTCCACTCTATGCTGCATATGCATGACTTCCTCAAGATGGAGCTTCTGTTTGTGTGTTATCTTCTTTGACCCTTATCTGTAAGGATAATAAATTTTCATTATGAAATTTATGAACTGTGTAGCCCTTCTTGAGAATTCATCTTCAGAGTAATTGTGAAAATGCTTTTCTCTAAGTGAATGTTTCTTATTGTGAGAATCTCTATTTTATCCATTATCACATTTCTTCCGAAAGTTGTGAGATGAGTACTACTTATGTCTCCTATATGCAGTTTTTTCCCTTGCGAAGTTAATGAATGTGCAAGAGGACAATGGGAGACTTTCTGCCATAGCAAGGTAAATTCATATCAGTCGTGAATATTTCGTTACCTGGTCTTTTTTCTCTATATGTTTTGAGATCGAGGTAACAACATATCAAACCGATCCTACTTGATCTTGCTTTTTCTTTTCAACTGCTCATTCAATAACTATGAAAAATAAGAAACTGACATACTTCACTTATTCCCACGCAGGCAAGGTTCAGGAAGTGCTTGTCGAAGCTTGTTTGGAGGATTTGTCAAGTGGGTCATGGGAAAGGTATGTCGAGCTCCTACATTCTTGTGTTGTAGATTGTCTCAACGTACTCTCTATCTTTTCAGTGTGGTCTGATTCCTTTTGTGATGTGTGAAGGAGGAAGATGGTAGCGATAGCATTGCTGTTCCGCTCGTAGATGAGAAACACTGGGATGAGCTTGTTATCATCATTGCAGTGGTATGTACTTCCCATCCAGATGTGATTGCTATTCACTTTTTCTGGAAAGCTTGTCTATTCATGTCATTGTTAGTCATTGAGAAGGAAGAAAGAATCTGTGTCTATGTCTGTTTCTCCTATCCAGATTCGAAAATCTGTCTTTGTGTTATTGTTTTTACTTGTCCCATCTTGTTCTTTGTCCAAACACGATACTTGTCATAGCTTTACTTTTGCGCATCAGTGATTTTCGGTAATAATAATAAGTGGAACAACCGAATCTATCCCATTGGAACTGTATTCCATCAGACTTGAAAAGGGAATTATTTTATGGGAATAAGGTCGTAGAGAAGAACTTGGTTTCTCTTTCACTTGGTTTCTCTTTCATTCTTATAATGAGCCCCTGATTCAAGTTTTAGATCTTGGGGAACCCCTTCTTCTAGAAATCCAAGTTCCTTTGAGTCATACTGCTATGCTGGGAAGTTGGAAGGAAAAAGAGAGTATTCTGCTTTTATTTCTTACTAACTAATTCTTTAACTTTAAAAATGGCACTTATTTGTGTTCATTTATGTGTTCTGCATTTCTTAGTTCTTTCTTTTCGAATGGTTAACTATTGCTACTGAACTTTCAAGTCCTACATATAACTGTTTCCTAGTTCTCCAATAGCAACTTTAAGATACTTTCAGTAACTCATAATTCTTGACTATGAATCAGTGAAGTTTAGTCGTGAATTACACAAATGTTGATCACCAGATCAGTTTTTTGGGTGTATTTTCTGTTTTCAACTTCATAAATAAACAGGGTTCTGAACTTTACTTGCATCATCTTCTTAAATAAGATGCGTGCATAAATGATGATGCTATCAGTTTGATTATTACACTAATTCATCAACTTGTGCCTTCTGATTTTTTTCTGTTCAATTTTTTTATTATGTGCTGTACTCCAGGTGAGCTCACGGCAGAAGGAAACAAGTAGCACCTCAGGAATGCGCGAGACTGTTGAAACCAGTGCACTTATAGAACACAGAGCAAAGGTATTGTCTGTGTACTCTTTACATTAGGATTTTGTAGTCTGACACATCTTCGATCAATATTCTCGAAAATCTCCAGCTTATTTTCATTAGCACTGTTATTTTATCCTCTGCTCAATTGGTAAACATTGTATCAAAAGTTTGACTTCTCATTTTGCGTTGCATATTTCAGGAAGTAGTACCAAAACGCATTATTCAGATGGAAGAAGCTATACAAAAACGCGATTTTCCAACTTTTGCTCAACTGACTTGTTCTGACAGCAATCAATTTCATGCAGTCTGCATGGACACTACCCCTCCTATATTCTACATGAATGACACATCTCATAGGCAAGTTATATTAACTTCAGGCTGTATCTTGAGTTGTGTTGTAACAGAGAAGTTCTGAACTTGATGATCTCTTATACTGAAAGTGGGAGAAACAAGAAAGTCTTGATGGTGTGTTAACTTTTCAGGGTAATTAGCTGTGTCGAGAAATGGAACCGTGCAGAAGGAACTCCACAGGTTTAAAACATTATCCTGCTATTTTCCTAATAGATAATTGCATGATGTGGTTCTTCTTCTCTTTTACTGAAGTAATAAAACGGGTCACCAAGATTTTCAACCTTTTGAAATATCAAAGTTCTGCAGGTTAAATTGGTCACACAAATTTGTACTTGACCCAAAGTAGTGGACACAAGTTATTTTAAGCAGAACGATGATTACCCCTTTTCGGGAAATCTGATTTTATATTTGTAATGGGCAGTGAGTGCTTCCTTCATGACATACCTCTCTCCCATAAACTTCATGCACTTTCTGTGCTGAAGATTTTGCAACCTTCGCAATGCACCCCAACATTGAAATTTTCCCTTCTTGAGCTGGTTTTGACATTAGTGACTTGACATGAACTGCACCAATATCTTGACACTATAACCAGCAACTTTCGGACTTATCTCATACCTTTTTGAACACTATAATTAGCCTTGTTGCTGACGAATGTATCAGTTCACAGTTTGCTTCTAATGATCTGTTTCTGCAAGTTTGACTTCAAAATTAGGTGTAATGTAGCGTGAATAAATGCATATTCCATTTTTACTAAACATAAGAATATTTCCAGGTCGCATACACCTTCGATGCTGGGCCAAATGCTGTTCTACTTGCACGTAACAGAAAGGCTGCCACACTTATGCTTCAGAGGCTTCTTTTCCACTTCCCTCCAAATTCAGATACCGATCTAGACAGGTATGTCTGCCTTATAAAAGATTCAAAGTTCTAATACAACTAATGAGGTAAGTCATGTTCGAGAAAATGTTTTCTAGAAAGTGACTTATTCTTTAGAAAATATATTCCAAGGAAATGTTTTCCCGTGTTTGGTTTGAGTCTATGTTGCTCAGACTGTTCAAAAATGTCAACGGGTGCGTTTTGGATTCTTCAAAAGTAGTGCATTTTTGGAGAATTTGACAGGTGCGACATCGAAAGTGAAGAGACCGCGGAACTTAGGTTTGAGGGTAGTAAATATTTCCCAAAAAAATTATTTACTGACGATGATATAAAGTTAATAGTTGATATAATTGCGAAGGGAAACGATTTCCGTCCAAAAGTGAGGGGACTCATTTTCAGATGCAAAATATTTTCTTTTTCCTAGGAATTATTTTCTGGAACCAAACACCAATATTTTTTCCTCCGTATAAACACACCCCACCATTATATGTATTCTGGACCTCGTGCTATCGACATGCAACCATCGACCATCTTCACTGCTCATTATTGTTCTTTTTCCTTTCTCTCCAGCTATGTCATTGGTGATAAGTCAATTCTAAAGGATGCTGGGATTCAGGATTTAAACGACGTGGAAGCATTGCCTCCTCCACCTGAAATTAAGGACAAGGTTCCGGCTCAGAAATACAAAGGTGAAATAAGCTACTTCATCTGCACAAGACCTGGTAGAGGTCCAGTTTTGCTACCTGACGAAAGTCAGGCTCTCCTCAGCCTTGAAACTGGTTTGCCCAAGTAAAAGAGCAAAATTTTATTTGTGCTAATGTTTAAATAATCGACCCAACTCCACGAGATCCAAGTATTGCAGCCTCTTTGCCTTAAGAAGATGGGGCTGCCATTTTAAACTGTTTTTCTTAGTTTGGATGAACTTTGAATTCAAAGCTTTGGCTTGTAGCTTAGGTTAGTTGTGTACTCTCATCTTTAAGCAATGCAATAAAAGTCCTTATAATTGCTTCTTTTAATGTTAAGAAATCTTTTAAATTCAACAGGTGTGGAGAATTCAAATGATCTGTCTTGCTGTTTGTGTAGTAGCAATCCTTACTGATTGTTGTCTTTCCTTCTTGAGTACTGTTAATATTACCTTACTTGCAACAATTTTTAACCAAAACAAAAAAGAAGGCACTTGTGATGTGTGGATTAGGTGCACATCACAGATGAATATTTTTAACAGCTTGGTATTTTTACAAGATAGACATAATTCTTACAATAATATTGGAATGTGTAGTAAAAACTTAGAAAGATTTTTCTACTAGGAAATTTCAGCGTTCCTCTTTAAGAATGCACTATTTGTTCTTTCTCTCCTGGCAAAAATGTCTTCCAGATAACCTCCTTCATGGCTGGATCATGCATAAGTAGATGTCCAACATTGGGTATTTCATGGAAGTGTATCCATGGAAGTCTTTCTGCAACGTAACGCTGTAATATAACAGGTACAACCCAGTCTTCGTCACCATGCCACAAGTGGACTGAGCCTTCACCATTTGGGAAAAGGTTCTTAAGATCCATAGGATCAAAATCCCATTTCCCGAACCCCACCATCATGTCGCGGTGGAGGGACTCAAATACTCCTTGTTTTACAGCATATTCCTACGGATGAAAGAAGCAGCAACTTTTGAGCCAGCAATACTCATAACATAAGCAGCAAACATATGAACAGAATTCTTAGTTTTGTTATCAATTACGCTATAACGCTTTTAACTTCTTGGCATGTATTGTTCGTCTCCCTAATAGCAGCATACGTTTCACTTCCACTTAAAAAAGTTCTTTCTCAAGAGCATAACGAACACCCCAAGACAAAATGTTACTTAATACCAAAGATCATAGGCAACAACATATCTAGTTGGGTCTGTGGAGGGTAGAGTGTACGCAAACCTTACTCTTACCTCCGAGATGTAGAGAGGATGTTTTCAATAGACGCTTAGATCAAGAAAAAACAGTCCAAAAAAGCCCGTAAAAAGAAGTAACGAAAGTACAATAAACAACATATAATAACAACATATAGTAACAGAACAAAAACTACAAGAAAAAAATACAATGATCGAGGTACAAGGAACAACGTATAGTAAATAGATTAAAGGACAAAAAACTACTGGAACAATATTACAACTACTAGTATGAACGGACAACAAGACAATACACTACTAGTGATCATGGGCAAGCAAATATAAAAAAATGTAACTTGTAGGACTTTTCACCCCCTGTGGTCATTTTAACGTTTCAATAAAAACAGAAGAAACATTTAAATATGAGAAGGAATAAAACTCCAATTTACTATTATCCAGAACAAAATTCCAAGCCATTATAATTTCTCCCTGAAAATTGTTATTCCTATATCAAAGTTAGCAAACTAGAAACAATAATGATGAAAATAAAAACAATATCCGAGTCCACCGAATTCACTGTGTGACCTTACAGAATTTAATCCCCTCACTGTACCCGAGGTTATGTATTATTTCTTTTCAAGATAAAACGGATAAATTATTAAAGAAGTAGCGGTACCTCAAACTTTAATAATTTCAGCGAACTCAAAACCCAGCAACAAAACCACACAAAGACTCAACTTTGTTTGTGAGAAAATATATGCAGAAGGGGGAGAAATTTGATGTTTAAAAATGAGAGGAAAATCCTCTATTTATAGACAACAAAGAGTAGTGTGAACAAATGCTTATTGTGGCTTACTGAAAAAGTCAGAACCCTTCGCAAAAGTCACAACCTTTCAGAAAAGTCGCAACTCTTCAAAAAAAGTCACAACTTTTTGAAAAAGTCACAACCTTTCAGAAAAGACACAACCTTTCATAAATGTCACAACCTTTTATTTCCCATTCACACCTTTAAAATTCAACAATAATTTGTTACAAGGACCAAACACATGCATGGAAGGGAACAGAAGTGACAGTAATCTAACAGTAAATTATCCAAATTCAGGTAGGAAACCAATTACCTTAAGTTTTTGCATTTGACTTGCATGCTTAGCAGATCTGGAAACAACTTCTAAATCTGGGGGAGACATTTTGGGTTTTCCAGATATAACACTATTGCATGGGAACCACTTCTGAGTGTTCCACCAGTAGACTAGCCAAGGCGCATAATGTGCAACTCGAAGTGCCCATTGGTCCTGTGGGAGCTGTAGATTGTATCCCTCTGTTGACAAATTATCAGGAAAGCTAGGCCACCAGTAATTTACAACAGGAGCAACTAGAGCTGCTCCAGCTAACCTATTAGCACCAAAAGAGGATGCAACAAATAATCAAAAAACAGAGAATACAGGGATACTGGAAGTCTTCTTGTTGTTGCTGTTGCTGAGTACAGCGAGGACCAAAAGAAGGTAACAAATATATCACTCAGAGGGACTTTGATTTTATCAAGTTGTGTAAAAACGAGGACATGACCCTAAATAGGAAGATATGGAGGTCAGGAATTAGGGTAGAAGGTTAGTAAGTAGACGAGTAGTGTCTAGTTCTCCTATCAGTATTATTATTATTACCTCCTACTTTCTTATTCTTTGATTCGTCTCACTTGGAGCTGATAAATTTGAGCCGAGGGTCTTTCGGTAACAGCCTCTCTACCTCCATGAGGTAGTGGTAAGGTCTGCGTACACTTTATCCTTCCCAGACCTCACTAGTGGGATTTCATTGGGTATGTTGTTGTTATTGTTTCTTATTCTTTGATTTTAGTGTTACATGTTGTTTCCGTTGCTTTAGTTGTCATTCATTTTGTTGGTGCTACTTGTTCTTTTTTAAAAAAATTAGCATAGCTTCTTCACTATCGTATTTGTTTTACTTGTTTTTTGATTCTGCTTTACTTGAGCGAGGATCTATCAAAAACAGCCTCTTTACCAACATAAGATAGGGGTAAGGCAGCATACACTCTACCCTCTCCGGACCCCACTTACGGGATTACATAGGGTATGTTGTTGTTGTTGTTGAGTAATGTAATACTGAGATCCACACTGCTTCAGTTATACCTCTCTTACCTTTCAGGTAAAGATGGCAAGCAGTTACGTGAAACAACAATCTGCTGTATTTCTAGGACAGTTGGTTTCATGTTCGGAATGCTTTGCTATAAATCAAAACTTCCTCCTCATCTGTTAATTCTTAGGTCTTTTACATTTTGTGTCTGATAGGATATGATAATGATGACATGGCAGTTGAATGTTAAGGACAAGATTTCATGAAGCATGTCGCTCATGCCAAGTGATTTCCACACATCAAGCTTTAAAGCAAAAGATATTGGGTACAAATATACCTACCGATTAGGGATGTACTTGAGGCAACCCCAAACTGAATGACCACCCATGGAAAACCCCATAACATAAAATTTAGGGCCAAGTCCAAGTTGATCAGCAAGCTCTTCCATATCCAAAGCTGTAGTTTGTATAGTCCGTTCTGGAAGTGGATCACTTTCCCCATAACCTGGTCTATCAAAAGAGACAACATACGCCCCTAATTCTTCAAGTGTATCCTGAAAGAAACATCAATAAACCATTATTTCTCAGTTCAATTATACTCAAAAAGGATGCAGAAGTACAAGATTGACAAAGAGTTGATGAAATACCAAGGGTGCAATAACTGACTCATATTTGGTAGAACCAAAGCTATGTGCATATACGACCTTATATTTGGCCTTTTCTTTGGGTACACCATGCTCCTTATAAGCCAGATGTCTTCCATCCCTAAGTTTGATTCGAGGTCCGGTAACAGTTGGACCATCAGGAGAGCCACAGATTCTGGGAGGTGGAGGTAGGAGGGCTGGGAATGCCCATGCTAGACCTGAAATCAATAAGACAACTAAAACTTTCCCGAGCATACCTGAACACAAGATAGAAACAACTCTTATAATATTATGGAATATGTAGATGACATAGTGCAACCTAAGATATATACTGATCGCTTAGTAGAGAAAAAAGAACAATTTTAGAAAGATTTTGCCTACAAGGAGATTTCAGATGTTATATGACGATAAAGAAAAAAAGAATGGTGGCAAGGTGATGATATGAAGAAATGAATGTGGAATACACAAAAGGGCAAACAAATTTAAACAAAATGTAATAACACAGAAGAAGATATTATTTTGGAACTTTCAGGAGAATTGAGTTTTCAACAAGCAAGAACACAACCACCCTCTTCTAGTGTTAAGATTGAAAGCTTGCAATCACAGAACTTTTGTATGATAACCCTTGCTCATCTAAAGGCCAATGTGCTCCAACTTATGAAATCACCCATTGAAAAAAAGAGTATTCTTTAGAAAAAAATTGCTGACAAGGAAATTTCCGCTTTTATATGACAATAAAGAAAATAAAGAATGGTGGCGAGGTGATGACATACAAAATACTGAAAGTGGAATACACAACTGAAAGACAAATGAACTAACCAAGATATACTAAGATAGAAGAAGGTATTTGTTTGGAATTTTAAATCAAATCAAGTTCTAACAAGCAAGAACATAATCACCCTCTTCTGGTGTTAAGTTTGAAGGCTTGCAATCACGGAACTTTTTTATGACTATCCTTCTAGTCAAATTCCCTCAACTGATGAAATCATTCACTCGATTCCTACAACCAAGTTTTCCTCAATGTGGCAAAATAAAAGTGAAAGAGAAGATTGTCTAGTATGACTTAGTCATGGATTATTCTTCCTATATGGAGACTGGAGAGAGGCGTTGTTAGCTTGGGGGAGAAATTCCAATGTCTTTCTTTCATCCTCTCTGTCTAGAGCCTATGCCAATTGGTCTTGACAGTAGAAAAAGCTGCACCAACTTTACTATGAGCTACATACAGTAGAAATGAAGCTAGATTTGGCATGAGCAAGAACAAAATTACACAAAATATAACTATTTCCATTCTTCTGTAAACCTAGTTCTTGTCTCAAAATCCATCAAAACATCAGCTCTTCTTGTTTTCTTTCTTGGGTGAGCTGCACTACTATTATTTTCTGGCTTGTTAATTTTCTCTCAATTTTCCTCTTCATTACTTTGTTTCTCAATTTTCTTTTGGCCAAGAGTAGGGGGCAGGCATGCAGAGCTACAAACCTATCTACAGGTTTTGCAGAATTTAGTAATTTTAGCTCAAACCCTGTAGTTGTATCTAAAAATACACTTAATATATATAATAGAAATTATCAAGAACCTATAAAGCTCATGTGGATCTAGCTTTCAACAGCATAGAACACACATTATGAGAGATGTTGAAGGGGGCTGGTTCTCCGCTATATGCATGCTAATGGAGCAAGTATGTTTATCATTGTGGTTCACCTTCATATTTATCATGGTCTATATTATGCCAGTTATAGCATTCCTAGGGAATTTGTTATCTATAAACTCAAAATCCTGATTCTGTCTAGGGATGGCAATACGGTGGGGCAGATATGGGGCGGAGTTTAGGCTATGCGGGTGGGAGGCGGGTTGAAATGACTTTTTCTTAAAACTAAGAGGGGCAGGGCGGATTGCGGGTTTAAACCAAAAAAAATTGACGTTAATATTATTCTCGTGAACATACCTCGAATTATATTAGCTTTATCTAAAATTATATGATATTTAGAATTACGTGTATTACACTACAAATTAGTTGCAGTTTGTTCGAATGTGAGAATATAGTGCCTCCGTGTACGTATGTGAATATAATAGTTATGACTTCAAATGGTGATGAAACATTTTTTTGAATTTTAAACCTTAAAAATAAATTTAAAAAAATTACATGTATAAGCAAATTCTCAACAATCAAATAATATAGTTTGCTCCCAGAGTTAGGTGTATTCAAATTGTAAAGAAACATACCTTTGCTGAAATTGGAATGAAAAAAAATCGAATCTTGAAGATGATTCAATGGCTTTGTTGGGAGAACACTGAAATGTTGAGCTTTAATGAGTGAGAAGACAGCTATTGGGTTGAATTTGTTAGAACTGTGTAAAGATTTTGCAGAGGTCAACAATGTTAGGTGAACTACCTTTTGAATAAATGGAGACAGAGAGGAGAAACCAAATTTTGTATGAAAATTAGTAGTGCCCATTTCATTGAGAGGTTTGACCAGGGAGTTTTCGTCTGGCATCAGGTGTCAATATTATATCGGAAAAAAAAGGTCATATTTGCCTTTGTACTCATTGAAAGAAGTTATATTTATTCTCGTCATATTTTTTTTTACTAAGTGGGTCAAATAAAATATATTGAGCCATGTAGGTACCACGTAGGATAATAAAAATATATTCATGTATGAGCCATGTAGGTATCACATAGGCGTCATGTAAGATAATAAAAGTGGTGACATAATACTTAATTGTTCAAGGACAAATATGTGTTCAAAGTTAGATGGTAAAGAAAAATTCAATGAGCACAAGGACAAATATGACCCTTTTCTGATATTATATCTATTTTATTGAAACAAAACAGAAGGCTATGATAATGTGTGGATTAGCTGCATATTACCGGCAGAGCAGAGCCACCTTATAATGAGGGAGTTTATCTGAACTCTCTTCGATGAAAATTTATATTATTTATATGTGGTTAAAATATTTTTTTTATGTATATATAGTAGATGTCAAACTCTCTTGCCTAGTTTATGTGTCTATTTTTTCAAATTTTGAACCTCCTTATTAAATATTCTGAGTTTACTATTGATTCTAGATAGACAAAAACCTAATATTTAAGTAGAAAAGAATAAATGAATAAATGGACGGATCCATAATCCACCATTTTTCGAACCATGTGAACTCTATTTCTCGATTATGAAAAAAAAAGAACTTTTGTGGCTGGAGCCACAAGTTACTATTCCCTTCAAGGAAAAAAATTTGTATCTTGATGTTTTTCCACTAAAGATGTGTTCAGTATTGAGGAAAATGAAAAATATTATCTTGAAAATTATTTTCTAGAAAAATATGTAAATTTGTTATTTTGTTTTTTGTGTTCGGTAAATAAGGAAGAAAATATAATCTTGAAAATATTTGTATATAAATTGTTTGGGGTAGGAAGCACTACAACTAAAGTTTGATATGATAATAAATAATGAAAATAAATTGGACACGAGAATTTTACGTGGAAACTCCTCAAACAGATAGAGGGAAAAAACCACGGGGTAGAAGGATCTTACTGTGATAATATGGGAGTACACTGCTCTCAAATACAAAGAGAAAACAACAATTAACACTTCTCTCTTATAAAATGAACAACTCACTAAAGAGAACACTCAAGACTAAATATTTATCTTGGTGTATAACTCTCTTTGTGTTCTTACTCTTTTGGATTGTATTTTTTTTTTGTGGGATAATCTAAACGAGTGCAAGATGCCTTCTATTTATAGAAAACTAGAAATACGTAAAATCCGCATATTGCACCTTCCTTTTTGATTACGCATTTTGTTCCCTTTTTGATTATCTTGCATAAATGAATACCAAATTCTAAACAAAATTTCCTTCGCCAACTTTAAATTATTTTTCCAACATTAACTAATTCTGAATTCCTTTAAAATTTAAGCATCTGCTTCTATCCAAATTCTAATTTCTCTGTCACACTTTGAATAATTTTTGCAATCAAACTATAAGACAAACGCCAAAAACAATTTCAAATAATTATTAATATTTTTCACAGCTTGGTATTTTTACAAGATAGACATAATTCTTACAATAATATTGGAATGTGTAGTAAAAAATAACAATTTAGAAAGATTTTTCTACTAGGAAATTTCAGCTTTCCTCTTTAAGAATGCACTTTTTGTTCTTTCTCTCCTGTCAAAAATGTCTTCCAGATAACTTCCTTCATGGCTGGATCATGCATAAGTAGATGTCCAACATTGGGTATTTCATGGTAGTGTATCCATGGAAGTCTTTCTGCAACGTAACGCTGTAATATAACAGGTACAACCCAGTCTTCGTCACCATGCCACAAGTGGACTGAGCCTTCACCATTTGGGAAAAGGTTCTTAAGATCCATAGGATCAAAATCCCATTTCCCGAACCCCACCATCATGTCGCGGTGGAGGGACTCAAATACTCCTTGTTTTACAGCATATTCCTACGGATGAAAGAAGCAGCAACTTTTGAGCCAGCAATACTCATAACATAAGCAGCAAGCATATGAACAGAATTCTTAGTTTTGTAATCAATTACGCTATAACGATTTTAACTTCCTGGCCTGTATTGTTCGTATCCCTAATAGCAGCGTACTTTTCATTTCCACTCGAAAAAGTTCTTTCTCAAGAGAATAACAAACACCCCAAGACAAAATGTTACTTAATACCAAAAATCACAGGAGACAACATACTCAGTGTAGTTCCACAAAGTGAGGTCTAAGGATGGTAGAGTGTACACAGATCTTACCCCTACCTCAGAGTTAGAGAGATTGTTTCAAATAGACTTTCGGCTCAAGGAAAAACAGTCCAATAAAAAAGTAACGAAAGTACAAGAAACAACAAATAACAACAATAAATAGTAACACGAAAGAAACTACAACAAAACAATACAATAATCAAGGTATTTGGAAGTTGGAACAATATATAGTAACAGAAATCGAAGGACAAGAATTAAAGAAACAATACTACGACTACTAATATGAACGGATAGCAAGACAACGCACTAGTGGTCATAGGCAAGAAAAAACAAAAAATTGTAACTTGTATGTTTTTTTCACCCCTTTGGTCATTCTAAGTCTAACGTTTCATTAAAAACAGAAGAAACATCTAACAAAAGATGGAATAAACTCCAATTTACTATGAGCCGGGACAAAATTCCAAGCCATTACAAATTTTCCCAGCAAATTTATTACAAGGATCAAACACATGCAAGTGATCATGAAGTGAGAGCAATCCAACAGTAAATTGTCCAAATTCAGGTAGGAAACCAATTACCTTAAGTTTTTGCATTTCTCTTGCATGCTTAGCAAATCTGGAAGCAACTTCTAAATCTGGGGGAGACATTTTGGGTTTTCCAGCTATAACACTATTGTACGGGAACCATTTTTGAGTGTTCCACCAGTAGACTAGCCAAGGCGCATAATGTGCAACTCTAAGTGCCCATTGGTCCTGTGGGAGCTGTAGATTGTATCCTTCTGTGGACAAATTAGCAGGAAAGCTAGGCCACCAGTAATTGACAACAGGAGCAACTAGAGCTGCTCCAGCTAACCTATTAGCACCAAAAGAAGATGCAACAAATAATCAAAAAACAGAGGATACAGGGATACAAGAAGTCTTTCTGCTGTTGTTGAGAATAGCAATGACCAAAAGAAAGTAGCATATATATCGCTCAGAGGGACTTTGATTTTATCAAATCATGTAATACCGAAGACATGAACCTAGATAGCAAGATATAGAGGTCAAGGATCAGGGAAGAAGGTTAGTAAAGAGTATTGTCTAGTTCCCCAATCAATATTATTATTATTACTCTCCTAGTGTCTTATTGTACAATTTTAGTGTTACTTGTGGTTTCCTTTGCTTCAGTTGTCGTACATTTTGTTTTTGCTACCTGTTCTATTTAATTATGTTTAGCATGGCTTCTTCGCTAGTGTATTTGTTCTACTTGTTTTTTTGTTCTGCTTTACTTGAGACGGGGGTCTATCGGAAACAATCTCTTTACCTACATAAGGTAGGGGTAAGGTTGCATACACACTACACACTACCCTCTCCGAACCACACTTGTGAGATTACAATGGGTATGTTGTTGTTTTTGTTGAGTTGTGTAATACCGAGATCTACACTGCTTCAGTTATACCTCTCTTACCTTTCACGTGCAGATGGCAAGCAGTTAAGTGAAACAACAATCTACTATATTTGTAGAACAGTTGGTTTCATGTTCGAAATGCTTTGCTATAAATCAAAACTTCCTCCTCGCCTGTGGATTCTGTGGTCTTTTACATTTTGTGTCTGATGGGTTATGATAATGGTGACATATCAGTAGAATGTTAAGGACAAGATCTCATGAGGCATGTGGCTCATGCAAAGTGATTTACAGACATACCGATTAGGGATGTACTTAAGGCAACCCCAAACTGAATGACCACCCATGGAATACCCCATAACATAAAATTTAGGGCCAAGTCCAAGTTGATCAGCAAGCTCTTCCATATCCAAAGCTGTAGTTTGTATGGTTCGTTTTGGATGTGGATCGCTTTCCCCATAACCTGGCCTATCAAAAGAGACAACATATGCCCCTAGTTCTTCAAGTGTTTCCTGAAAGAAACATCTAGGTCATTATAATCTCAGTTCAATTATACTCAAAAAGGATACAGAAGAACAAGTTTGACAAAGAGTTGATGAAATACCAAGGGTGCAATAGCTGAATCATATCTGGTAGAACTAAAGCTATGTGCATATACGACCTTATATTTGGCCGTTCCTTTGGGTACACCATGCTCCTTATAAGCCAGATGTCTTCCATCCCTAAGTTTGATTCTAGGTCCGGTAACTGTTGGACCATCAGGAGAACCACAGATTCTGGGAGGTGGAGGTATGAAGGCTGGGAATGCCAGACCTGCAACCAACAAGACAACTAAAACTTTCCCGAGCATACCTGAACTCAAGATAGACATAACTAAGAACAAGTAAGAACACAATCACCCTCTTCTAGTGTTAAGATTGAAGGCCTGCAATCACAAAACTCTTTTATGACAATTTTTGCAAGCTAAATTCCCTGAACTTATGAAATCATTCACTCGATTCCTACAACCACGTTTCTCTCAATGTGGTAAGAAAAAATTGAAGGAAAACATGGTCTAGTATGACTTTGTCGTGGATTATTCTTCCTTTATGGAGAGAGGCGTTGTCAGCTTCAGCGAGATATTCCAATGTCTTTCTTCCATCCTTTCTGTCTAGAGCCTATGCCAATTGATCTTGACAGTTGAAAAAACTGCACCTACTTTACTATGAGCTAGATACAGTAGAAAGGAAGCTAGATTTGGCATGAGCAAGAACAAAATTACACAAATTATTTTCTTTCTTCTGCAAACCTAGTTCTTGTCTCAAAATCCATCAAAACATCAGCTCTTCTTGTTTTCTTTCTTGGGTGAACTGCACTACTAAAAAAAGGTTGAGCTTTAACGAGTGAGAAACAACTATTGGGTTGAACTTGTTAGAACTGTATAAAGATTTAGTGTAGGTCAAGAATGTTGGCTTTTGAATATATGGAGACACAGAGAAACCAAAATTTGTAGGAAAAGTAGTGGCGACCATTTCATTATATGGTTGGTCCACCAACTGCATCTACTGTGTGATATTTATATGAAAAATTGATTGGAACTTAAAAGATTTTGGTGGAATAACTACTTATCACTCCGACATAATTTTTATTTATAGGTTCAGCTGTTTTATGCACCATTTTCTCTTATGACTTAGTTGGTTTCAATTTTTATATTTACCAAATTTATTATATCAATTTTTAAATTTATAAATCAATAAAAGTCAGTTATATGATTTTGCTTTTGGTTTGATTAAATCAAATTAATAAATTTATTTTTTTTCTTTAATATGATCAATTTATCCGAATAATTAAAGAATTAGATAAATGGAATCGTTTTTTTCCCAATCACCACTCAAGTTAACGAATATTAGTAATCCAATTGGTTAATTAAACTTTTGTTTGGTTGGTGAGAACTGGATTCCTCATCTTGTCATTTCCTTTCTATTTCTCCTTTTCTATCCCAATTTTTTTTAGAAAAACGTTAATTAAAATCACCACCACAAAAAAGCAATAAAGTAACAACTACTCCAACAAACACACACACATATATAATTACTGCCTTTCTTTAATTTTAATTGTCATTTTAGCTTTTTTCATATTTATAAAAAGAAAGTTTATTAAATTATTTTTATTTAATAAAAATATATTGAATTTTTCCTCCTAAATACTATGCATTAAAAATAAAAAATGCCTTTAATATTAAAGATATAATTCGAAATAATTGGGGTGGAGATCATTTACACCCCCAAACTTTACTTTAAAAATTAAATATGCCAATTTAACTTGACTTCAACTGTCATCTACATTCTCCAACTTTGAATGTGCACAAGTAGACACACGCGTTTTTACATGACAATTCACATGACACTAAAACTAATTAGTATTATATCATGTATGATATATATTATGTTATGTGCAGGACGTGTGCGTCTATTTGTTTAACTTTATACAAGTTTAAACAGTAACACACCCCATTTTGGAAAACATAAATATCAGTTGATGTCAAGTTAAATAACACGTTAATGTAATAAGTTAAGAGATAAGTGGAACTTAAATAAATATGCACATAATACATTCATATATACTAGAGAGTGCTAAAATGAAAAGTAAAGGCAAATTAGAATTGTTATCTATGTATTTAGCGCCCCCACCCCCCACTCCCCACCCCCCACCCCCACCCCCCAAAAAAAAGAGAAGACATAATCAGGGAATGGACGTGAAAATTACTATAGCCTTATAATATGTAGACATTAATTCATAATTTAGGATTAATTTACTATATGATTACTCTATATGAGACGAACTGATTTCTTTTTTAACGGTGATTACACAAATATATTTTGACGAATTTTATAAATATAATTAATATTTATTGTATAATCTCTAATTATTATGATATCAGGATTTAAAAGTGGATTTGAAAACTACTTGTAAATGTTGTTGACTCTCATGTTTCAAAATACATTACTTCTTTTGGAATAATTGATAATGTGTGTCTACCAGAGGTAGAGCCAGATAGGGTCGAGAAGATCATCTGAGCCTCCTTCAATAGAAAATTACACTATTTATATATGAATAAAATTAATTTTTATATATATAATAGATATTAAATCTGATTTGAAACAATTTTATATATATATATATTTTTTGAACTCCTTTAATAAAAGTTTTGACTCCATCATGGATGTCTTACAGCTCTTGAATACCACAAACTTAATTTTGATGTATAATCTGATTTTTCTATTGAAAAAGTTTTATCAACCAACCATTGGTAGTGTTTTAACACGACCATGTTCATCAGAACAAAGAAAGACACGATTGCAACATATATCCATAGTGTGAAAGCATCCTTTAGCTAGCAGAATTACAAAAACATTAGGATTCGTGTGTTCTATTATAGATTTGGCTCGCATGGTCTCAACTCCGATTAATTCTGGCCACTCATATTGATTTGGATCATCTGGGCCACCTTTGCATCTGTTACCAGTACAATAACAATGGGCACAATGATATTGGATTTTGGATTGACTCATGACCAAATACTGAGAAATGAGTATTAGAAAACTTAGAAGAAAAAAGGGTTTTATTTCCTTCATGTTTATGTTATTGGTGAATGGTGATCAAGAGCTTTAATTTATAGGACATAAAACAATAATTAATGTGTTATAACCTTTTAATGGAGATATGATCCAATATAGTCTGGTCAAGATTGAAGTAATAATGGTACATATAAGGATAATAGTGGTGTAACAATATTATCTGTAAAATTTATAATGTTTGACACTAATTTTGTCACTTTCACAATTTAGTTATTTTTTTTTAGCTTCTTCAATTTTAAATAATTTTAAAATAATTATTTTGTAAGATTAAAAATATTTTTTTCAAATTAATTTTAAGATAATTTTGTCATTTTTTTCTATTAAAAAACATATCTTTATATAATTCTGATTTATATAAATTATAGGGCAACAATTCTTCCTTCATGAGAGAGGTGATGTCAGCTTCATCGAAATATTTCTGTTTCTTTTTTCCATCGTCTCTGTCTAGAGCCTGTGTCAATTAGGACTATTCAAAATTGAACCAAATTCGATAATTCAAATTTTTTTTATTGATTTATTAATAGAAGATTATTGATTTAACGATTTGATAATGACTTTGATTTTATTTATTTTTTCAAAATATAGATTTCATAACGATTTAAAAACATTTCTAAACAGGTTAATCGATAATCTAATAATAGTTAAGGATAAATATTGTAGGTCCATTATGTTTTACAATTCATGTTGCGCAAAATAATAAAAAATTAGTGGGTTTCTTTTGTATCAACTATTATGCTTGTTATTTTCTACTTACAATTAGTTCCTATTATTGTGTCCATTGTGTTATTAATACTTATTCTAAACAAGTACATCATATTAAATATAATTGTCACGATTCAAAATGGGTCATGAGTGACACCCACACTTAACCTCCTAAGTGGAAGAACCAAAGATACAAACCCCAACTTATATTAGCC
This sequence comes from Solanum dulcamara, assembly GCF_947179165.1. Taxonomy (NCBI): domain Eukaryota; kingdom Viridiplantae; phylum Streptophyta; class Magnoliopsida; order Solanales; family Solanaceae; genus Solanum; species Solanum dulcamara. The sequence goes on along the minus strand of NC_077237.1, from coordinate 6,594,353 downwards.
ATTCAAGTTATGAAATACGACAACAATGCGGAAACTCAAAGCTTATTAACGTAAGAAATAACAAAAACCGCTAAAGTCTATTACATAGCATTCCTCAAAATCTGAAAGTCATCACATCAAGGACATCTAAGTTTAAATACTAAGTCTAAAAATATCAAACACCAAAATAAATAAATAACATAGTTTGTGTCCGAAAACAAAGGACATTATGCCATGGCCGAGAGAATCCAATACGAGCTGGAAGGAATTGCTCACCTGGAACCTGATGTGTTGGACACTGCTAGAGCTGAGGGCGAGTCGAAGTCGATTGTACACTCGCTGCACTCCACAAAATAAAATAAAATAAAAAAGAAAAATACAAGTAGGGATCAATATAGGACAACATGTACTGAGTAGGTATCATCGTCCGACTCGAAATAGGAATCAATATGCATAAAATAATAGCAGGAAATCAACTATATAGCCTTTAACATGTGGCAAACAACAAGATCAAGATCAAATGACAACACAATAAAATAATTACTTAATCAGTCAACGATATCAAAAATATACATGAGGACTAAAGCCTCCATACCACGGTCTTTTGAGAAATAAGTTATTTGAGATTAGGTAGTATTAATTCATTTAATTTATTTTCCTTTAATATTACTCTATTAGAACGTGACACTCAATCCAATAATATCGCGTCGGCTCATGACACCCAATTCAAATATATCATGCCGGCTCATGACACCCGATACAAATATATCGTGCCAGCTCATGACACCCGATTCAAATATATCATGTCAGCTCGTGACACCCAATTCAAATATATCGTGTCATCTCATGGCATCCAATCCCATAATATAATTAATTTATCATTTTTTATTATCACATTCCACTTCATTAACAATATTTCATCAAGTCTTTTTTATTCAAGGCATTACTTTTGATAGGGCAAGTTCAAGATTATGGATTTCACGGTCTTGGAAATGCAGACCAATCACAACAACATATCAACCATAGAAAACTTCTCAACATTACTCAACGACTATCAATCATTATTAAGAGTCTCTCTATAATATAGAATAAACCATAACCTACCTCAACCGAAGAACCGAAGTCAAACAAACTAATTTACCGGTGATTTTCTTTTCTTCGATGCCTCAAAACGTTTCCAATCTAACTAGTATACTATATTCGTAAGTAAAGGAATTCATAAACACCCATACTATATATATAACGTAGATCCAACAACTCACCCAATTTTATAATCAATTCCCTAAAACTCAAATTTAGGATTAAGCCTCAATTCCCCCAAGAAAAGGGACTATCCCAAAGTTTATGACTTGAACAACGAGTCGTAGGGACTCCTATAAGTCATAGGAGTGGCTCGTAGGAATAATATTAAAGTTGGAAAATCAACTAAGTTTGGAATTGAGTTTACAAGTCAAGTTGACGACTCGTAGAGTGAGCCGTAGAGTTGATCTCTAATTTTGTGAAATTGACAAGCCTCAGTACTTTCGAGATGACTCAACGAGATGAATCGTAGAATGAGTTACGAGTCGTAGAATGGACTCGTAGAATTGGTTCCTATGTTCTAACTTTTGACTAAGTGACGAGAAAAATTGATGATTCATTTGTACAACTCGTAGGAGAGTCGACGACTCATAAGGATGAGTCATAGGGACCAAGTTTCATTACAATACCCTATGATTTTGGAGCACAAGTTTGACGACTCATATTGACGATCCGTAGACCAAATGATAAGTCGTAGGAGCCATCCATAGTGTCGTAAAGGAATGATTTTTTATTGTGCATAGATGTTAAGGTCAATTATGTGTGGGAATATATTTGGAGAGGTTTTAAGGTCACAAGAATCCTCTAGCACAAAGTCGAGTTGAAAGTTTTCTTACCAATTGAGTTTTGGTGAAAGATTTTACTGTGGTCAATTTTAAATGATCATATCTTCTAGAATATAACGAATTAAATAGATGACCTATCAAATTAAAGGCATTTGAGTCCTCTTTCCAACTCCACTAATTTTGTCTCATTTGGAGTTTGGAGTAAAATCTTATGGCCATTTTACTAAAGACTGCCAAATTAAAAATATTACGACCTTGAGTTACGACCCGTGGAAACAAGTTACAAACCATAGAAATGTTTACGACCTAGAAACTTAAGATCAAAGACTCAGTTTTTCAGATTTTTCCAAGGTTTAACAGGACGAATTGGGTCTATGACCCATAAACACTTTGATGATACGTAAAAAGTGATTCGTAGGGTCTTCTGATCAGATTTATATGAGGCGTTGTTTGGTATTTTTCCTATAAGTTCCTCAATGTATTTAGACTTTTTGGGACTATCAACTGTTGACTACCCTAAGTATTCTCAAACTCTCATTCTATTATTAACTCTCAAAAATCACAAGTCTTCTCTCCCAAGGGATCCTCTCAAAGGTCTTCTCCCACACTCAAGCTAGGGTCTCAAGATCAACAAGGTTTATCTTCAATTTCTTAGTGGATTCAATCAAGGTATGTGGGATTGATTCATGGGTTCCTTTCACTTATGAAGTCCCAAGGTTTTCTCAAGGTTTCTTTCAATTTCAATTGATTATGAACCCTAGTTTTGATGAATTGCATTGGAATGATTTAATTTTATTTTTAGATGTTATAAATGATCATTATATGCATGTTTTCACATGAATTTCATGATTTTAATTTAAATTATGAATTTCCATGAATGAAGCTATTTCAAATTAATATTATGAAGTTAAAGCTGATTTTCATGAATAGATTATGAGTTCAATGATCTTCAAGTAAAGTTTTCATGATTTAAAGTTGAGATTATGATTTTTATGATGAAAGTTATAATGATGATCAAAGTTAAGATCAAAGAAGTTATTATGTTGTGATAAGTCCATCTATCATGTATGCATGTTTTACCTTTAGTTACAAGTATAACTATGATCTTGAGTTCCAAGTTATATTCAACGAAAGCTTTATGAATGTTTGACAAGGTCTACAAATGAGTTTAAAGGTGTTTTTTGCAAAAAAGTTTTATGAATGATGATTCTATAATGTTCAAGCAAGTTAATAATAGAGTGAGTTAAGTCCCTAAAGATATTTTACGAAAAAAGATATGTGATGATGAAAGGTCTACACTCATATTACATGAGATAAAGTTAAGGAGCTATTCTATGATTATATTCTTATGAAGAGTGGACGGGTAGTAGATATGGACCCTCCCACATGTTGATTGAGTTTATGTTTTATAGTTTGTCTATTCCTTAAGAGTTTACCTAGCACCAGTGGACCTTGGAATAGGTATTCTCTCCCGTAGCAAAGGCAAAAGACACGTAGAAAGATCCCATTATTCCATAATTACGTGCCACCGTAGGATAAAAGATCACCTGTAGAAAAGGCTTGATTAATTAGAGGATCACCTGTAGAAGAGGCTTGATTCCTATGAGGCTCACCCGTAGAAGAGGGTCGATCCTTCATGTAGCTTAGTATATCCACTTAGGCATATAGGAGACTACCTTGGCAAGTAGTCTCCCCCTTTCCTCCGATGTATGGGTAAACATTGAAAATTCATGTTATAGCTCATATGGTTTATGTCGGTTAATGGTTGCTTTCACAAAAAGTATAAGGTCCCTCTTTCAAGGTTAAGGTATTTCTTACTATGACTACTAATATCTTTCACATGTCCATGATCTCTCATAAGGTTAAAGGTCCTATCTCACAAGTTATATGACATGAAGTAAATTTTACTGTGATGCTTATGATGCATTGACCACAAGTTTAATATGATTTCAAATGCTTTTCAAGCCTTATTCATGCTTTTCATTACATTGGTTATGCATCCTATGTTACATATTGTTTATGCCTTATTTCATTGTTCATGCATATCTCACATACTTAGTACATTCAAAGAACTAATGCATACTTTTGTGCCTATTTATGTTATAATGTAGGGCTCGGCGATCACCTTACACACTCTCATGGCTAGATAGGAGATGTGTTCGCTTGATTTGGTAAGTCCTCATGTTTTGGGGACTACCTATCGAGCTTGTTTCTTCCCTTGCTAATTTTAGACTATGTTACTATTTTGAGATGTTCTTTTCTTGTTCGGGGAGATAGTGGCTTATTCTATGTCCTCATAAATGTTAGTATTGTAGAGGCATGTTTAGACAAGGAGTTGATCTAGTTCATTTGGGCATAATACTTGAGGTTATCTTCCGCTTTTCTTAGCCAAATGAAATGATTTTTTATTATCAATTGCATGCAATGAACCTTCCTTGATGGTTGGAATTGTGTGAAACTATTCATTGTGTTTTTTTTGATTGGATCGGGCGTCACTTCTGAAACATAATTGGATTAGCTGTTACGTTCTGACAACTGGATGGGTGTCACGTTCTAACACAATATTAGTTCGGATTTCATGTTCCGACACATTATTGGATCGGGTATCACGTTCCAACACACTAATAGTTTGAGTGTGGATTCCATGAGAAGGCCATTCTTTGATTGTGGCATTGACATTGAGATTGTTAGCCTGTGTATATGTTTATGTACTATTTATGAGATGATAAGTGGTAAAGTCTTCACTATATGTGTGCTTATTGTGTTGTGGTTACTTGCTTATACTTCACTTACTGGAATAGCCGCATGATCTTATCAGTACACCGTTGTTTTGTGTACTGATACTGCACTTGCTCTTTCTTTTTTTAATACAGTGCATCTTCAGGCGGCTGTTGAGGGCCTCAACTAGAAGATCACTGATTTCAGAGTTCAAAGGTGAGTCAGTTCTTTCAAGCTTCTGTGAATTTTTCTCAGTCTTGTTCCTTCTTTCAAGACTTAGACTTCTCGTACTCTTATTTTATTTTATAGTTTTTTCGGATTGCACCCCCTTTCTTTAGACTTGATGGTTAGTAGAGTTTTGGTATAATGACTTTCAGATTCTAGGATGTTGTATTTCCACATTATTTATGTTTGATTTGTTACATTACTGAGTTATATGGGAACTCAGCTTTTAAAACTATTATTTAAATCTGCTTCTGTATTTTTAAATGTTTTTGTCTCTTTAAGTCTGTTAAGTTTTGAGTGTTATATCGATTCTCCCATCGGAGGATTAATGTGGGTGTCAATCACAGTAGGTCAGGATCGTGACATATACACAACCCTTGTGCCAATTGGTCTTGACAATTAAGAAAAAATTATACCTACTTTACTATGAGCTAAATACAGTAGAAATGAAGCAAGATTTGACATGGGCAAGAACAAAATCACACAAATTATAACTATTTCCTTTCTTCTGTAAACCTAGTTCTTGTCTCAAAATCCATCAAAACATCAACTCTTCTTGTTTTATTTCTTGGGTGAACTCACTACTCTTCTTTCCTGGCCTGTTAATTTTTCTCTCAATTTTCCTCTTTATTCCTTTTTTACTGAATTTTCTTTTGGCTAAGAGTCCGGATGCTCATCTCAATTAATTTTATGAGATACGTATCATCTATGGAATACCTATAACCTTCCTATCAGCAACAGGTACTAGATAACTTCACCAAAGCTAAGACAAATGAAAAAGTCCCATATTGAGGGCTTCTGGTCCACCCGATGTGGGAGTTCCATATTGGGTCCGACTAAAAAAGGTCGCGCCGAAAAATTTACATTGAGAGTAAAATATTATGTAACAAAGGTGATTACATATTCAAGAAGATTCAAACTCCAAACCTCTAATTAAGGATGAATCACTATTTACCACTCCATCTAACCTTTATTGGTAGGTTGGGCTGCTCTACACACAATTTACTTTCCTCACTCAGTTTGATTCAATTTTTTTATTAATCAAATTAATTATATTCATTCTTAAATTTATAAATTAAATTAGATCAATAAAAGTTAGTTGTATCGATTTCATTTTTTGGTTTGGTTAGGCTTTATTTTAATTTTATATATAAATTGGAGTAGTTGTAATCTAATTTTTTCATAAATAATATTTATTTTTGATTTGATATGATAATTTTTTTAGGATAATTAGAGAATTAGATGGACAATTTTTTTTTTATTCTTTGTTTTAATCACCATGCTAAAAAGATCACAACCCCAAGTTAACAAATATTAGTAGTTTACGTAGTTAACTAACTAAATTTTCACCTTATTGATGAGGACTCTATTCTTCATCTCGTGATCCTCTCACCTATTTCCTCCACCCTATTCCTAATTTTTATTTAAAATAAAAAAATTACAACTTCAAGCTTAGGACCCACAAAGATCAATAAAGCAAAAGTACAACTACTCCCTTTTATTTTATTTTAATTATCATTTTAACTCTTTTTACATTCATTAAAAAAATTATTAAGTTATTTTTATTTAATAGCAATAGATATTCTGGCCACTCATATCTTCTGGCCCCATTCTGCATAAATTGCCAGTACAAATACATGCGGCACAAGCAGGGTAAGGAATTTTTTGATTGACTTATGACTAAATATTGAGAAATGAGTATGAGAAAACTAAGAAGAAAAAAGGTTTTTGTTTTCATGTTTAATTAATGTACTACTTCCTTCGTTTTATTTTAGTTATCATGATAATATTTTATATAATTCTTAAGAAAATATTAATTAGGAGTATTATTTGACTAATATATCCCTTATTACTTTTTTAATATTTATCTATTTATGTACCTTTTTAATTCTAGATAATTAATGATAAGAATAAATTATATACATATGATATCTCTATATAATTATGATATATAGATTTATATAGTTCTCACTTCAAATAATACTGGAGACTTTACTCTAAAATTGTGTTCAAATTCTATTTTCTTAAAAATCGATTAAACCGTAAATTAGTCACCATAATTAGTCTTTATTTTAAAATAAATATTATATGTCAAAATAATTATTTTATGTTGGTGAAATTATAAGATTACAAATTACAATTGAAAAATAAAAATAAAAAAATTAACTTCACTTCTTGGCTGAGGCGCGGATCGCTCTCTTTAAGGAGATTCAAGTCCACTGCAGTAAATCGTTTCACTGGTCCAGCAGTAGTCCTCTAGACTTGTCCCCTCCAGAATACAACAGCCTTATCACAAAAATGTAACTCAACAAACTCTGGACAAGAGTTGAGTTTAAAGCTCTACACAAAGAACACCTCCCTTCAACTAATAAGAACTCTCTTTTTTATATAAACTTAACTCTCTCAATTTTTTTTCTTCTCTTATCTTACATTCCAAAACTAAGAAGACCTCTCTATTTATAGGAGAGAAAATCATTCAAAGATGAAAAAATAATAGAATGCCATCATTATCATCATTTAGTGTATCATTATGATTTAGTGCACCATTATGATTTAGTGCACCACTTATTAGTGATAATTAGATTAAAAATACATAATAATATGACTTAGTGTACCACTTATTAGTGATAATTAGATTAAAAATACATAATGGAATGATTTAGTCTTGCACTAAATAAAGATGATAATGAAAGACATTTTTATGCACTAAAGAAAGAATAATAAAGATGACATTAAATGTCATCAATGGACAATTGCTAAAATTGCAATTTAATAAAATGTTAAAATGCTCACACTAACATTTTATTTTGTCAATTTCAAGAAGCTTAAATAATTAATTGAATATATAATTTATCTCGTTTTTGTTTTATCAAATTTGAATTTAATGAAAACATGAAAAAAATCAGGTCCATTTACCCTCTTTTAATTCCAAAATTGGACCTTAATATTCAGCCAAACAATAGGCTTTCGAACCCAACATCTTGACTCGACCCAGCTTAAGTTTTCATTATCAAAAATCAAAAAATAACCTTCAATCTCTTTTGCATTCTCTTAATTATTTTATCAATTTTATATTGTTTATATTAAAAGGCTAAAATAATTAATTGAATATATAAATGGTCTGATTATTTTTTTCTATCAAATTTGCGTACTCTGCATCTTTTTTTCGAAGGCCAAAAAGATAAGCGTTCAATGTAATTTTGCTTCACCATTTGAGTTCTTCGGAGTTTTGTAATTTAAATTTTTGTTATTACATAAAAAAAAATCTCAATTTATTGACAACAATGAAAAGGTTATAATTTCTTATGGACACAAATAATTTGTGGGCTCAGAATATTTTCTGCCCCTTCTACTTCAAAATCTATTTAATTCATTGATTATCAAACAAAAACTTATTTATTAAAGAACTGTTCGAAACACATGCAATAACAAATAATACATAAATTTTCGTTTAACTTATGCATATATTATTTTATATAAAAAATCAAAGTAGCAAGCAGAGAATATATAAACTTATGTTGAATTTTATACCATGACTAATTTTCCCAATCTACATATTTGTATATAAAATTGTGCTTAAACTTATACAATGATTATTTCTTCCTACAAGAATAAACAAATATTTATTTTTCCATTTGAAAATTACTTAAATAATACTATAAATCATAATAATTAACAACATAAAATATTTAAAAGTCTAGGAAGCAGGTGTTCGACAGCATGCCTGCTTTCTAGACAAGGATAATTTGATCATTTATTCTGTACTTTTTAATGTTAATTTAGTTGTATTATTTTTCCTTTTTTTGCCTATTATATATTTAAAAATTACGTAAAAAAAATACTATAAATCATAATTATTAAAAAGTCATAAAAAAATATTTGGTTGACTCTCAAACTTCAATCGGTGCCACTTAAAATAGGTTTAAAGGAAATAAAATATATCATTTGAAAATAACATAAAGAGTATTATAAATCACAATAATTTACAACTTAAACAATTTAAAAGACATAAAAAAAATTGACAGACTATCGAAATTCTATCAATGCCACATAAAATGAGACAAGGGAAGTAACATATATATTATTTGAAAATTAGGTAAAAAGTACTATAAATTACAATAATTAAAAACTTAAAATATTTAAAAAATATAATTATTTTTTTAAATTCTATATGTGCCGCATAAATTGAGAAAAAAATAATATATATTATTTAAAAATTACGTAAAAAAAATTATAAACTACGATAGTCAACAACGTAAAATATTTAAAAAATCTTATAAGAATTTAGTTGACTTCTCAAGTTCTATCTGGCAACATATATTGGGTCGTGTGCTGGCATAGGTCATGTATCTAATTATTCAATAAAACTAGATTGATATTTCATAACTCATTTTGGAATGATTAATAATTTGTGTCTAGTAGCTCAATGATAGAGTTGCTAATCTTGAATACTACAAATTTATGGCTCGATATTTTTGTTAGATTTCTTTTTTTTGTGATTTCTCTCCAAAAAAAAATTAAAAAAGTCAAATTTACATAGCACACTGTAAAAAAAAAAAAAAACTTGTACTATTTTAAAAGTTGAGAATGACAATTTTCGATATATGATATGATATGATTTTTCTGTGGACAAAATTTTATCAACCAACTTTTGGTAGAGATGTTCATCTAAATACATAATTTTTTGGATAACTTTACAAGTTATAATTGGATATATAATCTGTAATTGGATAAATTTGTAATTGGATAAACTTGAAATCAGTAGCTTGCAAGCAGCTTCTCGAAAGACATTACGATTTGCAATAATTTTTTTTCTATAAATAGAAAGTCAATTCAATTCAGTATATTATTTGAAGAGAAAAAAAAAATTATATCTCTATCCCACATTTTCTTTGATTATAAATTTTGTTATTAGCACAGAACTCTATCATATCGAACAAATACTTTGAAAGTCTCGAAGATACAAAATTTCTATTCTTAATTAATAGCAAATATTTATAAACTTGTTAACCACTAGAAGCAGTAATTGTTTTGAAGCCTAGTATATTCTGAAAGATATATTAGAGAAAATATTTCTACATTAGAATTTATAAATATGACTCAATTTCCTTTTGAAATAATAAATCTGAAGTTTACTCCTAAAATATTAAACTTGAATTTATAGTCCTGAATATATGAGACAAAAACTATTTATCTTGGATGATTGAGCTAAAATTCATCTTGTGATGAATCTGGCAAACATCATTAAAGATAGAGTCAAACATCAAATAAATATTTAATATTTATTGTATGTATAATCTCTAAATATTATGATATCAATGTTCTATGTTGGGATTGAAAATTATTTGTAAATGTTTTGAATTATATTTCAAATTTCATAACTCCTGTCGAAACGATTGATAATGAGTGTCTAGTAGCTCAAACCTCAATGGCAGAGTTGATATATCTTGAATATTACAAATTTATTGCTCGATATTCTTTTTAAATTTTTTTCTCGTGGTTTCTCTCAAAAAGAATTTAAAACAAGTTAGATTTATGTAAAAAAAAAAAAAGGGACTTTTATATTATTTATTTTAAAAGTTGAGAATGAAAATTTTGATATATGATCTGATTTTTCTTTAGATAAAATTTTATCAACCAACTCTTGTTGGAAATTTAACACGATCATCTTCATCAGGGCAAAATCAAACACTATTGCAACACACATTACATATTTCAACACACTCTGAATTTAGCATAAAGCTTGAAATACGAAGATTCATATGTTCTATTATAAATTTGACATGCATAATCTCAATTCTGATCAACTCTGGCCACTCATATGGATATGGATATTCTGGCAATTGACATTTGTTGTTTTCTTCATGTTTAAATTGGGATTTGATATAATTGGTGTAACTACACTCTTTTGACATGTTTGATAAGCCAAATAATTACTTGGCATGAGAAGAATTGGATGTAATTGAGAGAAAGTAATTGCACTCCTTAATTTCCTGGGAAAGGTAAGAAATAGGTGTAATTACACCATGTAATTATATGACATTTTTTAATACTACCTTTTTAAACATGGAATACCAAAAGATATTTTTTTTTGTCTGGACATTTTCACTTCTAACGACACTACAACAGACCCTATACTTCTTTTTTCAAGTAAGGTTTCTTTCTTGATTCATTTTTTTATTTTCATATTTTGATGTCTTGGTAAATTATTTATGTATTTGATCTTTGTATTTTCTTGGCACAATAAGTTTCATTTAGTTTGTTTGTCACTGTGGCTAGGAGAAAAGTTTGTATTCATTAATTAATTTAAGTAATAATATTATTTATTTAAAATCTGATTTTTAAAATTTAATTATGTAATTACATTTGTCTAATCAAACAGGACAATGAAAATTGCACTGTAATTACACTCTAATAAATAAACAGATCATTGTAATTATTAAATTATGCAATTACCAGGCTATGTAATTACATCAATTCCAATCACCAGGTAACTTTCCAAACAAATCCCATATTGAATTTTTCAATTAATTTAAATTTGTGTCACACAAGGCCGATAAAGGAGGAAAGCACTCCCAGCAAGATTTTGTTTGTTTATTCTGAGACTCGAATTTAAGACCTCTAGTTAAGAACATTCTTTTTACTTCTATTTTTTTTTTTAAAAAGGTTTCAAGCATTGCTAAGTATACTTAAACATCAAAATAAATATAAAAAAACTATCAAGTTATCAACTTTTTGAATTAAATTCTATTACTTAAGATCAACAATGCCTTAATTGTTTCGTTGTGATTTCTTTTTATTGCATTTTGGTTGTTACCACTTCAGCTCTTAGAGAGGTAATAAACAAATCTCAAGAGAAAGGTAAGAGGTTAAGCAGGAATGAGATATGGCAATAGTCAAGAATTATGAACTTGAAATGACTGGAGGAAACAAAAGAACATTCAATTTGAATACTAAAACTAAAAAGAGAAAAATCAGTCACAAACCAGTTGAATGTACCTATACACATTTCAAAAAGTAAGAGGTCTCATCTAATGTACCTATACACATTTCAAAAAGTAAGAGGTCTCAGATGAGACCGATGACTACCTCCTGGTGGCTCGATATACTCGGACTACTGTGTCCATCTGAATTAGTGAATGAATCTGCAGCATAAATTCCAAAATCCACCAGAGCGTTGCTATCACCTGCAGAACACTTTGGTGATACTTTATCATCCATATCAGTGGAAGTCGTTCCCTCACTAGTGACAGCATTATCAGCACTTTCATCAACATTAACATCTGTCATGTCACCTAAAAGAACTTCTAGTGAGAACTTGGTATCACCGTTTTCATTGGCTGTGAACTTCACATCTAAGATAGGAATGTCGAAATCTAGAGCAGAAGGTCTTAGATATTCACAAACATTTTGCATACCGTCCACGTGAGAACATTTTGAAGCATCATGTTCTACAGATTCAGCAGCATTTTCTAGATTACGAGAATTCATCTGTGGCTCATTGGTAGAATCTCTTACATTAGTCTCTGAAACCTTATCATCTTGACCTGAAAGACAAGCAGTGGGATTATCCTGCGATCTGCTGATACTTTCTTGTGCATAAGGATGATCTTTCGAACCAATTACTCCAGAAGTTTCCTTAAGCTGCACATTCTCATTGAGAAATTTCTCTTGCTCTGCATACGTCTCAGAAGCAACAGTTGAACTTGCGTTATCCATGCTCTTGCTTCGGTTAAGATCAACGAAATCTTGACTTCCAGTGCTTGGAGAAGCTATTTCATTATTTGTGTTTCCTTTGCTGGCAAGTTCAGGAGCTGGTGCAGAAGAAGCCATGATGAAATTTGCATTCTCAAATTCATACTCCTCCTCGGTAAAGTCAGGAGCTGAAATTGCAAGAATTTGAGTATACTTTGAAGGTTTGTCATTGTTATTTCCCTCCAAAGTACAGTTGTGAGCGATAACTGAAGCACTTTGGGTAGATTCTGAAAACTCATTCTTCTCATTTACTCCCTCACTAATAGATCCAGAAGCAATAACTTCCAAGGTCCCTTCATCTGGTGGAAGAACGTGGGACGTAGACAGAAATCCAGAAAGTGCTGCAGCTAAAGCATCATCAATAGATAAAACTTGCTTCTGCTTCTCTTGAGAAGAAACCTTTACTGATTCAGCAATATGATTTTCTTCTTCATCCTCTCCACATGAAAACTCAGGGGCAGAAATCACAAGATTTGAAAGAACATGTGAAGGATTAGAAGAAACAGGCATGTCATCAGAAGGTTCGGACAACTTATTGCAAGGGAGATCCTTTTTCTCCAGTTCTGATGCCCCACAAGACCGATATTCACTTCCATCATTATACAAAGAGCTAGAATTGGACTCACTGCAAGTAAATGAAGGAGCTGTTATTCTTGTGCAGGACGCTAATCCAGAAAATTGGGAATTCTTAGCTAGAGTTTCTACTTGCTGCTCCAGTCGTTGAAGTCTTGTCTCCATGCTGTTAATTGGACTAACCATCTTTTCTTCAAATCTCAAGCAAATATTTTCAATTCTGCTCACTCGGTCAAGAAGTTGTTCAATGGCTTCTACAATACGACCTTGTGAAGCATCATTACTCGTGGTGGAGATATTGTGGTTCTCTCTGCTTAAATCCTGGTGTATCAGAGGCTGGGAATGAGTGGGCTTTGCTACAGGCTTGTCAGTGACATCCAACTGCACAATATGATCAGCACTCATCCTTTTTTCCTGTTCATTTTCTTTACTGGCATCAGCAAAATCAGATGTCCTCACTGTGATTCCCACTTCATTTTCCTTTCTTTGACTATCAAAAACATCTTTGTCCTGCTGCTTCTGGCTGATGCCTGATTTAGATAATTGCAGAAGGGTGGGAACAAGCATGGCCATAAAAGAACTAGCTTGGTTTTCCATAGGAGCTGCTGGGGTCTCTACCTCATTAGAGTTAATAGGGTCACCAAATATGTAAACTTCGTCGATGCATATAGAATCTTTATTTGGAAGTGATAAAAAGCGAATTGTAAGTGACATGCAGGGATCTGCATCACTAATTTCCGCTGTGGCCTCATATAAATCCTGCAAGACAAGATCTGCAGTCAAGACAATAATAAGCTATTGTAATTCAAATTGGCCGTTTTCTCCCATAGAGCAGATTAAAAAAGGAACAGAATGAGTAAACTTTGGCCATTAACATTCTAACAAACGCTATATGACAAAAGCATCTACATCAGATGCCCCAAAATCTAATTTAGTTATATTATGAAACTTGAAATCTCCAATAGAATCCACTAAGTTTCCAAAAGTTTTCTTTACCCCTTTAGAACTTTTTTCTTTGTTTTCTTTATGCTAAACAAGGCAAGTACCCAAAAGTCATCATATAGTGTACCTCAACACTTCTTCGTTCATTCCCTGTTGTGTGCTTTTGCAGGCAGTTTACCTTGTTCCCGTCAGGAACCTTAACCTCGACCCAATCATCTTCCCTGGTGCAAAGTTTGGCTTCAGCTGTGACTCTACCTTCTGTTGGATTTCCTACATAATCCTCCAAATATTGCGGGGTAACTACTTCAATCTCATTAGCTTGGAGAAATTCTCCATCTCGTTCAGCTATGCTACAGCGGACGGTACATAGATACTCATTGTCGCTCTGCAGAGTAGGTGCATAGTATATCTCATAAACACGAGCAGTACTTCGAACATAGACCTGCCTGATTTCATGCTTTTGCATAAAGCATACTGCAGTACAGAAATTGATAGTATCAGAATATAATCAATGGACAAAATTTCTAGCTTGTTCTTTGGGCAACCACCTCTCACTAAAGACTATATGCAAACCAGTACAGGAGTAGCTTCTCAAAACTTTAAGCATTCAGGTTAAAGTGAAAGGAGACAACCAGAAAAGAACTGCATTTCCCCAAGTAACCCCAAACATATCAAACTCAGAATACCCATTAGAAAAGCTTGGGTAGCTAGTTCATCACATTAAATCAGTATCCTGGTTATACAGGGTCAATTTAGAGTCTACAACACCTAGAGTGAAATCACAACAACATACCCAGTGAAACCCCACAAAGTGGGGTATGGGGAGGGTAGAGTGTACGCAGTCCTTACCACCACCTCTTACCATCAGCTCTCCAAGGTAGAGAGGTTATTTCGAAAAGACCCTCAGCTCAAGCAAATCACAGCAGAAAATAAAACGAAAAAAGATAGTAGGGAGAAAAATGACAACTATATACAAGAAAACGTAACAACAACAACAAAAACAAAGTGCGATTACCTAAACACAGTAAACCACATATGACATCAAATAACAAAAGCCAAACACTACATTAATACTACAGCCGGTAGCAGAGCCAGGATTTTGATTTAGAGGGTTCAAAATTTGAAGAAGTAAACACATAAACTTGCCGAGGGTGGTTCGACATCTACTATATATACATAAAAAATTATTTTTACCGTGTATAAATAGTATAATTTTCCACTGAAGGGGGTTCATGAGCAATAGGTGGCTCCTCCCCCGACTACAACCAACGTGATGCTCTATACTACCACCAAACCAAATATTATGTTATATTATATTATTGGGCAGAGGTGAATGGTGATTAGACGGGACATAGGGGTGGACGGTTGTCTTGCCTTGCGAAGGTTTAGGCTTGTTAGTGCCTATCGTAGTACTAGTCGTACCCTTATAATTCTTGTCATGTGTTATTTATTGTGTTTTCGATTATCACATTATTTTACTGTTGTTAGGGTTTTTCATTGTAGATTTTGCACTTCTTTTCTGATTAATGACTATGCTTTCTTCATTGTTTTCTTCTACTTTTACTTGAGTTTGATGCACTTGAGCCAATGATCTTTCGAAAAATCTGCGTATACTATATACTCCCCGAACCCCACTTAGTGGTATTGGTATGTTGTTGTAGTATATGTTCTCTACAAAAACATCTCACTATTTCAACTCTATATGTGTCCGTGATTTCAATGGTAAATCAAATTAGGGATTTCTATCTCCGACTAATCCAGTCAAAAGTGCATAATTAAAAATTACAACAGATACGACTAAATACTTGATGATATACTATCTTTAAACAATACGATAATTTGATTTATTCACGTACACTTAAGTTCACAAGGAGCGGAATCTGGCGAAGGTCGGTGGAGGATAAGAGGTGATATTTGAGTAGATTCAGAATCGATCGGAGAATCGGAGGACTCAAAAGTGATGGAATCTTCGAGAGAGCCACGAGAGATCGTCCAGTTGGTTGATGAGCTCCATGAATCCCCACCACTGTTGTACTCAGCTTTCGTTTGATCATACTCTATCCCCATTGTTGTGTGTGTGTGTGTCTACTTTGGCTTCCTCAGCGCCAATCTGCTATTTATTGTTCAACAATTGCGTTTTTAGTACGGTTCCATTGGTTTTTCTCTTTCTTTCACTTTTTTTTTTACCTAGTTTGAAGGAGTAAAAATTGCGCTTGATTTATTCAAAATATAATAAAATGTTAAGGGTGTACAGGTGGTTTACTTACTTATTTTTTGGTGTTTAATTAGTAAAAAAAAAATATTATTTTAAAAATATTAAATATAATTTGAGAAAAATATTATAACATTATACTCGTACTCAAATTCAAAGCCTATTCTTTAATAAAGACTCTAACCCTCATTCTGATTCGAGATCCAACCTAGCCTTGACTCGAGAACTGATCTTGAAATTGAGAGCGGGGTCCAAAATTGGAGTAGGAGTAGGATCCCAAATAGAAGTCAATTTTCGGGCCAGGTTTGACTTTCGATCATTTAAAAATAACAAATAGTATGTTATATCAATATGTATTTTTTTTTTAGTAAAGTGGTTATAAGAAAAATCGATAAGAAGAACAATGAGTTATTTACATTTGTACCTCTAATGTGTGCAATTTTTTTAATTTGCTCTACACCCTTTTATTTTATTTATGATTTATCGAAACTAATTTAGAATTCTTTTTCTTTAACCTTTTCTCCATTTTTGCGTCAATTTTCTACGTCAAGAATGGAGAAAGAAATTTAAATTTTATCTCTTTCACTCTGTATTAATATTTTTAATCTGCTCTATATTTATTACATATATTAACTATATATAAAAAAGAACATATACAATAAATACAAAGTGAATTCATATATGCTATCTAATCTTATACATACCTGTATAATTACCTAGTATGTAATTAAACGAAGGAGACTAAGGGTCTGTTTAAAAAGTCACCTGGTAATTGGAATTGGTGTAATTATTAAGTTAGTAATTATTAGTCTAGTAATTACACAGTCTAGTAATTACGATGACCTGTTTGTTTGCCACAGTGTAATTTCAGTGTAATTACAATTGTTCTGTTTGGTTGCACAGATGTAATTATAAGGTTATATTAAATTTTAAAAATAAAAGTTAATTTTCTAAATTTAAAATTTATATTATAGAAATAAGAATATTTCTAAATGATATTAAATTAAATATTAATTAATAAACATATGTTCTTAACTAATATTAATAAAAAATAATTTATTTATAATTTTTAAATTAGTATATTTTAAATAATTACTCAAAATAAACTAAAAGTATAAGATTTTTATGAACAACATGAAATGTATGTTTGACAAAATCATCAATATTATAAATATAATGTCATAAAATTATTAAAACATTTGACAAAAAATAATCTATCAAGTTTAACTAAAAAATAAATGTTTTGGAATGTGAAATATCAAGTCAATACTACTAAAACAGATGAAATTGAAAATATGACATAAATCCTAAATTCAAAACAAAAAATTTAACATAATGCTCTTATATCAAATTTTAACACAAAGTACATAAATATAATTTTAAAAATTAGAATACTAATAATTTTTTTTAAAAAAATAAATTTAGAAAATATTAGAATAATAAAAATATTTTTTTAAAAAATAATAGGAATAATAAAATTAAAATGAAAAATATAAATATAAATAAAGAAGAATTTAAAAAAGATTCATGTAATTACATCAATTCATTACCTTCCCTTGTAAATTGAAAAGTGTAATTAGTCTCCTTCAATTACATTTAATTTCTTTCTTACCAAGTAATTACTTGATCTATCAAACATGTCAAAGAATGTAATTACTTTCAATTACACCAAATCCTAATTACATGACTTTCCAAACACGCTCTAAGGGAAAAAAATTGAAAATCAATTCAACCTGTATGTCAAGGGTGAAGGTAAAAGTCCAGATATAAATTAGATAAAACTCAATAATTTTTGCTGGAAAAATATATTTATTTTAATTTTATCGAATATGTTCATGTATTACTTTAAAATCCAAATATTAACATTTTAAATAGTCGAATTCTCTTAAAATTTAAAAACCCACAAAATTTGAGAGTAAATTCTCTCTGAAAAAAATATTTTTGTTTGACCAATAATTTTATCCTTTAATCCCTCATATTGTTTTCTAATACCAACAATACCCTCAGTGACAAAATCCCTAATTTTTCCTCTTCCTTCGTCTTCCTTTTCTCCATCTCTGCATCTTTCTCTCCGATTTCAATGGCATTTCGACGGTAACTGTAAACTCTTTCTCCATCATTTCAAGCTTTAGAACCTCTTCATCTCTTAATTTCATCCATTTTGCGATTTCAGTAGCATATTATCACATTTTTGCTCCTTAATTTTTTTATTTTCTGTGGTTCTGCTTTCAATTTCCAAATAGACAAATGTCGCGCAGTTTTTTTCCACTGAAGGGGGTTCATGAGCAATAGGTGGCTCCTCCCCCGACTACAACCAACGTGATGCTCTATACTACCACCAAACCAAATATTATGTTATATTATATTATTGGGCAGAGGTGAATGGTGATTAGACGGGACATAGGGGTGGACGGTTGTCTTGCCTTGCGAAGGTTTAGGCTTGTTAGTGCCTATCGTAGTACTAGTCGTACCCTTATAATTCTTGTCATGTGTTATTTATTGTGTTTTCGATTATCACATTATTTTACTGTTGTTAGGGTTTTTCATTGTAGATTTTGCACTTCTTTTCTGATTAATGACTATGCTTTCTTCATTGTTTTCTTCTACTTTTACTTGAGTTTGATGCACTTGAGCCAATGATCTTTCAAAAAATCTGCGTATACTATATACTCCCCGAACCCCACTTAGTGGTATTGGTATGTTGTTGTAGTATATGTTCTCTACAAAAACATCTCACTATTTCAACTCTATATGTGTCCGTGATTTCAATGGTAAATCAAATTAGGGATTTCTATCTCCGACTAATCCAGTCAAAAGTGCATAATTAAAAATTACAACAGATACGACTAAATACTTGATGATATACTATCTTTAAACAATACGATAATTTGATTTATTCACGTACACTTAAGTTCACAAGGAGCGGAATCTGGCGAAGGTCGGTGGAGGATAAGAGGTGATATTTGAGTAGATTCAGAATCGATCGGAGAATCGGAGGACTCAAAAGTGATGGAATCTTCGAGAGAGCCACGAGAGATCGTCCAGTTGGTTGATGAGCTCCATGAATCCCCACCACTGTTGTACTCAGCTTTCGTTTGATCATACTCTATCCCCATTGTTGTGTGTGTGTGTGTCTACTTTGGCTTCCTCAGCGCCAATCTGCTATTTATTGTTCAACAATTGCGTTTTTAGTACGGTTCCATTGGTTTTTCTCTTTCTTTCACTTTTTTTTTTACCTAGTTTGAAGGAGTAAAAATTGCGCTTGATTTATTCAAAATATAATAAAATGTTAAGGGTGTACAGGTGGTTTACTTACTTATTTTTTGGTGTTTAATTAGTAAAAAAAAATATTATTTTAAAAATATTAAATATAATTTGAGAAAAATATTATAACATTATACTCGTACTCAAATTCAAAGCCTATTCTTTAATAAAGACTCTAACCCTCATTCTGATTCGAGATCCAACCTAGCCTTGACTCGAGAACTGATCTTGAAATTGAGAGCGGGGTCCAAAATTGGAGTAGGAGTAGGATCCCAAATAGAAGTCAATTTTCGGGCCAGGTTTGACTTTCGATCATTTAAAAATAACAAATAGTATGTTATATCAATATGTATTTTTTTTTTAGTAAAGTGGTTATAAGAAAAATCGATAAGAAGAACAATGAGTTATTTACATTTGTACCTCTAATGTGTGCAATTTTTTTAATTTGCTCTACACCCTTTTATTTTATTTATGATTTATCGAAACTAATTTAGAATTCTTTTTCTTTAACCTTTTCTCCATTTTTGCGTCAATTTTCTACGTCAAGAATGGAGAAAGAAATTTAAATTTTATCTCTTTCACTCTGTATTAATATTTTTAATCTGCTCTATATTTATTACATATATTAACTATATATAAAAAAGAACATATACAATAAATACAAAGTGAATTCATATATGCTATCTAATCTTATACATACCTGTATAATTACCTAGTATGTAATTAAACGAAGGAGACTAAGGGTCTGTTTAAAAAGTCACCTGGTAATTGGAATTGGTGTAATTATTAAGTTAGTAATTACTAGTCTAGTAATTACACAGTCTAGTAATTACGATGACCTGTTTATTTGCCACAGTGTAATTTCAGTGTAATTACAATTGTTCTGTTTGGTTGCACAGATGTAATTATAAGGTTATATTAAATTTTAAAAATAAAAGTTAATTTTCTAAATTTAAAATTTATATTATAGAAATAAGAATATTTCTAAATGATATTAAATTAAATATTAATTAATAAACATATGTTCTTAACTAATATTAATAAAAAATAATTTATTTATAATTTTTAAATTAGTATATTTTAAATAATTACTCAAAATAAACTAAAAGTATAAGATTTTTATGAACAACATGAAATGTATGTTTGACAAAATCATCAATATTATAAATATAATGTCATAAAATTATTAAAACATTTGACAAAAAATAATCTATCAAGTTTAACTAAAAAATAAATGTTTTGGAATGTGAAATATCAAGTCAATACTACTAAAACAGATGAAATTGAAAATATGACATAAATCCTAAATTCAAAACAAAAAATTTAACATAATGCTCTTATATCAAATTTTAACACAAAGTACATAAATATAATTTTAAAAATTAGAATACTAATAATTTTTTTTAAAAAAATAAATTTAGAAAATATTAGAATAATAAAAATATTTTTTTAAAAAATAATAGGAATAATAAAATTAAAATGAAAAATATAAATATAAATAAAGAAGAATTTAAAAAAGATTCATGTAATTACATCAATTCATTACCTTCCCTTGTAAATTGAAAAGTGTAATTAGTCTCCTTCAATTACATTTAATTTCTTTCTTACCAAGTAATTACTTGATCTATCAAACATGTCAAAGAATGTAATTACTTTCAATTACACCAAATCCTAATTACATGACTTTCCAAACACGCTCTAAGGGAAAAAAATTGAAAATCAATTCAACCTGTATGTCAAGGGTGAAGGTAAAAGTCCAGATATAAATTAGATAAAACTCAATAATTTTTGCTGGAAAAATATATTTATTTTAATTTTATCGAATATGTTCATGTATTACTTTAAAATCCAAATATTAACATTTTAAATAGTCGAATTCTCTTAAAATTTAAAAACCCACAAAATTTGAGAGTAAATTCTCTCTGAAAAAAATATTTTTGTTTGACCAATAATTTTATCCTTTAATCCCTCATATTGTTTTCTAATACCAACAATACCCTCAGTGACAAAATCCCTAATTTTTCCTCTTCCTTCGTCTTCCTTTTCTCCATCTCTGCATCTTTCTCTCCGATTTCAATGGCATTTCGACGGTAACTGTAAACTCTTTCTCCATCATTTCAAGCTTTAGAACCTCTTCATCTCTTAATTTCATCCATTTTGCGATTTCAGTAGCATATTATCACATTTTTGCTCCTTAATTTTTTTATTTTCTGTGGTTCTGCTTTCAATTTCCAAATAGACAAATGTCGCGCAGTTTTTTTTGTTGTTGAATGAATCGTTGTTTCTTTCCTTTTTCCTGCTTTTTGAATGAATTGTTGCATAAAAATCAGGTGTTCACGGATACTTTCACGTTTTTTTTTCTTTCTGATTTCTTGTTGCTGGTTTACTTTGTTTCCTGCTGCTGCTTGTTAGAAGGAAGATGTGTTTGAGCATTCAGCTTGTACATGCTTGATTGCTTAGTTCACCTAGAGCTAAAGCTGATAAGGTCTAGAACATCTTTTTCCTCAGTTACTGCAAAATAGTTTCATTTTGTTATCTAACGCGATGTATCCTGCTCCCTTATAGCATTAACTTTACTGATTACATACTATTCGAGTATAGTGATTTAGGTCATAATGATTAAGGAAAAGGAAACAGCGGCAGAATTATGATGAAACCACAGGTTTATGATTTTCATGCTATGACTAGAAATGAACCCATTACTGGTTGTTCCTTGTAGTTAAAGTGTAAATCTTGATCCAGGAAAGGTTATTCTGGGTTAGCTTCTTTGTTGAATCCTGTATCTTTGGGTTATGCTTATGCCAACATCTACTCCTTTAATCGCAATATTCTTGTTCCGGTTTCCCACAAAGTCCTTCTAAAAAATTAACCACTGTGAACGTTCAACAACTTAATTGTGGTGTGTACGACTTCTTATTTCTAATCAGTTCTACGCCCTACCCCCAAAAATAAGTTCTGTATATTTGTAATGTGTGAAGGAGAGAAATCACAGTGACTGATGCACTACATGGAAAAAGTTGGTTTAGTGGTCTTTCGGTCTTTCCTATGTTAATATCCTTCTCTTTTTTCAACTTTTTTCATTGCCAACCAAATATATCGGAGGAAGAAATGCACTAACAGGAAAGAAAATTATCACTGTCATGTAAAACCATTTAAACTTATGCCAGGGTGGCAGATTCTGTGTTAGCTAGTGCAACTTCCCAAAACAGTGACACCACAAACATGGGATTTAAATTGTTAGTGTTATGTATTATATTATGGGAGTGCTAATTTGAGAAGTTGGTTTATAAGAAAATACCATATCCAGTTCATATTAGTCATACAAGTTTATCTACTTCTATCAAATGCAAATTGTGGTGAGATTGTTGACACTTACTGTGATTTTTCTCTTTTTCCCTTTCAACTTTTTATCAAATGAAATTGGATCAAGTGTGTCTTGGTACTTACTAATTTTAGCATTATCATAGAGCTTTGGAAAGCTGACTTTGAGCACTTAGCACTTAAAAGCTGCTTAAATTCAGACAATTCAAATGGGCTCTAGATCTTTTAAAGAACACGACACAAGGGGAATTATCGGGAAAGATGAGGGTACTTTATAGTTGAAAAAACCTGCAACAATTTTTCAATTGTCGCTTCTGTCCTCTGTCCTAACCAGCTGTTACAAGGCTATCTTAGATAGTTAACATCATTTGGTGCTTTAGGCCTTGGTACATCTTGAATGGCAAACTGAAAAGCTGATTTAATTCCAAATGTCGTCATTATTTTTAACCAATCCCATTTTTGTCCTGTAGTTAACCTCATTTATATCGATGCAGACCTTTTGGTTTTCCCAAGGGATTAATTATCTCCTTGTTTTACATTTGTGTTTTCTCTTGCTTTATCTTCTTGACCCTATGAGGACCCCAAACATTTTCTTGACCCGAATGTGGCTTCTATAGAAGTAGCAATACACGACTATTACAACAACAACAACAACAACCCAGTGAAATCCCACATCGTGGGGTCTGGGGAAGGTAAAGTGTACGCAGACCTGACTCCTACCAATGTAGGACGGCTGTTTCCGAAACAATACACGACTATTAATGTTCAAAATTATATATCAAGGATCAAAATAAACTTACCCCCGTACTCTAAGAACTATTAAAGCCTTTTTTTTTTCCTCAAAAAAATAAAAAA
Organism: Solanum dulcamara; assembly: GCF_947179165.1. NCBI lineage: Eukaryota > Viridiplantae > Streptophyta > Magnoliopsida > Solanales > Solanaceae > Solanum > Solanum dulcamara. Next base: position 6,570,644 of record NC_077237.1, on the reverse strand, counting down.
AAATAAAAAATCTGTGATCTGAGAAATGAGAGAAAAAAAGAAAAAGGAAAATTATCTTTCCCTTTAAATGAGGATGATAGAGCATATGATGTACTAACTCTTTGTGTCGATCTAATGGGAATTGCAGGAAATTGGGAATCTCTTAATAGATTGGCTGTGACTCAAGGAGAGGAATAGTTACAACACACAGTTGTTCACGTTAATCTTTCAAATGAATGAACTTTTGAAGAATCCAATATTTGCAACACATGCAGTTGTTGCTGCAGGATCTGCTACGTTAGCCACTGCTATCAGTTACCCTCTCGATAGCCTTAAGGTCCTTGTACAGGTGTGGAAATTGCCGATAGCCATGAACGTTCACTTACATGTATTATCTTACATGGAGGGCAGCATCTTTAATGTCTTCTTGTGCTTTGGTTGTATGCTCTGTGGAGTGGAATGCAGGTGGGATCAGGTAGCAGTAAACAACTCACTGGTGTTGATGTCCTCAATCGGGTTAGAACTTTGTCAGGAAGTTCAGGTGACTCAATCAGCTATTTTTGTTTTATGGTTACTATTAGTGATGCTACTCAGCTCTCTCATTTTACTTCATGATAAAAGTTAAAACGGATATGTGCCAATTTTATTTATGCTTTTATGACAAATACATGCATTATAGGTCTTGTAAAAAACTGATGAAAAAACTTCATAAAATTTTTCGTATAGACTGCTGTTTATATGGACATCTTTCTTAAATATTTATGTTCTTTTAATCTTTTATCAACATTGAAGGCTTGTATAGTGGTCTTGGGTGGTTGACACTTGGAAGATCAGTGGGTTTGGGAGCTCGCTTTGGCGTTTATGAAATATTAACAGCTTTTTACAAAGGTATGATTTCTTCAGTTGTTTAACTGTTTTATTAACCTTTCTGCCAGTCTCGTGACCAGAAAATTCAAACCTAGACCAAACAGAATTTGCATGATCATGTTGGTTTAGATGATTGTCTTGTAAATGGAAGTTCTAGAATATTCATTCCATTAAAGAACACAGATAGTAAAGAATCACCCGAAATAATAGATGCAGTACTTTAAGAAAGGTCATTGCAACATCCATCAAAGGAATAGTTGCCCCCACGTAGAAGCAACTTTACCATATTCCAAAACAAATGGTTTTAATAAATTCCCGACCTCAGTCCGTCTTGAACCATATCTTAAACTGTTTTTGATAGTTTCTTTTTGTCAACAAAGAAGAGTAAGAAAACACCATTGTTTTTGGAGTAAAATAAGATAATCTGAACCATTATTTTCTCAACTATACGATTAGAGTTTTGAAATTTAGAGCCTTTTCTATCACTAAGATATTCACATAGTTTTTGTGTATAGATGTTATGTTATAAATAGAGTTGAATAATCTGCCAATTGAACGAAGAATTGTTCTATTTGGCCATCTATAACTGAACAAGCTCAATTGGGATGAAAGAAGAATGCCTTATTCAATGAAACTAGTAATAGCAGTGGAAAGAAGGGGGTATTGGAATTATGCACTGCCGTATTATACAAATAAGTTGAATATTTTTTAGTACACTTGCTTCTTTTCACACTATTAGAGGTTTGGATGCTAACATATTGTGTTTGTATCGTAATCAGATGGTCGAGACGACAGGTATGTCTATGCCTCTGAGGCACTGTTGGCAGGAATTGCTTCTGGAGCAGTGGAATCACTAGTAAGTTCTCCATTTGAACTTATTAAACTCCGTGCTCAGGTTACTTCTGCCTCCCGAATTCCCAGTTCCACGTCAGTTGTCGAAAAGTCCGTTGTTTCGCCTTTAATGGCAAAGTTGCTACCGGGATATTCCCGGGACGCTAGGGCATTGAACAACACAGGTTGTCTTTTGAGCACTCTGCCCACCAAACATCCCAATTTGGTTACTGCCCTGAAAGATTATCCATGGATGATGACAGGGTCTGGTAGACCCCCATCTGTTTCTGATGTTAAGAGGCCGTTAGAGATCATATCTTTGGAAGGATGGGGTGCTTTGTGGAGAGGTATGAGATCTGGACTTGCTCGAGATTGTGTGTTTGGTGGTGTATTCTTTTCAACGTGGCAATTCCTGCATCAAGCAATGATTGAATGGAAAGCAGTTGGGATGAATCCCCCACCTAGGTATGCTTCAATTCTTATGTTAACTTGCTCAAAATGTTTGTTCTAGTCCTGGTTTCTAATTCTAGTGTTCGGATGCTTTTTTGACATTTTCCTTGGAGAAACATTTCAAAATATTTTCCAAAAACAAGTTATTTGGAAAAGAGTTCATGTTTGGATGACTATCGTTTCCCAGAGATGGTTTGGATTAGATGTTGTCTAAGTAACAGAAAACTAGAATTGCGACCTATTACTTTATGAAAGTTTCAATCAAACCCCACATTAAGAAATCTACCCCCATATTATAATTTTTGAAGAATATCCTTAAATCAATGTGCATTAGACTAACAAGGCTTTTGCACCATAGTAAATACCCCCCATAACTCTTGTTTTTGGGGATAACAGTAGTTTCTGGAATCAGTTTGTGTGTACCTCGATAGCTCGATTATTCTACCAGGTACCAACTTCCTCCCACGTGTACAAAAACTAGATAACTCTGCCTAGCAATGCCTAGACGGGAAGAGAAGCACCTAATTTTATTTTATTTTGCGATTTGAACATGGTTTTTTCTGTGTTTCTTTTTGTTGATGAAGAGGTTTTTCTGAATTTTCATGTACTAAGCCTCTTTATCGACTCCGCTAAGATGTTTTGGTTTTATGTCAGACATGAAACAGTGTGGTGAATAAAGAATGTAACAATTTTTGCTTTCAGGCTTGCCGTTTTAACTTTATTGGATTAGCCTTCTGTTGTTTTCAACTTGAGTTATGCTTGACAAATGGGTTCTCCCCTATAATAAAATTTCTATATAACAAGTGTCTATTTTTGTCACTTCATTTTCCAAGATAGACACATGCCCTATTCAGATTTAAATAACTTCGATCCTTCTTAACCATTACCTTGTTATCATTCAGATCCGATGAAGAAGTTGGTCCATTGTCTCCTTTAGCTGTTAGCCTTGCAGCTGGATTCTCTGGTTCAGTTGCTGCTGCTGCTTCTCATTGTTTTGATACTGCCAAATCTCGTTCACAGTGCATTGTGCTGCCCAAGGTATGTTGCCTTACCAGGGATTCAATCATCTGCTATATGATTTCTACATGAATATCCACCCAGATACCTTAATGCTCAGAAAAACCTTGGGTGGTCTACCTTAATGTTCAAGAAACCTTGGGTGGTCTAGTGAAATATGTTATCAGTATTGGGAGCTTCTTAGTTACAGTTACAACACATATTTGTTAGTTAAGCTCATAAAATCTGTGAGTATACATGTGGGATGAATTGGTGTCTCAGACAAATTTATATGGTCAATTTAACTTATCAGCCTTAAAGTTGGGACTGGTCAATTCCATTGGAGGGGTGTGCACAATGTCAACAGTCAATCAATCAACACCTCAATCCCAAGCTACTTAAGGTTTGCTATGTGAAACCCTTGTACTCATTTCGCTCTATTCAAAGCTGAAGTAATCTTTAAGTGGCCTGTATTTGGTGGGTATTTATCTTTTCTCAAGTGCTGCTGGTCTGACAGGATCTGTGATGGAATTTATTAGTTGATGTCAAACGTTTTTGTTCATAATGTGGCAATTACAATCCCGGTGCAAAATCATCCGACTTAGATCTCTTTTGCAAATGATATAACTTCTGTAGGTGAACTTTTAGCACCCATTCTTGCTTAGGAATACATGCTAATATGCATTGTCTATGGGATTTAGTATTGATGGCTGTTGGTTGGAGGATGGAATAGACGAGAATGTATATTTGTAACCATATAAATTGGCACATCTGTTACATTCTGTATCAGCTATAATCGTACTAAGTGAATGCTACAGATACTTTTGACCCCTCAGATTTTTTAACATCCTTAGAAGTATAAAACACGGGATTCTTCATAGGGACATTCTGTTATTCTCTTTTCCCCAGGCCTTGTGGATTATCCTCTTTCCGTAACACTCTTTATGTGCAGTTTGTATCCATGGAGAGGAGGTTTCTCAAATGGCAACTGCCGGGGAAGAGATTTGAGAGATGGACTGGGATCCATCCTGCAGATAGGAATATCTTATTTCGTGGCTTGGGATTGCGGATGGCACGGAGTGGAATTGCGTCCTTTGTGGTTGTAGGTGGTTATCTTTTTGCAATTGACAGACTGCTCCCTAAGTGAAGGTAACAAGACCGCGGAGGACTTGAGGAACTAAGCAAATCGAAATATTATTAGAAAGAAACACATTTTTTTCTCTAGAACCAGCTTGGAGACGACTATCACACAATAATGTTGGTTAAATGTTTGCTTTGTCTTTGGCAGTCACTATTTAGATATTTTGTAGTTTGTACAATTTGGCTGTTAAAGATGTGAATAACTAGTAATAAAGTGAAGCGTTGCTTCTCATATGATTTTAACAATGTAAACGATTTATAGTACCATTTTGTAGTTTTACGATAGTGTTGACTTAGTAACTTTGATCTAAGGGATTAGTGTGTGGGATGCATAAACATTGTAAGCATACCATTAATATTTCTATTGTTAGTGTCTCTCTGCCAAACTTGTATAAAGTCATCAAATCTTTGCCTAAAAAATAACTACTTGGACGACAAGTTTGTTTCAAGGGAATATGGACAGACCTTCACAACAATCTGTTCCATGTCTTTATCAGTGAAAAAGTGAAAACAAAGATAAATGGACCAATTATTTATTATTATTTTATTTTTTTAAAAAAAAAACAAGGGAGAAAAGAACTTTTATGAACTTTTCGCAAACCAGAAAATAATTTGCCTTAAGGTGAAAACAGCTTGTCCACTGATGCGGCATAAATGCAAAACACTTTTTTAACACCATACAGCTTACAATATTACATAATGACACTTCTGTAGACAAAATTAATGGATGAAAGTAGGCATTACATACTGTACAAGAGATGGTCTCCGTGCCTATGTAAATGCACAAAGGTATCCTTTATGAATCTTATTTGAACAACAAATTATTCAATCAGAAGTCCTTGATTACCTCAAAAAAACTGTTAGATTCTTTATTACATACGATGAAGACATTCGTCACTGATTAAGACAATGGAGTTTAACCTGACATAATATCTTACAACCAAAGAATAAACAGTTAACAAATCAACAACATCATTACCAAGAAGTATGTCTTCAATCCCTAAAATCTCTAACCATGAGACTATCTGAATATTCGGACCTAGCACTTGAAGAACTTAGTGATAGTTATTAAAACAAAGTATTAGGTGGGTTCTGGGATAAGAAAGATAAGCTTCAATGCAATATAACCAACTCGAGAGGTTGTAGATCATAAAGTTAAAGAGCACATATGGCTGCCCCATGCCCCAACCAAAAATGAAATGTCCCCATTGCCTCAAGAAACTAATCATTAGCAGCCCAAATCAAATATTTTTACATTTTCTCTAGATCGTTGGAACAGCATTTCCATCATTAGCTTGTTCCAACTTTACTCTACCATCACTACTTCCCATTAAACTTCTATGGTATATGCATAAAAGAGGTGAATGTGCATGAACTTAAAACATCCTATTTAGTTGTTTATGCAGATAAGAAGGCACGTTAACAGATGATGCATAAGAATTCAATCAACATCCACCACTATCCATGTGGTTATTGTGATTTCACTTATTCTTGCTTACACTGCATCTCACGAATAAATCAGACCTTCTGTAATCTTCATAGCTTCCAACCAAAATGGAGTACAACTTCTAGATCATATCAACAACACCACGGAAATCTTTTCTGAATGTTTAAGGTAATTTCTAGTCTCAGGCAAAACAAGGAAGGAAAATTCTAGCAAAATTGAAGAAACTTCACAAAATGTTTTGGATATAGTAGACAAAAAGCAAGAAGTCAAAAAAAAAAATAGCTCCTTTCTGACCTAGGAATAGTGAAGTCAGAAAATAACAGTACATCTCCATTTAACATTTGGAAACTCAAGAAATTTGAAAGCTAGCCAAAATAGGAAGAAACTAAACCATAACTATCTTCCAACTATAACAAATTGTGAATATTAAAACTACATAATTCAGTTCTTTATGTTCATCTTTAGCAAATAGAACTAAGAAACTCTAACCCCACAAGTTAAAGCCTCCAAAGTAACAAAAAAATTGATCAAGCCATAAACTGCAATATACTAACACGTTAATCTGATTCAAAATATCACTAGCAAAGAGAAAAGCATGTAAATTAAGAAACAAGCATACGCGATCAGCCCACGATGTTCATCCCCACAAGATGCAAGTTCAACCACAAGCCTAGTGCAAACCCGCGTGGACCATAACACAAAAACTCCCGTCACCACCTTGATAACAAATCCTCCGGGCAAAAACAATGAGATCGCCGATAAAATCACAATAGGCAACATACAATATCCAATCAGGCTGACACACCTGTACAAGTTCAAATTCCCATTTCTGCCGGCGAGCATGTTGAACACTACGTAGAGAAACAATGAAGCCATGATCACCCATCCCAATATGATTCCAAAATGAAGTTTTCCGGCAAGTAACTGGAAAAGCCCGAATGCCATAAGGAAGATGAACGGTCCAGAGAGATCAGCATCTTCATGAAGATCTGCTTTAACCCGGAATGGATTCATAATCGATATAGTCTTTTGGTAAATTTGCCTTGTGTTAATACCAAGCTCCTCCAGCAACGGCGGCTCATCTTCAAAACCCATCGAACCACCACCGCCGATGGTGGTGGATGCGAATTGCGGAGTGGAAAATGAAGTGGAAGCAGCAGCAGACCCTACATCGAAAGACATGAAAGGTATCCCAGGGTTCGATGACTTCGGTGGCTGAAACGGCGCCGTTGGAAGCCGACGTTGCTGTGGACCGGGATTTCCTCCGGACGGGAAAACCACCGGCGGGACGTTAAATTCCTTCGCCATTGATCGGAGATCTTAAAAATCGCTAATTGCAATAAACTTCAAATAAATCAACTGAATATTTCGAATTATTTTTGTTCCAATAGTGATTAGAGATCTACAGAGAACTCGAACCTTTGAGGCTAAGGCAATCAAATGAAATGAAAAACAAAAAGAAGAAGGAAAATTTATGAATCATGTCAAAATAAAAGCCAAAAATAATAATCATAAATATTTTTTGTCTCAAATTAGTTAATTGAAAGTTAAATTATGTAAATTTAATTTATATTTTAAAATAATTTTTCATTAAATTAATATGAGATAAATTTGTAATGTCTACGTTTTTATTTTGAAACTAAATTTTAATTTAATTTAATTTTTAAAATTAATTAACTAATTCTCAAAAAAATAAAACATTGGCAACTAATTTAAAAGGGTGGAATAATTATAATTGAAGTACAAGAAACAATTAATAGTAATAGAAATCGAACAACAATAAATTATAATAGTACTACTATTACTAATAATATAGAAGGGTAAGTGAGACAACAATCAACTATTTTTATAGTTGTTTTAATCTAAGATCATGTCTTCGATAAGCTAAAGATACAATATGTTTTGTTTAATTATCTTTCCTTGATATTTCTTTGACCTATCTTTACCTTTCATGAAATCATCCACAGTTAATCTCTCACATCTCCATGTTGTGAGACATTCGTGTATATCCTCTTTACATATCCAATCCATCTCAACATCACTTTTCACATCTTGTCCTTAATCGAGGCCACTCGCACTTTATTCTAGCTAAAAAAAAGTTTTTAAAAAATTATCTCTACACAAAAAACTCACATCTATCACCACATATACTATGAATAAGAGGATAACAATAATTATTTGAACGCCCTAAAATAAAAAAGAATGCTGAGTAGGGCAAATAAAAAAGTTACTTATCCACTAGTATATTTTTTAAAATATTCATACTTCTTTCTTAATTAGTAAATAACAATAATATATCTAGTGTGATTTTGTAATTGAATTTAAAAAAGACAAAGTATGCGTAAATATTGTTTTCATCTTATTATTATGTGATAGAGAAGTTGTTTTTAATAAATCTTTAGTCTAAGAACAATATTTCAAAACAAATTTGGAAAATACAAGGTGAAAGAAGTTCTGATATGGTGGTCGATCCCTCCGTTTTTAAAATTCTCTTTGTTTTAATTTATTTATCTGATTTTTACTTGGCATGAAATTTAAGTAAATAAAAAAGACTTTTAAGTTTTATAGTATTAATTTAAAGATATTTTGAACATACTAAAATATCCTTTAATCTTGTGATTTAACATGATGTGTGAAAAGTTAAAATTAAAGAGTTGTCAAAAAAATTATTTTTTTAAATCAATTAAAATGAAAAATAAGATAAAAAATTAAAACGAATAGAGTAAGTGATTTCATATTTGATCCGGAATTAATAAAAATGTTAGAATTAGTAAGATTGTTAGGATATGCTATTAATCATATGGTTTAGCTATAATATTATATTTTATTCTTTATAAAATAATTATTTATTGATTTAATCAATTCATTAAAGTCATATGGTTAACAAACATGATATTTTCATTGCGAAAATGAACACTAGCACTTTGTTTATATGATAGTTACATATTATAATATATTATATTATTTAAATATACAATTTAAATATATCATATTATTTTTCACCATTACATAATATCAAGCATTAATAATTTAAAGATAATCTTCAAAAAAATAGATTAAACAATAATCAAAAATAAAATAAAAAGAAAGGAAAAAATAACAATTCAATCACACTACATTAATAATTAGATAAGACTCTTTATCGTAACAACAACAACACAAAAATATATAATTCAATAAAATAAATTTTATATATCAATTAAAATAAATATTATATTTAAACTGTCAAAATTAACAATCTTCCAAAAAACTATTTTAGCAAGTTCTCTTTGTACTAATAATAATATTATCCTTTGAAGAAATTAACAAAACAAATTGATTTGCTCAATCTCGTAGAAATCAACGGTTGCTATAGAGAAAATTTGAAGTTTCAGTGTAATTTGGAGCACAACAATGGCGGCCATAGCTCGATTCCAATTCCTTCAACCATATCCATTCTCCAAACCTTCAGCAATTTTCACAAAATTCCTGCAATCTTCACCGTCTTTCTCCAACTTCAACAGCATCAAGCGTTGCCGGATTCATTTCCGTAAGTTCTCCGTCACATCACCACTCTGCTCCAGCTCCAGCTCCAGCTCCGACTCAATTCCCGAGGTCAATCTTCTCTTCCTCTATCTATATTTACTTACTACTTTCTTCACCTGAAAAAGAATGATGTAATTCGGACTACCAGTATACAAAATGTCAATTCACCTTTAAAAAAATTGGTGTGAACTCGAATATCAAGTTAATAATACATTCTTTTATTGAATAAAGTGGCATGATTCATAGTGATATAGTTCAGTAATTTAGAGGTAAATCATTTAATTTCGGTGTGTGAGAGTCAATTTTCATCTAATTATTTTCGATGTGAACTCAATTATCAAGTTTTAACACATTCTTTTATTAAATAAAGTAGCATGATTCATAGCAAGAGAGTTAGTAATTCAAAGTTAAATCATTTATTTTCGGTATTTGAGATTCAATTCACCTAGTTTTTTTTGGTGTGAACTCGAATATCAAGTTTTTAACACTCAATGATTATAGTAAGAGAGTTAATAATTTGGAGTAAATCATTTAATTTCAGTGTGTGTGAGTCAATTCACCTAAAAGTTTTTTTGGTATGAACTCAAATATCAAGTTTTTAGTACCTTTTTGTTAGTAAATAAAAATTGCCATGATTCATAGTAAGAGTATTAGTAATTTAAAGCTAGAAAATCATTTATTTTCGGTGTGTCAGAGTTAATTCACCTAAAGTTTGGGTGAGAGCTCGAATATCAAGTTTTTAACACTTATTTTATTTTTAAAAATGACATGATTCATTGTAAGAGAGTTAGTAGTCAGCTTAAGTCATTTAATTTCAGTGTGTGAGAGTCAATTCACCTAAAAAATAATGTTGTGAATTCGAATATCAAGTTTCTAATACCTGTTTGTTAGTAAATAAAAAATGTCATGATTCATGGTAAGAGAATTAGTAATTCAGAGTTAGTAAATCATTTAATTTCGGTGTGTGAGTCAATTCACCTAAAAGTTTTTTGGTGTGAACTCAAATATCAAGTCTTTAGTACCTTTTTGTTAGAAATAAAAAATGGCATGATTCATAGTAAGAGAGTTAGTGATTCTGAGTTAAATCATTTTTTATTTCTGTGTGTTAAGAGTCAATTCATCTAAATTTGGTTTATGATTAACTTTTTGAAATAACAGTACATATTTTTCACATAAGGAGTGCTGCAAAGCACATTTTTTTAATCTGTAAATATTCATCATGTAGTTAATAGGACTGTTAAATAAAAAGAATGATCTGACACTTTAAACAGTAAGGTGGCAAACAAAATTGGGACAGAGGGAGTATTTGCTAATATATAGTCATCAATAGTAGCAGTTAGTGAAAAAGTTGTCGACAATCTCTTAATTGGAATGCAGTGTCCTGAAAGTTTTGAATCGAGTACGTCAATTGTCGGCGACCTGTTGGACTATCTGAATGAATCATGGACTCAATTTCATGCTACAGGTACATTTATGAAGGTGCAACTTCTTCTGGTCTTATGATTATATTAAGGTGTTATGTTCTGTAGCCTCTGATTGCAGTTTTTAATGTGTAATTATTGAGATGGATATTCACTTTCTAATGCGTCTAAAGTTTGCCGGCATTTTTTTGCTTGGATCAAATAACAAAACCTGTGAATGAGAAAGATGGATACTGCTTATGTAACTAAGAAGAGATTATAATAAATGTTGCTTACTTGGGGAAAGTGGTAAGGAGAACACTATATTAGTTTGGACTTGAGGTTCAATTGTGCTTTCCTGTTTGTGCATTCTATAAAACCAAAATTCATTCAGATCACACAACAGTAGAGCTCAAAACAAAGCATGAAGTTTGAGAGTGTTGCCTTAAAATGGAAATGTCACAAAGATGAAGTGAGATAAGCACAATTAAGTTTTTTTAAAACTAAAAAGAGACTTCTTTCAAATTGTGTGACAATCATAGATCTTTATGCCAATATGTAAAAGTGGATGAGTAGGTCAACTTATGACTAATTTTAGAATAGTGATTATGGGCAATATGCACCTTTTTGGAAAGCTAAAGAAGACAATACTTTTGGATGAATTGTACATAGTGTGACTTTGTCAATCACAAAACTTATTAATTCTAGAGAGAGTTATTAACATAGGTCAAAGTAAGCGGTAGTTGTCTCTAATGATTTATAAAGCTAGTATTTAGCAACTTTGGTTATGCAAATATTGACACCAGTTCAATCTCAACCACCTCCAAGATGGGATGCTTCATGGTGAGGCAATGCACAATCATGTTAAATCGAATCTCAATCACTTCTTTTTGATCAAAATATATCCCATGACAAAATTGGAAGTTCAGCCAGTTGAATCACGATTGAACTGTGAGAAAAAGGTTCTCACACTCAACTGTTTGCTATGATTCCAATGTTGATGACTTAAATAGAGAGAATCACTCTATGAACGGATATAGCTTCCAAATAGGATCTAAGGAAAACATGTGCTGCCAAATCAATATATGGATAACCAGTTGCTGAAGGATGTTCTCCCCAGAAATTGAAGTTGAATTGTTTGGTGCTTTTCTACTTTTGGTGTAAACATGAGTATCCTCAAGAAGCAGAGGATATTCCTAGCATTATAGATTACTTATTAGATCATAGGTGGCTGATGTTGCTTTTCTGTTTTTCTACTTGTAATTATTACTGGAATATACCTTTGGTGTATATCCTTATTTATATTATATGTTACCTTCCTCAAAAAAATAAAAAATTGCTAAAGGATAAAGAAATGAATTTGAAGAGAGTTTAGTCTAATGGCAAAAGAGGGATCTTTTGTCTAAAGGTGGGTAATGGGACTCCACACTTACAACTTGGTCTGGTTAGTCGAGGAAGATGAAAGGTAAAATGGTGTGAAGAAAGAAAAGGTTTGTCGACAAAAATGTTTAATTGAGAGTTAAAAAGGAATTTGTTAAATGATATCAGGACAGTAAGGCCATTTAACAGGAAGTGTAGTTGTTTAGTTAGTGTTTATAAGAATCCATGAATGCTCTAGACATACTTGTACTTTGAAGTAATTATCAAAGTCCTTTCATTTGTCTTTTGTCTTTTCCCTAATCGAACTGGCGTACTTATCGTGAAATAATGGATGCAATAACTGCTATTGCACTATGCTGATGTTGTTTCGTAAAGTGTATTATATAGAAAAGAGACAAATCATAGTCTTTATAGCAAAGATAATCTCTCAAAGAGCGATAAAAATGTAGAAGAAGAACTAAACATCATGACAAATACGTGCATATATAGTGTGTACAAAGTTCTTATGTGTGAGCTTTCCACTTTTTAAGCAGTGTTGATTGTCCATGTGAAGCTTCTTTTTTCCTCTCCTTTCACGTTCCTGAGAATAAGGACAAGGGAGCAGTCTCCTAGATTTTTATACAGTCTTCCTTTTACTAGCTGACTTAATGACAAAAACACTTCACAGCAAACAGCACAACTGAATAAACTCATGGGAGAAGTAAATTAGTACCAGGGCATGGATCAGGTGACATGATCAAGCAGCTGAGTTAATATCTGACAAGGTGTTTTTGTAGCATAACAAGTCTCTAGAGTTCGTGGTCTCAGTTTATCTTATTGGAAAATGCTGCAAGGAATTTGTTAAGCAATTGCGCATAAAAATTTAGGGGATTTGTTTGGTTGGATTAGGTAAAAATATGTTGCTTGGAAATGTTGATTGGGTATGTGTTGGATCCTCCAAAAATAGTTCATTTTCGAAGGATCCGACACGGGTGCACCAACATTTTTGGAGAGTCTGAGCAACATGGGGTAAAATAATCCTAACATAAAATCTTGCATAAAATAATGCAACATTTGGTTGGAGGGATTAGAAATTCTATTCCCCACATAATTAATGCAACATTTAGTTATTACTCCCTCCATTCCATATTAAGTGAATTTTTAAGGAATTTTTCATTGTTCAAAATAATTGAATTGTTCAAAGTTCAAGATATGTGCATTGCCTCATAAATTCACTTAATATGAAATGGAGTGAGTACTTATTAGTAGAAGAAAATTTAATCTCCGCACAATTAAGGCAGCGAACCTTTGGTTGGCCATAATAAATAATACTCACATTAAGTTGCGGGAATCCGTGTATTATTTTATGCGACATAAAAACTGGAACAAAAATATATGTATTACTGAGATTGGAGTTTTTAAAGACAAAAATGCCCTTAAAGTGGGTCATCCCTACATAATATTTTCTCTAATGTTATTAGTCACTGCATAACAGTCCTTAGTCCTTACAATATTATTCACGGTATAACAATTCCTTCATTATTGTTTCCGCATAAAATATCTCTACACTATAATTCCCTTAATTAGCACGTGAACCAAATGGCCCAACATGTACCAATAAATTTAACATGTCTTGAACCTTTCTTCTCCAAACGTTTGAAGTAGCTGTAGTCGCTCTTCCTAATTTGATCTCAACCTATGACTGCGCCTGTTACGGCATCCCCCTTTCAGATCTGTTGCATCTTTTACTTCCACATCATCTTATTTCTGCTTTCTATGTTGGTGCATTGTCTATGATCTATCTAAGAGACCTTGCCTTCACAGAACTTGGTTATATGTAATATCTGCTAGTTGATTCTTGTATAACATTTATTGTTTTACAAGGCTATCTATGTAATTTGCTACTTTATGAACTATCGATTGTTTAATCTTGGTTAGTACTTCCCTTTTGTTATCTAGTTATTATTTGCTTCACAATATTTATGCTATTCAATTTTATGAGATTTATCAAGCTGTTGAAGCGCATAAACTTTATGTCTCCACTACACGTGTTGGACATGTATAGGAGAATACGTTGTGCTTGTATCTATGTTTTTCATTATTTTTGTGACCATCTAAGTTGCTCGGATTCTTCACTTTCAGTGTCACACCCGTGTCGACATGACATGGGTGTGGCCGTGTGGGATCCGTACCGGCTTTGGTCAATCAATTTTGGGTACTTTGACCAAAATCGACGGAGAGATTCGGGACAAATATCTATGATTTTTATAATCAAAACAAAAGTTCATGTGAAATTAAAGAGCATGGAATAACTTGTATATAGAAATTTCTATGTTAGTCCTTTTCCTTTTATCTCCTCCCGGAATTCTCTTCTTGATCAATAGTTTTTCCTCGAAATACCTTGTAAGTTTTCCACATAATGACTCATAATTTAGACATATAACTCTACTTTTTAGGTATTGAATTATTTTTAGCCGAATCGCCACACCTATATCCGTACCCCCGAATCTTAAAATTTAGATCATGAAGGATTTGACCTCTAGATTCACACCCGTATCGGTCACCCGCACCCGACCAACTTAGGTTACCACTGCAATAGCAAGGGAACATGGTCACTCAAATGTATTAAATTAAACCATGCATCCTTGATGCACCTCTGCCTTTTCCAAGGACCTGGGTTCTCAATTCACCTCACAGTTTTTTATGTTTGTGAAATTTCAAAATGTTTTGAATTTTTATTTGGACTTGTTTTGATCAGATACCTGTTATAATAGGATAGAATGAAGAGCAAGGATGATTATGAAAAAAGGAGTAAGAAATGTAGGAGACAACCCTGGTTTGTTGATGGCGATTGATGACTTGAGTGGTGTATCTGCTGTACAAGTTAAGAAATGTCGCATCTTATTTTTCTTTTAGCATCTTTAACTGGTTTCAGCTGTCACCCAAGGGTGTGGCCTCGTGGTCAATTAAATGGGTTGAAAACTAGAAGCCTCATGTCAAATTCGAGCGGAGGCAAAAACACTAAGATGCTTTCTTTTCATTTGTCCAAGAGCCTTGGTAGACAGAGTTACTCGGTACTTGTGCTGGTTGGAGATAGCAAGTACCCCTGGAATTAGTCGAGGTGCACGCAAGCTGATCCGAACATCACCGTTATGGAAAAAAAGGTTTCAGTTGTGCTTTTGTAGCCACTATGATGTCACTTTTATGATAATATCATATATAGAGCATATGGTTTGTTGCATAAGTTGATTGGCCACTTAAGATAAACGTTGTGTTCACCATTTTATTTTGCATGTTTTCTTTCTAATGAATGGGTGAGCTTTCCTCATTTCATGAGATGCTGCTCAAATATTAGGTTTTGCCGACTGGGGTGATTACTCTTCAGGCAAGAGTATATGTTAATCTGAGTTGCATGAATTTTTTTTTACGTGCGTGACACTTAGGCAGTCCAAATGTTTGAACTTTGTCTTAGTGTGAAAACATTTCTGTGTTCAGGCGTGTATGGAGAGTGTACAGATCTCTTAAATCGAGTTCTTGAATTTATTGTTTATTGCAATTAATTCAAATTTCTGCTTTCACCTGCTCACTATTTGAACATGTGTTCTTTCTTCTTTGTAATAGCTGAAGCAAAAAGACAACTAATTGCCGCTGGATTTCATCTGCTGAAAGAAAATGAGAAGTGGGATTTGCAGCCTGGTGGGCGCTATTTCTTTACACGGAACATGTCCTCTTTGGTTGCATTTGCCATTGGAAAGAAGTGAGCGAACACTACATACCTCCTAAAGGTTACATTACAGTTGCTAATTAGTCATGCAATGCTCATATATGAGCCTGTTGAAACCAAATTGAAAAAATGGAATGTTCTGCAAGTAGAAACCAGTTATCGATCAAGGGGCAGTCTCTCTATACATTATCACTCTCATCCATTTTAATGTTCTGCACTAGGAACTAGTTTTGAAGTCTTCCAGCCATTTCATTCCCTCCTGTTTTAGGAATAACATTCTTTTGTTGTTTAATCAGAGACATGAATTAGCTTTGCAGGTATTCTATTGGCAATGGATTTCACGTGATTGCTGCTCACACAGATAGCCCATGTTTAAAACTAAAGCCAAAGTCTGCATCAACCAAATCTGGATATCTTATGGTCAATGTGCAAACATATGGTGGTGGGTTATGGCACACTTGGTTTGATCGGGATTTGAGTGTAGCTGGGAGGGTTATTCTAAGAGCTGATGATGGTTCCTTTCTGCACAGGCTTGTGAAAATAACGAGGCCTCTTTTGCGAGTGCCTACATTGGCTATTCATCTTAATCGGTCTGTTGCCCTCCACTGAAGTTTCTTCTTTTTCTCATTGTTTTCCTGCTTTTTTTTTTTGTGGTGCGAGGGCTGTTACATTCTTGAATAGGTAAATAGAACCTTTATTTCTTGATATCATCTATCATCTAAGGTATTGCTTTGAGACCATACATCAACAGCAGAGAACAAACACAATAAGAAACTGGAGCTGATAACTCCTGCATCTAAAGTTGAGAGTCAAATTCTCTTATTTTTGGCTTCATCCTTCTTTCCGTATGACACCTGGTAGAGGAATTTTAAACGGGAGAAACAATAATTGCAGTATGTTCAAATTGGTCTAGTAATGTGTCAATATGTGTTAGAATACGAATGTGAATATTCATGCAAATTTGAATAGCTTTCTCCCAAAAATGACGTACATTTGTACTTGATCTAGATTTCACATTAAATAAGGTTAATTGGTCCAAGACAGATAGCAATTCTTTTTAGGCACTTAAATCTGAAATCTTATGGATATACTGAATAGTTTAAATGAAAAGTAAAACCTACTTAAGTTGTGGGATCCACAACATGTGATCTCTGTTTCTCTTTTATTGATAAAACTTCTTACAAATACTTTCAAGGTCAGTCTTTCAATACCTACCCTAAGCTTCAGAATTTAGGAGTGTTAATAGTTGCATGTGAGACTGAAGTACGTCTCCATGCCCTTAAAAGCTCAAGTATTTCTCTTAACACTCAGACATATTTTCCTCCTCCTTCCCATGAGACATGTTCTAACTAACATTTGATACAGCAAAAGTTAATTTGTTTTTAGCCTGTTATTATTGTTGTTGGTTTTCCGGATAAGGCTGTTAGGTTTATTATGCAATTTTTTTGTGCAAAGCAGCTGGTAAAGATCTGTGCTCTCAAAAAAACACCAGCTACTATAACTGGTACAAAGTTTAATTCATGCTTAATATACGTCCAAATGTTCTTATCACCTGTGGCATAATGAGAACAATATCTTGGAATTTCTTCTCCAAAATAGAAGCCAACTGCTTTTTCCTTTCCTTTTTATTTTATTTTGATGTTTTCAAAAGTTTGTAAGTCTGAAATTGGCTAATATTCTCCACAAAAGTTCTAGTTTTGATCCAGTTATTGCAATATTTAAGCTAGCTTCTGAATTTTATCTAACACTAGTATACACATAGTAGAAAGAAGAATATTTTTATCCTTTTCGCTCCATTTCTGCCTTCTTGTTTCATCAGATTCTATTACTCCCCTCCCTGTCAATTTATGTTTCTTACTTTCCTTTTTAGTCTATTACAAAAAAAGAAAGTCTCTTTCTATATTTAGTAACTTTTAATTACGCCATCTCACATGATATATTTAACACCACAAGATTCAAAGGACATTTTGATACATTATACACATCTTTATTTTTAGACCACAAGATTTAAAGGTCTTCTTTACTTTCTTAAACTCTGTGCTGAATCAAATTGAAATGGAGGGAGTAGTTGAAAAGGAATCTTGTTTTAGTAGCATTACATTCATAATGTATATGCATTGCCTTTTCTTTTTTCATTTTTTGAAGTTACTGGAATATTGTTAAACACTGCTTCCTTGTTAGGTTAGCCTCTCTTCTTTAGATTGTGACAAACATCAAAAACTAAATATAAAGGGTAACCTTGATGGAGGACCTCTTTTGACTTATCTTTTGTTAAACTGGTCAATTATCAGTGACAGTTGTCAATGATCTTTAATTTCTGTCACCACAACATAAACGGCAATCAAGCAGATTTATGTAGTTTTTGTTTGCTTGAAGGCTTTGCTGATATTTCCTTTGCCCTGTCCATTTTTCCTGGCATATAGAACAGTGAATCAGGATGGATTTAAGCCAAACCTTGAGACTCACCTTATTCCACTACTGGCAACAAAGACAGAGAATGCAACTACTGATTCCACCGAGAAAAGTAAAGTGTCTTCTTCAAAAGATGTTCATCATCAACTCCTTCTGAAGGTAGTTGTTCATATTATTTACACTAAATCTGACTTCTTGTCCAGGAGAATTTCTAGGATGTCTGGTCAATCCACAGATATGTGAAGAATCTTTCTGTCTAACAACGAAAAAGAGAAACTCCTTTCCTCATTTTTTCCTGGAATTACCTGATCATATTATTAATCTTCATATGTAGACTGACCGATGGGTTCCTCATTTTTTCATTCCCTGTTCAAAGACAGTGAATGCTTTAACCCTCTGTTTCTATGTTGCTTCCAATCAAGATTTCTTTTGAAAATCTGTAGTATATTTATCAGCTTATAAGAGATACTGTTCAGAATGTTAAAATAATATACCGAATAAGTGTTCAAGATGGATAGCTGGATGTTAGAGGTTGAAGGCACAAAAACTGATTCTTTACCTGCTTCTAAGGAAAAATTCTGTCAATGAGCTTATTTATTGGCTTAAGCTTGGTGGATCAGAACATCCTCCATTTCAAGGATAACCGGCTGGAAACACAGAACTTTAGCTGCTAGTAGTTTCCAAAAACAAATGCATTGAAATGTCTACTGACCATACTTTAGCTGATGGAGAAGCTGGAACCTCTCTTGATTCTTGATTCTCGGTAGATCATGTTGCTATTTTTGTCACATGTATGTTTATCAGAATGCCTTGTCTATATTAGTTGTTTTGGTGGTAGCAGCACTGATTTGTTACCACACCTCATTTGGCATTATTATGAGTGTGCTTCTTTTCTGTTCTTCCAGCTGATTTTCCAGCATATAGCATTTTTTACATCATTTACACAAGGGAATGGTGGATAAGGGCTATTCTGGATTGCTGGATATGAACATTGATGTTTTCCTCTGTGATCGCAGATCTTGTCAGATGAACTCAGCTGTAAAATTGATGACATAGTTAGTGTTGAGTTAAATATTTGTGATACCCAACCTAGCTGCCTTGGAGGTGCAAATAATGAGTTCATATTTTCTGGAAGACTGGATAATCTTGCATCAAGCTTTTGTGGTTTGAGAGCTCTGATTGATTCATGTGCTTTGCCTGAAGATTTATCAAATGAGAATTCAATTCGGATGATTGCTCTTTTTGATAATGAAGAGGTAGGTAGTTGCTAAGTCTGAAAGTTCTGGCAGTGATTTCCTTAATTTTTCACTTCTGCAATCTACAGATGCTCTCTTAGATGAGAGGTAGATTTTGAGGAACATCAGATCAGTTCTTGTTCAACTTCTAAAGTTCTTGTTCAATTTCTAAAATTAAGAATATTCCGAGCTAAGAAGTATTTTTTTTTGAGAAAGTAACAACTTGTATTCTATTTCCAAAAAATAGAAACTGCCATAACAAGTTACAGGTTTCCTAATTACAATTGAGGTAGAGTATACGGAAGATCTTCAACCCTTTACCAAAAAATTACAAAGAGCTTAAGACATGTATAAATGATTCTAGATCTTCCATATACTCCTGTTTACACCAAAAATGAAACAACACTAAACAATTCATCTTCATCTACTGGATGCTGTTGCTCTTGTTCTGGAAGCACCTGAGGTTTCTTTCTCTCCAAACGGACCACCAGATGCAAGCTGGTATAATTTTCCATCTTTCCTTGTGGTCAGAGATGTTAGCATAGCTGCTCCAGATCTTCAGTGTCTGAGCTATTTTTCTTGGCATCACCCAGCTCAGACCCTTCATATTTATGAAGATTTTCCACAGTAGATGGGTAATCCTGCAGTGTAGAAATAGGTGAGTAACTGTCTCAACCTTTTCTTCACATAAGAAGCATCTAGGGCTTAGATGGATCCCCTTCTTCATGAGATATTCTTGGGTTAACACAGTTTGTTTAGCCACAAGCCAAGTAAAACATGATACTTTATAAGGATTTTTAACTTTCCATATAAGCTTCCAAGGCCAGTCATCAATCTGATTATCATGAGGATTAAGCTTTTTGTAGGATCCTTTCACACTGAATCTGCGTTGACTGTGACCCTGCCATTCCAATCTATCTTGGTCATTAGAAGTTCCTTTGAATTGATGCAACTTGCTATAGAACTCAACTAACCTCAAAATCTCCCAGTCATTAAAAGGTCTTCTAAAACTCAAGTTCCATCCCTGTTCTGACCAAACTTCAGCCACAGTGGCCCTTTGCTACTGATTTAGAATGTAAATGTCATAAAAGGTATCCTTTAGAGAAGCTTGTTCAAGCCAGTTGTCTTCCCAGAAAGAAACCTTCCTGCCATCTTCTGTTCTTATACAACAATTCTCTCTTAGCTTTGGCCACAAATTACTGATGGACCTCCAAAGGCTGATTCTATAAGTGTTGGTGACCATTTTGGTGGTCCAATGGTCTGCCATTCCATACTTCAACTGGATTACTTCTTTCCAGAGTGCCAGTTCACTAGCTGCAAGTCTCCAGAGCCACTTCATTGTAAGGCATTGATTCTGTGTTTTTAAGTTCCTTACCCCCATACCCCCTTTCTGTTTACTCCCAATCAGTGCATCCCACTTTACCAAGTGGAATTTCGTGGTTTCACTGTTTCCTTCTTATCCCAGACCAAATTTTTGTCTTGAAAATACTTGTCTGATGTAGATAGATTCTGTCATGTTTGTCAAATGTTGCAAGTGAGCAATACAGATCAGTTAGCAGAATTCTAAATCCTCTTTATAGGATGTTTTCAACTATTTTATAGCCTCTTCCTTTGCTGTTTTTACATTTTCCACCTAAAAACAAGAAAATGAATGGTAGACATTTCCCTAGGCAATTGGTCAAGTTTGGCTTGAACTTGAACTTTGAATTAGCTGTCTGAATTGATATTCCTTGTTTCAGTTTCCCATTTACTTGAGCATGAGGTCTAACCCCATTAAAACTTCAGGTTGGTTCAGATTCATGCCAAGGAGCTGGTGCTCCAACTATGTTTGAGGCAATGAGACGGATAACCGACTGTCTAAGTCATCAGTCTGCTGGAGAAACTGATTTCGCCCGCGCGATTCGCCACTCTTTTCTTGGTACTTTTTCTTGATATGTCTGTGGCCTTTAGATATGTCTATGAATATGAATGGACTACTCCATACTCTCAAGTCCTTCCTATGTGAACAGTTGTTCCTCGTCTTCTGCAGTAGTAATTTAATTGACCCAGCTCAAAATAAGACAGTATAATGGGAAAGGTTGTTGATTTGCATGATTCTTTCAAAAGGCAGTAATAATTCAATATTACATGCAAATGTGTATTAGTAAATGTGTACGCCTCTTCAGTTTCATTTGCTGAACATATAAATCTGATTACATGCAAATGTGTATTAGTAATTGTCTTTTCAAATTAAAACTAATAAGTTTGTGATTTGAGTTTATGTTAACTTGTATACACTAGTGCACTATGGACCCACTAAGTGTCTGTATTGAGGTTTCCCTTGACGAGTGCAATTCGTTCATTAATTTATTGATAAATCTAACAGCTTTTGCTTAAGGATGGAATTTTTCCCAGTCCATGTAACAAGAAGGTCTAAAGAGTTCCCCAAAACTTGTTCCTTCATAGAAAGGCAAGTGTGATTGCAGGTGTGATACAAACCAGCCAAGTAGGACTTCATTCTCCTTGTCCATAGGTTCTACCAGAATTTGTGGGGTCTAACATGGAAATAACTTTTGATGTCATAACATACAGATAGGAAGAAAAATCAGTTTCCAGCTTTCTTGTCAAATTACATCATTTTTCCTTTACATATCATGTGAATCTTATTGTCTAGTATCTCGTTCAAACAACAGTGTCTGCTGATATGGCTCATGGAGTTCACCCTAATTTTATTGATAAGCATGAGGAGCACCATCGTCCTGAATTACAGAAGGGACTTGTAATTAAGCATAATGCAAATCAACGCTATGCTACGAGCGGAATTACATCTTTTCTTTTTAAAGAAGTTGCAAGACTCCACAACCTTCCAACACAGGTGATTTTTCAACTTCCAAGTGCTTTAGCATATGAACTGGGAACCATCAAAGAAATAGGAAGAGGGAACGGAAGCCATGACTTGACCTATTACTTGAATCCCTTCTTTCCCTTATTCAAGAGCAACTGGTAACTTCTATTAAGGATTCAAATCCTACACATTAACGCTGCAAATGTATTGATTGGTGTATCACTCTCTCAACTATAAGTTGCACTAACTATTTCAGAGCGCATTTAGTCAAACTGTTCATGTTAGCTGCTTAGGTTTTCTCTTGTGATCTTTTGAGACAAGAGCCTTCTTTTCTAGGCATAAGGTATCATACACTTTTTATTATCTTCATATATTGCTCTTAATTTACCATTAATGACATTCATGTACTTCTCTTGCTCTTTCTTCTTAGTCTTCACAAGTGCATATCATCTTTTCTTTCGTTTTCTGTACTTGTTTTATTTTCTAGGTCTTACCTCATCACAAATGAAGATTCTATTTTAACAATACTCCTTGTTTATCTAAGCATTACATGTAAATTAAGAGATTTTTTAGCCATTTATGTGTCTCCCTGTTTGGCCCCTCGCCTCCTCAGTGTATGCTTGGAAGCATAGCTCCTAATATCTCTCCCTCTTATTTCATAAAGAAAGCAGGATTCCCATGACAACGTGAGACCATGTTAACGCCTGTCCTATAACTATGTGATTTCTTTTCAATATGAACACAAGTTTATACACAAGGAAGAAGAGCACATAAGAGACTAGAAGTCTAGAGATCAAATAAAGAGTTGCATCAATAAAACGGAGCTCTTCCGTTTTGTTGAATTCAGTCAAGAGAGGATATCATGAAAAAGACCGTGTAGTTTAGTCCTTTGTTAAGTATTTCTCTACATCTTTTGCAAGAAGACAGGCTAGGCACAATCTTAGCTATAATACTCTTGTGATGTATTCAGTTCAGTTTGTAAGAGGTTTCTCAATAAGTATATGAGCAGGAACTTTATGCTCAGTATATATCAATAAGAAAACTGATATATTGGAGTTTATATCAATGATGTGAGAGGAAACTCCACATGTGCTGCAGCCTCATCAATAAATCTTGTGTATGACTTCTATTAAAATTTTGATCATCCAAATATATAAACTTGTATAAAGCAACCAGCTCTTTTTAACTCCTTACAGGACTTTGTGGTGCGAAATGATATGGGATGTGGATCAACTATAGGTCCAATACTTGCTTCAGGAGTTGGAATCCGTACTGTTGATTGTGGAATTGCTCAGCTATCCATGCACAGGTACCTTGTTATTTAGTCTATCCATTCAATGTTGTGCTTCATGGTGATTTCCAAGAATTTTCTTCCACTTGTTTGAAAGTTGGTTATACACCAGTGACTGGTTTCCATTAGGCAAAACATAAACTAACTTCTGAAATTCAAAAAATTATTCCTTTTACTCTTAGTTTCAGTCACAAAAGGAAAAACTACTAACAGACTTACAAAAGCAAAAAAATATTTCCTTACTCTTAGTTCCAATCAAATTGTATTTACCCGAAATGCAATAGAGGCAGCAGTTTATAACACTAGTTTATGCTGAGTTTTGTCATGCATCATCCGACAGAGATTGCTTGAGTCCATATTTTGTAGAATGACCTATATTATCAAGCAGTGCCTATCCTTCAGTGCAAGTAGAGATCAGATGTTATACGCAACTTTTTTCGAGTTGAAGTATTCCGGAAAGAAAAATGTTCAACATCTAGGCACCTTGGCGAACCTTCTATAAAAATGTACATTAAAAACTTAGATGGTGTAAAATAAATGGCAGACAGCTAACTGATAAACTTATGAAGTTACAAGCTGTAATTTGTAATTGGCTCCTGATAGTTTGATTAGATGAAATGGTTATATGTTGCTTGAGGGTAACTTTGAGGGACACTATAATAGTTACTCTGTTAATTTATATCTTCTTCCTTGTTCTAGTTGCACCTGCTTTGTTAAATTAGTCATCAATTTTCCATAAATTTCACTTTGCTTTTCTGGAATTGCAGCGTGAGAGAGGTATGTGGAAAGGAAGATGTGGATAGTGCATACGAGCACTTCAAGGCATTTTACCAGTCATTCTCAAGCATAGACAGGAAGTTGAGTGTGGATTGATAATTGGTGAAGTGAAAACCTTGGCCTTTTAGCTCACAACCCCTTAATAGCATAATTATTTTCCTTGTTTTGATCTTGGGCTTACAATTGGTAGTAGACCTTTTAGCTAAGCACTTTGATTTGATTACTGAACTAGTACATTATTTTGGAGCAAATGCAACAATAAATAGTTTCAGATGGCACATTGCCTGGTAATTTCTATGACATTGGTAAAACCAAAATTGAAAATTCTCTTAAATTTGAACTGCATAAAGCGCCTGGAAGAAGTGATTTGGAACAGCAATCACTTTCATTCCAGTGCCTGACTTTTGTTGGCTTCCATTTGATCACCGGCAGAACTCGAACCCATATCAACTACAAATTCAGGTTTCCGCTTGGCATTTATAGCTGCTAACTTCCGTCTCAGCTCTGATAACAAAGCTTGATTCTCCTGGTTGAGACGTTGAGCTTTCTTCCGCAGCCTCTCATTCTCCCGCATAATCTGACAGTTGCGAAGGTACAGCTCTGAATTCTCTCTTTCCATTGCTGTACGTATTGCTTGCTTTGCCCTGAAAAATATCTTGACAAAACCAGATTAGGACACCTCATACAGAAACACAAGACAGGGCAGATAATATAGAAAACTATCTTTCATATACAGTAAACAGTGCCTATATTGTGCATGAACACATATGTTGTAACGAATATAAAGTGATATTTTTGGGCTAGTTTTTCTCTCTCTTGAAGTCATTAGTAGTCAAGGATCTAATAAGCAAGCCAACTCCCATCAACAGAACTGAATGTAACAATTGGTCCATTTTTATTTCATGATAAAAACTTTAGTAAAGACGTCAATTCAAAAAGAAAAAGAAAAACAAGGAGCAAGCTGCTGGTAGACTGATGTTTGAGTTAAGCACAAATTAGAAACAGAAAAAACAATTTACCTTGTGTTAGTGAGAACTTAGAGGGCCAGTACCATTAGAGTGTCTCTAATTTTTATGGGCTTGTTTGGAAAATACTTTTGTTTATATAGTCATATGCATGTAAAGTTGGTACAGACTAATTGATAAACATGCCAAGAGTCACACGAGAATAGCACAGTTCACTAAGGAAAAAGTAGTATTGATTACCTGATCAGCAAAACTTTTCTTTATCCTCATATAAAACACAGGTCAATGTGCACTTTAACCATCAAGTGAGGGAAAGAGAAAACCTTCCCTGTTTTTTTCCTCAACGAAGAAGATGCTAGATTTTGCTTTAAAAGTGAGAAAGAGTTGGGGTGTGTTTGGTATGAGAGGAGAATATTTTCCACGGAAAACTAATGGATTGGCAATTTAATATCTAAACATAATAAATTTCCTAATACAAATGCGGAATCTACATAAAAATTATGGGGTTCGTCTGAGCTCAGAACTAACACTCTCCTTACGCTCCTTTCGGTAAGCATAAAATATTGTCCCAAGAGCAGTCATATATTATTATTTAGGCAAACACTATTGGTGTGGAGAAAGAAGTTGGGTTGGGGATCAAGAGTGGAACTAGAAGTTCGAATACGAATTATGTCGAATTAGACAACATATTATTTTTTAAAAAATATTAAGTATGTATGAATATTAAATTTCACCTTTATTAAATTTGGAATCTATGAAGTTGAAATTTTGTCTCCAACTTTTGGGGGGTGGGGGTGGGGTAAGACAATTACGCTCTCCGTTACATTATATTTGGCCCTTATACTAAATTTTTTCTTTTTTGTTTGTTCATTTTAGCAAATTAAGAGAATTTTATTATTTTCTCTAATATGAACATTGTCATTAAATAGAATATTAATTGTCAAATTAAATTTTCAAAGCATAATTAATAAGTTTAATTTGGTAAAATAAATTCTTACTCCCTCGTTCCAAAAATAAGTGTTATTTTAACAAAAAAAATATTTCAAAATACGTGTCGCATTAAGAATTCAAAACAAAATTTGTATATTAATAATCTTCAGTAAACCACATTGTATTTATTGATTTTTTAATGAACGTGAGTTTTATTAAAATAACACTTATTTTGAAACAAATAGAGTACTTCCTCTGTCCCATCACATTACTATAAATAATTGTCTCAAATTACTTGTCAATTTACAAAATTAAGATAGAAGGAAAATGTCAAGTCAGATCAAATAAAATGAAACACAGGGAATAGTATAAAGTTGTTTTTCCCCTCTTCACCAAACAAAAAAAAAGGCTACTTTGCTAATTATTAAAAATTTATTTTCTTCAAAAATAGTATTATTTTTTTTAAAAAAAACAATATCTTGATCAATCAAAAATAAAGTAAATTGAACAATACCCAAACACATCCTTCTTGCACATGTATATTGCTTTTGTAATAATAAGTTTGGTAAGCTATAAAGGCAAGAAAGAGACATTCTGAGTGAGAAAAGAAATGCCTCTTGTGGGGTAGACAAACATGCTTATGCAATATTAGAACACGGGAGATAGATGAAGCTATATCAATGAGACTTGAATATTCATGTGAAGAATCTCAATTTTGTTCACACATATGACAATTTAACTTTTGATTATCTCATGCAACAATCACCTCTAAAATTATGGTATGAATTTATCTCATGTCATATACACGTGTAAAGTAAAAAAAAATTGTCAACTTAAGTAATTTTCACATGATCATTTTATTTGTCATTAGTAAATGATTTATTTTATATTTTAAGGTGATTAACTAAAAAAATATTCTCTGAATGACTTGATAATGTAAGGAATACTAAATTGAAATTATATACAATTTAAATGGCTATAGCAAGTTACTACTCTATTTTTTGGGTGACCATATCATATTTTGATATAAAAAATTATGTTATTGTAGGTTAACTTAACTTGATGATGTAAAAAATATATACAAATATGTAGGTCAACTTAGCTTAATGATATAAAAAAAGTAAATTGATTTTGCTTTGAAGAATCAGACCAGTGATTATCTCCCAAAATTATTATCAACATGGATTGGTGTAAATAGATCAAAAGGTTTCGGGCTTAAGCCCTTGGTATCACTTCTAAATAAACCCTGCGATTTGAATTTAGTCGAAGCTTTAATACATACTTCGAACATCGGGTGAAAAGCCAAAAAAATCTCCAAAATCTATTGAATAGCCTCTTTCTGTATCAAGGTAGATATGACCTTGAAAATATTGATTTTGACCTCGAATAGATATTAAGCGTTGCAAAGAAAAAAGGAAACGAAATTATATAAAGTTTACTTTATTCATTTGTCACACATCTAAGGAGTAAGGATTGGTGCTTCCTCCCGCACAACAATCGAAATAAGTAGAATCTACTAAACTTACTAAGTGTTATTCATATTGTTAGTGCACATAATTTAAACGCATAAGGTAATTTGATTTACGAACACTGGGATAAGATAAAATAAAGGAAAATTTTCCTCAGAGAGCAATCATATGCCCTGTAATTACTCGAAATAGTGAGATTTTTTTTAAAAAAAAGATACATAACGAGAATTTGGATTTTATTTGTTTTGCTTTGTATCTAATCTTTTGAAGTTGATGTATTCACTCTGATTAATGTATCAATTCACTCTGATTAATGTTTTGCTTCCCTGTTAGTTTCCTCTCCTCTCACGAAGAAGGCGTTGGATTTTGCTTTAAAAGTGAGAAAAAGTCTCTGTGTGTTTGGTACGAGGGAGAATATTTTTCATAGAAAATTAATGCATTGGCAATTAAATATTTATATATATTTTTTTAAAAATTAAATATAAATATAAAATTTAAATAAATATTATTGGATTAGTCTAGAAGGGGAGCCTTGGAGTAACTGGTAAAGTTGCTGCCATGTGACCAGGAGGTCACGGATTCAAGCCTTGGAAACAGCCTCTGGCAGAAATGCAAGGTAAGGCTGCGTACAATAGACCCTTGTGGTCGGGCCCTTACCCGGACCCTGCGCATAGCGGGAGTTAAGTGCACCGGGTTGCCCTTTATTATTGGATTAGTCTGAGCCCATAACCGATATCCTCCTTTCACCCCTATCGGTAAGCATAAAATATTGTCCAAAAAAACATTTATGTGCTACTATTATTTAGTCAAATACCATTGTTGTGGAGGTAGGGATGGGGGTGGTTGCAAGGGTCGAGCTAGATGCCTGAATACGGGTTCAGTTCGAACCGAATAGCTTTTTTATCAATCAACATATTTATTTTATGAAATTCATTAAGTATTAAATTTGAAACTCATTTATTTACTCGGTGATTAACAATTGATGTAGTCATTCTAAAATTCAGAAGTCATAAAGTTGAAATCTTGGCCTTTGAGGTGAGGACGAGATAATTAGTGTGGAATGTCATTTATAAAATTTGTTTTCCTACTTTCATAATAAGTCGTTTCTCTAACTTTTAAGCACATTATTTTCTTAGAGGAAATATTTTTCAAAACATCTTGATTAACCAAACATAAGAAATTAAAGAGTTGGCTTAAGGATACAACTAGTAAAGTGTTTGCTTTAGGCCTCCAATAATTAATGGCGAATTTTAAACAATATTGAAGATTGTAAAAAAATAAAGTTTAGAATTTATATTTTAAACAAAACATTATCTACATATTACCAAAAATATTTTAGGACTTTGAATTAGATAACTTAAAATTTTATACTATTAAATAGAGTTTTTACAATAACATTCAATGTAATGTATTGCAAATACATGAATAACATCTTATTAATTAAAATTAATACTTAGTTTCATGTTACAATGTGAGGTTAACTAAAGACTTTATGTTATTTAAAAATTGGAAAAGGGTCAAAATTGCTCCTGAACTATGTGAAATAGACCACTTATATCCTCCGTTATATTTTAAGATTAAACTGTCCCTGCTATTATCCCACGAGACCCCAAATACCCTCAACAATTAACAAGTGCTGGATATGTCGAAGCATCATACTTGTGTCTTTGACAAATATCACATTTATTGATAAAGTCTCTAACATCTTGCACAAGAGACTTTCAATAATAAAAAAAAGACTGCAATCTGTAGCATCCATACCAGAGTGACCACTCTGACTAGTAGAATGCCAAAGCTCAATAATGGTTTTCCTCAACTTTGCATATGAGCCCCCACCAGTCTACCTTTCTATCTGAGTTGATTGTTACACCATGTAAAGAACTTAAAAAGATGAGACTGTTATCAGTGATTAAGGTCTGGAGAGAAGCATACATACCTAGAAATTCCTAATTTGCTCATACAATGGATCATGAGGAGATAATAAAGATATAGCCAACAATTCAGACTCAAGCATCCTAGATAATATATCTGCAACTTTATTATCTTGTATTCAATGAAAAAGTCAAACGCCATCAATTTAGATACGCAAGCAACTTGAAAATTAGTGTGAATGTGTTGTTCTAACAAGTGTTTGAGAGCCTTCTGATCAGTTCTGAAAATTAGTGTGAATGGTTTTCCTTACATATATTGTTCCTCGTCTCTGGATGCCTAGGTATCCATCGTAAGCTTTTCCTCGTTTGATCACCTTAAGGTGCTGCTAAATGGATGGATTTTATCAACGTCCATAAATGATAAATCATAGATCAAACCGCCGAATCAGAAAATTGGGTGATATACAGAACTCATACACACAAACATAGTGCCCAGATCGTTACGCCTTTCGTGCGGATCGGGTAAAAAATAAATGTGATTGAACATTATTTTAGCATCGAAGGAAGGTAATAGATTTGGTACTCATATATCGACAACTGACTACATAACAAAAATACTTTCCTTAAAGGATAAGAAAATTCATATTTAAAGCAATTCAAAAAAAGATTATAAAGATTTCATTTGGAAAAAAAAAAGAATATACAATCGGTTATTGTTCCAAAGGAAACTTAGGCATGTTTGATCATGGATAATTTTCACCTTTTTAAAAAAATTCTTTCAAAAATTATTTTGATATAAAACTATTATAATTTTTTGGAATTTAAAAAAACTTCAAAAAATTGTCTTCACAATTTCATTCCAAAACCATTTTAGTATATATCCATGTCCAAATAATATTTTAATTTTCAAATATCATTTTTAATTTAAAAACAAAAATTCACTTTTTCCACATTTCACAATTTTTATGTCCAAACATCTACTTAAAATGAGTTTATTAATTTTGATGAAATATAAAAAGAACAAAGAACAAGTACTTCAAATGTTCAAAGGTTTAGGATAGCTTTGGAAATAATGCATTACTAATAATGTGTAAAGTCTTTGTTTTCTCTTGTAAATAAGATAATACAAGTTTTTCATCGAAAGAAATGATTTTGAATAATAACATAATCTTTTTAAGTAATTGTACCATATAAACCTCATCTTTCTACAAGTACAAAGAAGAAGAAAATAGTATAGAAATCGAAACACCATAAACAACAGACAATATATATAGATATCAAAAGCAAGAACTATAGCAATACGGCTAGTTCAACGACAAATACCAACAAGTTTAAACTCTCTAAATGCAAAATAATTAACCCTCTACTACCTACTAATTAACCTTCTACCCTAGCAGGCGACCTCTGTACCTTCCTTGCAATGGGATAAAGCAATAGTATTTGGGATAAAGTTTGTTTGCCTTCTTCAATGGGAGGCATCAAAAGCCAAGAAACTTTGCTGTATATACCAGCGTGCTTTTTGGTAGAGTAATTTTTTTGCTTATTTGATTTAACAAAAAAAAAAAAAAAAGAGAACATATGTCTACATAACTTGTATTTTTGGTGTAATGACCCGTTTGGTCATTTTAAGAATGAGTCATCTCTATTTCATAAAATACTCCCTCCAAAAAAAAAATTAAATTATAATTTTGGACTATTCGATAATTATATTTATTTAATTGAGGGGTGAATTTAGATAACTAATTTAATTAATGGGCTAAAGTGGTAATTTATTTAACACCCTATACTACTTATATCATCTTATTAAAATAAATTAGGGGTATTTGCTACTTCTAATACATAAGAGCTTTGGAAAGAAAGAAAAGAAAAAAAAACCTAAGTCTGTGCGGCGGCATCATCCAATTTTCATGACGAAGAAGAGAACAGGAAAGTTTATACAAGTAAAAAGAATTTTGGATTTCAATAACGAAGTGCACTTCACTAATTGGTATGCTACTTTTTCTTTTCAATGACTTTATAAAGTGAAAAGAAATCATCATAGTAAACTAATATCAATGCACGTGTCTTTTGCCTTGCTACTGATTGCTATTGAATGAAAATATATATATATATATATATATATATATATATATTTTAAAAGGCAAATTGGTAGCATTTTGTGAAGGAGGTCATTATCAGTTTGTTGGATAGAAGGTATGGTTTAATAATTACTAGTAATTTGAGGTCTAATATTATAGTGTAATGATGCGGTGAGGATTGGAGAAGACAAATCAAATTTATAAATTGCAGAATAGAATAAGGCGTGCACTCTATTTTCGTGATTGACGTCACTAGTTCGAAATTAGTTAATTGATTTTGGAATATTTTTCTTTAGTGGTTACTACATTATGGCTCAAGTTTTTATAGGTTAGTATATGTTATTAGTTTTATTGTATTATATAAATATCATTAGATTTAGGCTATTTGGAGGACTTAAGGTTTAACCCTAGACTTGGAATTTAGGAAATTTATTATAGTAATATGTGTGTTGTTGGTTTCAAAATCTTATTGTGGTTATTTATTCGACTAGATTAAGTTGAATTGGAGGTCCAACGAAAAGGGAAGGCTCAAGTTCCGGAGTGATTGCTCGATTAATTAAGGCAAGTGAATTTCTAAACCTCAGTTTAAGCTTGTAGATGCTTGTATTTCCGTGTTATGTGTACTAGGAAGTAATGAGAATTGGACTGGGTTATTGACTGTATGATAGGCCTTAAAAATGGAGATGAGGGGTATAAAATGGTGATCTAATGACATGTATTGGTGGAATTGATACGTTGTGATTATGGGTTTATTTTGGACATGTGAAATGACTATGTTGATGTGAGATAGGAAAAATTATTATTGTTGTCATATTATTATCATGAATTATATGAACATAAATTGATTGCATTGGTTCTGACATATTATGTGAGACTGAAAATGATACGAAACAAAAGGGGTCGGGCCACACGCTCCGTGGCAGGTATTATGAAACAAAAGGGGTTGGGCCACACGCTCCGTGGCAGGTATTATGAAATAAAGGGGTCGGGCCACACGCTCCGTGGCAGGATATATGTATTGAGGGGATGGGCCACACGCTCCGTGGCAGGTTACATGGACAGAAATGTCCCCCATGGGTTCCGGACTGTGATTCAGCGGATGTGTACCGATAGGACAGACATGCATCATTTCATTGCACTGCATTGCATCTTCCTGATATTTGTGACTTTGTGTTTACCCCCATATTGTTCTGTGTGCTGAACTTGACTTGGTATGATTCATTGACGAGACTATTGATGAGTATTTGTGGACTGTATTACTGTTGTTATTGTACAAGTGTAGAGTTGGGCTGATTTTATGCTGGTTGTAGTTAAGGAGGTTCGGTTGGGAGGACATGAGTACTTGTATCTATTAAGCTTTGCTTAGTTTTAGCTATCCACTTGTTGAGTACCGTGTTGTTTGGTACTCACCCCTTGCTTCCACACTTGTGTAGGTTGTGAGCCCGGACCTGCCTGATCTTATACTGTTTTCCACTATAGCCGAGGTTATCAATTTTGAGTGTTGAGGTAGCTGTTACATCCATCTAGCGGACACCTCTTACTCTTTTATTATGTTTTAGTCCTACTCTAGAGACAAAGACATTGTGACTGTATTTTCTTTCGTACTTCGGTAATATATTAGTGGCTTGTATACGTGACAACCAGTCTTGGGGGATTTTGGAGATTATTTATTTATTTTTGACTAAGTTAAACCTTGTTTTATCTCAATTACTTCCGTATTTACTTTCCGTTGAGTTTTAGGCTGACTTGTCTCGGTAGGTTGAGATGAGTGCCATCACATCCGAATTTGGATCGTGACAAAGATGGTATCAGAGCCCCAGGTTCATAGGTCTCACGTGTATACAAGCCAAGTTTAAGTAGAGTCTTGCGGATCGGTACAGAGACGTCTGTACTTATCTTCGAAAGGCTATGAGGACTTTTAGGAAATATCTTCACCTTTTGATTCTCTATCATGCGTCCTTGATCCGATCTATTTTCTATTGCCTCACTCCGTTCTCTCACATATAGTGGTGACTCTTGCCTGATTCTATGTGTGTGTAGTTGAAATGTCATCACGTGGTCTAGATCTAATTTGGAGATAGAAGTAATAAACTTATGAAAAGGGTGTATGGTGAGATTTGTAATGCACGACGATTTTAAAAAAGTAAGTAAGGTTATGGTTCAATAATGTAATTTGAGGATATGGTATAAGAAGAGGAACAATGGTATGGAGGATTATATGAGTCTTATATTTCTGGATAGTGGTTAAGAATTGAGAATGATGCTTGTTTGGCCTACCTGATATTTGAAGTGGTTCTACAATTGAGAATGGTATAATTAGGGGAATGACTATGTTGTGAGCATTGCCCTCAGAGACTACAGACCGTGAAGTTCGTCGTGAAAGAATGAGTTACATAGTGAGTGATGAGAATGATTTTGCGCTAATCGAGATCAGAATTTCTACAACGATTTGATAGGATGGATGTATATCAGGAAGGGTTATTATAAGTCTACTACCCCGGTACTTGTGATTATTTGGTTAGGATTATAGGTTGTGTTGCTTCTGCTATTGATCTTACCTACTGAAGGGTGATATCGATTTTGACTAGAGACTAAAATGTGTTGGTAATGTATGACAGTTACGTAATGGATAGAAATGTGTAGACTATCTAGGTATGATCTTTACAGTGGGTATGATGTATTCTAGTGGTGGATCTATCAAGCTTTCACGGTGTGACACTATTGGTATACAAAAACCAATACATCGATTATCAAGTGTGATTACTAACTACTTAAGGAGTTATCAATTGTATCATCTTCTCATATGATGAGATTTGATGTTGCATTCACATTTGAAAAATTAACTAGTTTGTTACTACGGATGCTTGGGGTAAGCATTGGTTATAAGAAAGATCTTAGTGGTGGATTTTGGTATGATTAATGCATTTAGGTTGTGAAATGTATCCCGAGAATTCTAAGTGAGGACTTGTAATTTAACCGTAAACTCCAAGGGAGTGGATCGATAACAGAATGATAAGCTTATGGATAAAGAAAGTAGCAGTGAGTATACTTGTGTGAAGGCAATTAAATCTTTTAGTGAGAGTGTGTATAAATTGGGTTATTACATTAGATTAAGGAAAATCAACATGTACTTACACATACCAAAATAAGATAATCCATGAATAATTATTGAAACGTCGAACTAAAAAACCTTATGAATGATGAATGCAGTAATTATTGATCACTAAACAGTCTCTAATAGACTCTCAAAATTTTAAGTCAAACAAAGTCTGCAATAAATTTCAAAAAAATCAATATGTATTATTACACATGAAAAAACACCATTAGTCGCCACCAAATTCCCATTGCTAATGAGGCTTTTGTCGCCGCAAATACCTATATCAGTCATCACAAAGGTTTTTATTTATTGCGACCTTAGTCACTACTAATTATCGATATAAGTCACCACTAAAGGATTGTATTTGTCACCGCGAATAACTGAATTAGTCGCCACAAAAGGGTTCTATTTGCTTCAAATATACGTTGCCGCTAAAGACATTGGCAAAACCAAACGTTAACTAAGCCAAGCTAAGCAATGGAGCTTTGTAATGATTCATTAGTGACTAATACCATTGCTAGTTACCAAACGGAAAAAAAAAAAGAAGCTAATAATTTCAAAGAAAGAGGTATCCCAAACGTTATTTCATTTGGCTTCACAGAATCCACTTCTACTCGTGTTTATAGTCTAATATAACAAAATTAGGTATGGGATGTGGCCCCAATCTAATCTTACTATGCAGCCCACACACGTGGATGGTCTTTTTGTTACAAACTCGTAAGTAATATAAATTAAATCCCTTTTGCACCAAAATGAGCGTTGCATCCGCACCATAATAATTAACATTTTGAATTCTCCTCCTAAAGAGACCTTAAATTTTGACCGTGAGAAAAGTCCGGGATCATGTGCAATTGTCCAGATTCTTGCTAGTTCATTAATTATCATTGCAACGATAACTTGATGTTCTAAGTTTTTCTTTTAACTACAAAATCTAAGCTTTACAACATGACGTTGCAGAAGCCGTGAAAACCAGACCACTAGGCAATTACTACCTTTGGTGGATCAAGACTTTTTGACTTAACCTTTTCAAACAAAAAAGGTTTTTTCACCGGAGGCCCCCCAAAGGGACTTCTTAAATGGCTTCGGGTAAATAACGGCATAGACATCTCTGGTAGTTACCCAGTCTAACTTTCAACTGAATAGAGAGGATACAAGGTGTCCGATTCAGCCCAACACCCAGACTGTTATGACCTGTTTACTGGAACGACCAAGTGTGATCACCAAGTGTCAACTCGACTCTGAAGGTAATCAAACTTGTCCTCATCCTGTTTCTCTGTCAAGAACTAGGATTTGTCAACCATACAGCGACAGTGGGATAATTGCCAGTTAGGATAATTTTGGTAACGAGCAATGGAAAAAGTTCTGACCAAACGAAACGCTTCAGCTACAAACAAGTCGGCGAAAGACCAAAGCAGAAATATTCTGTCCCAACAAAAAGATAAGAAAAGGGGAAACACTTCCCATTTAAATACATAATGTGCAGAGTCTCTCCTGGAGATTGCTTTGCCATATAAGAACAGAGCTCTCTGTAATCACTGTCAGTATGGCACCAAAACTACCAAAGGCTACATGTCCTGTCAACACATTTACTCGAAATCTCTTAACCGAGTAGCCTTTCTGCTTGGAGCTTTGATGAGGCTGTGAAATAAATCAAGCAGTACTTTGTTACAATACTTCACACATAGAAACAGGGAGCTTAAAGAAGGCAAAAAAATAATGGAAAACGAGAATAAACCTAAAGCAGATCAAACTTCTTATATTGCCAGCTCTGAACTCTTGCTGATTTAACTTGTCGTCATCATCGCCGTAGTAGTCATCATCATAGCTTTGAGTGCTCATCCATGCAATGGAACTGCCAGGGCATGAGCATCCTCAGAGCAATGCAGGAGGCTCTGTGAAACTGAGACTGGTGGATGGATGTGGAAAATACTGCAAGCTGAACAATCCACTCCACCAGGTCTCAGTTGTTCATGCCTGCACCCTGCCAATTGCAACATTTTGCCGCTCAGCATCCCCCTCAAGATGCTGAATGTATGTGGCAGGATGCAGGCATGGCCCGTGCCCCTCACCGGGGCCGGGCTAATCCAAAACCATCAGGTTGCAGCGGATGAGACTGGAAAACCATGAACAGAAGGAGCAATCAAATGATGAAGCAAACCATAAAGTGGAAAAAATAAACCAGGAGGTCAAGCACAACTACTGACGGATAATTATAAAATCTCATATGAAAGGAAAGAGACCATCCCTCCTCTACATGCTAAAATTCCTCACACATACCCAACATAAGATAACTTAGCATAACAAGATTTGGTAGCTTCAACAAGCATCCTATTGGAAGGCAAGTGCAGCTGTCATTGGATTCTCTTTGCGCATCTGCATCACTAAACCCTTTGTCTAGTAACCAAGCACTTAAAAATGAAGGCTCCCAGTATGCTCTTTACTAGAAATATTTCCCCCCTAACTAAACTTTGCTTCAGAAGCTTAAAGTATCATCATCTCTCACTGTGTGTGGTGTAGATAATGTTAACATGTAAGGTCAAACAGGAGTTATGAAACGGGTTTTCACACATGAAATATGAGTTTGTACATACTCCCTCTTAAATCTGTCTAGGTCTCAGAGGGTTCATTAAATAACAAGCCCAAATTATTGAAGAGTGAAGTTTAGTTCAATGCCATACCTGTGAGAAGGGTTGGTGAACCTGCTCGTGAGGATGGATAAAAGCCATTCCAGGACGCTGACAAGGATACTGGGTTGAATGCAAATATATAGCTGAATTTGAGCGTGCACTAACATGATTGTGACTAAAAGGGGGAGGCATCATGCTCTCTGCTGGACCATAACCAATACCTGGAGTCGTCGGTGTTGCCCAAGGCCCAGGTAAATGTTGAGGAAGTGGACGAGGTTGGTTTTCAGCGGAAATGGGAGACCGAAGAGCAGATCCAAGCTGGGGAAACTCAGTGTTATAGTTAATTGCAGGAGCATACATTGGTTGAATTGTATATGGGCCACCAGTAAATCCAAACCCAGGATCAAACCTTTGCATGTATCTACAAATTAAAGGCAACTGCCCAATTAGACTCTCCAACTAAGTTTCCAGAAAAACGACATGAACATTGTATTGAAAATACCCACAAGCATAAAGAGATGAAATTGAGAGAGAAACACAACAGAAGATGGATGTATTATATTTGCACATAATTAATTCTGTACATCATAAAGACTGAACTCACAATTAGTACTAAAAGCTTTTGAGGGAAATGAAAAACACATTCTCATACATACAATTCAAGTAGAGCATCAAATATCAATAGGACGTCACACAAAATAGTTTAAACAACCAAAGCAGTAGTATACAATAGAGAGGGAGGAAGCAAGAGAAGGAACAGGGAGAATAAAGGAAACTGACTAGTGGCTCCAAACCACCTTAGCTGCAAAATGATAGCAGCTTCTCTCAAATCAGGTTCTTCCCACTCTTTTTTCTTTGAATTTTCTCCTCCTTCAAATCAGGTTCTTATTCTTTCTTCAAGAGTCTACTTCCAGGTTGTTAATAGCATTCTTCCAATATTATGTAACAGCCCCATAGTCTTCTTAAACAATTTGTTTAGCCTTTTCAGTTTCTATTTGGTGCCCATAAACAGATATTGTCCCTTTTTTACAGGAGAAGAAAAGTTACTCATTTAGAGTAATGTGCTCCAGGAGACTAGACATGTGCACGTCCTATTTACCACTATATAACTCCAGGTTTGTTATTTGTTCCTCACACTGTCCAGAAGATCATGACGGAGAAAGGGAGAGAGAAGGGGAATAGTGAATGGGGTTATTCTTCTATAAACGCAAGTAGCCTTTTAGCCATGCGCAGCAGCTATGTGCATGTGTCCCAATGTGATGAGTATTATGACAACTTCACTACATTCAAATCCAGATAGCATCACCATGGCTATGACTTTTCAACAAAATTTGATTGATCAAGACGAAAAAAAACAATGATTTTTTAATAATCTTATCCTACGTTCGAAGCAACAGACAAAAAGGATGGCATTCTTAAAATGCTCTTCCCTTATGCATCCATATGCATACTTTAACCCAAACCTCTCGTTCTACTCAATCCAATCCCCCCCCCCCCCCCCAAAAAAAAAAGGAACCTACATGAAAAGAAAAGGGTACATAGGTAGTATTGCATCTGAAGTCAGACACATAATAAAAAGAGAGAATCACAGATCCCCACATGTCCTTCAATCATTCTAGAACAGCCATGAACACAGGCAAGCGTTTATCCGGATTGGTCAGTAAATCTCAATAGGAATAAAGCTTTTGTAGAAATAACCATTAGAACATTTGTATAGAGAGTACATGGCAGAAAATGCACCAATAATGATGAACAGGTAACCAAATGATGAAGTGGTGGTACTTAAACATCTCATAGAATTGAAGAGTGATTTTACTACCATAAACACAGAGAGAAGTACCATGTCAAAAGGGATACCACGTGACAAAACCACCAACAAGTACACAAAACACAAACTGAGGGTAAGGGTTACTTTAAAGTATATTCATAAAATAGCAGAGGACTAAAAAAGACCTGTCATAATTCCTGTCATAATCAGGGTCCTTCCGGTCAATTTCCCGATCACGAAAGATAGCCACCTTATTATAAGATTTAGACCTACCAACTGGCTCCTTTTCTGTCCTACTTCTAGCTGACCTACTGCTACTTGTAGAAGAATCAATTAGACCCCGCCCAGTATTCAAATCAGAGCCGCCAGCTGGACTGGCTTTTTCTTCCAACTGTGGTATGCCTATTGGACCATACTGGAAAATATCCTGTGACCTTGATTCAGTTTCAGGTTTTACATTGGAGCTCCCACTTAAACTATTAGAATTAAATATACGCGCTCGAGCCCTATTATATTCCTCCTTTCTTTCCTCAACACTTTTAGCAGAATTTCCCTTTGATGAA
Organism: Solanum dulcamara; assembly: GCF_947179165.1. Taxonomy (NCBI): domain Eukaryota; kingdom Viridiplantae; phylum Streptophyta; class Magnoliopsida; order Solanales; family Solanaceae; genus Solanum; species Solanum dulcamara. The sequence goes on along the minus strand of NC_077237.1, from coordinate 6,531,019 downwards.
TTTGAATTCAAACCACTTGCTAACTGTGAACCTTTCTGTGGCCTCTGCTTAATCGCAACCTTGACCACACCAGTATCTCCTTGAGGCAAATTCACCGGAATGTCAGCCAAGCGAATCAAAGGCATCCGACATTCAGAAGTCTTGCGCACAATAATTCTGGAACCCGAGCCATCCGGTAAACTATTGTCCAACAAAACCATTGATTGTAGTGAATAGTGCTGTGCCACACGGTGAGCAGCCAGTCGCAAATAGGAGGTAGGCAGCTGTTGGAATTCCATCTGTTGTCGACCAGGATCCCTGATGAACTTTTCAACATCTTGCTCCATCCTCAGAACTGAGAAAAAGCAATGATAAGTTACAATGTGCATGATAAAGATAATCAATCAGGCTAACAAAGACTGACCCCCCACCAGAGTCCACCCACCCACCCACCCACAAAAGAAAAGACAAACAGAGAAGGAAAAGAGAATAAAATGCATACAGTGCCATATTTAAGGAGAATCTAGCAATCTCAAAATGGAAACACATAGGACGAAGCGATATTGTTGAAAAATAATGCACGACCAGATCTAAGAATAAAAAAAGCACCTAAAGGAAAGTGAAGCGTAATACGGTGAATATAAAGTCACCCTACAACTTGTACTCAATGACCAAAAGCCTACGTCAGCATAACAGCTATAGAGTAAATACTACACAATTGAGAAAATATAATAGAGCACATAGTGTTTTCCGATTGAAAAGGTTCAAGGTTTCTACGTTTCTTTCTTTTTTTAGTAAGGTGTAAAAGAGTCATGGTATACTTCACTCGGCTAATACTTATGGAATCGGCCTTTGGAGGTCCATCAGGAATTTGTAGCCAAAGCTAAGAGAGAATTGCAGTATAAGAACAGACGATGGCAAGAAGGTTTCTTTCTGGGAGAACAACTGGCTTGAACAAGGTTCTCTAAAGGATACCTTTAATGACATCTACATTCTAAATCAGCAACAAAGGGCCACTGTGGTTGAGTTTGGCCAGAATAGGGATGGAACTTGAGTTTTAGAAGAACTTTTAATGACTGGGAGATCTTGAGGTTGGTTGAGTTCTACAGCAAGTTGGAGCAATTCAAAGGAACTTCTAATGACCAAGATAGATTGGAATGGCAGAGTCACAGTCAAGGCAGATTCAGTGCGAAAGGGGCCTACAAAAGCTTAATCCTTATGACAATCAGATTGATGATTGGCCTTGGAAGCTTATATGGAAAGTTAAAATTCCTTATGTCTCCTGGTTTACTTGCCTTTTGGCTAAACAAGCTGTGTTAGCTCAAGAAAATCTCATGAAGAGAAGGATCCATCTAAGCCCTAGGAGCTTCTTATGTGAAGAAGAGGCTGCGACAGTAACTCACCTATTTCTACACTGCAAGATTACATATCTAATGTGGAAAATCTTCATAACTATGAAGGGTCTGAGATGGGTGATGCCAAGAAAAATAGCTCAGACCCTGAAGATCTGGAGAAGCTATGCTAACATTTCCGACCACAAGGATAGATGGAAATTTATACCAGCTTACATCTGGTGGTCTGTATGGAGAGAGAAATCTCAAGTGCTTCCAGAACAAAAGCAACAGCATCCAGAAGATGAATTGTTTAGTGTTGTTTCATTTTTAGTGTAAAAGATCTAAAATCAGTTATAGATGTCTTAAGCTCTTTGTAATTTTTGTTAAAGGGTTGAAGATCGTCCTGATACTCTACCTCAATTGTAATTAGGAAAATTGTAACTTGTTGTGGCAGGTTTCTGATTTTTTGGAAATAGAATAAAGTTGTTACTTTCTCAAAAAAAAAAAAGTTGTTGTTACTTTGTCAAAAACAAGAAGGGAAAAAGATCCTTCAAAGAACTGGCCCTTTTCATCCCTTTTTGATAACTCAGCAAAGACTTTCAATGATATATATCAGCACAGAGAGTGGGGCTACACACGACTGTTGATGTAAAAACTCAGCTCCTCAGGGAATTATAGAAGTCTATAAGAGCCTCTCAAATATGTGCACGTCCTTCAACACCAAAAGGCGAGCAAAAAATTGTGTTTGTGCTTTTTTTAACTACACGCTCTGATTGCCCTCAAAACATTTGATTCCAGAATTCCTTTCCCTACAGACTACCCACCAGCTACAAGGGGGAATGGTGTTGCATAATTGTTTTGCTTCTTTCTAAAGCCTTCTGATACAATTACAACAACTTAATGGTAAGTCTTTGGAATCATCCATTTAAGCTCAAAAAAGGTCAAATACAAATTCCAAATCTTCTGGCTGAAAGCAAAATGCAAAAAGAGACAATTAACATCCTCAGATTCTTCTTCACATAAAGGGCATCTGTTGCAATAGAGAGTTCTTTCTGCAGGTTTTTTAGGATTAAATAGGCCTTGAACAAGTAATTTGCAACCTTAAATAAAGCTTGAAATTTCCCATTTCTTTTCTGGGGATAGCAAGGTGGAGATACTCTGTGAGAAGCCAGTCATTTGTGACAGGACTTCATTGGGAATTACCCCTTCTCCTTTCCAACCTATAGAGTCTGCAGTTTTGTGTTAGTTCAGGAGCTGACTCTTAACAACTGCAGTAGTAGACTTATCCAAAAAAAAATACATCAGCAGAGCCATTCATCCCAAAACCCAATAATTGCAGTTCCTTCTGAAGGTTATATGCCAACCTTGATTAGATCAAAAATCTACAATTGTGGCCTTAGTATCCCTAGCAAAGCTGAGCAGCTCAGGGTGCTTTTCTAGAGTTACAATGGGGCATGTCCTAAGTCCCAACCAAGCATCTACCTGTAATAGGATTTTTTTACTATCACCTGATTTTTACAATATTTTCACTAAAAGGTCCCCCAAAGCCTTTGATATGCTTCCATCATCGAAACACTACAGGGGTTAGTTTTGGTGACACAGTGGCCTTGCATATATTTTGTTCTGACCAGCGGATTCTATATAGCACAACCCTGCCGAAAGAAACTCCAAAGCCTTTTGAGAAGTAAGCTCTTACTCCAATGTTGCAGAATGTTGACTCCTATGCCTCCCTCCTTATCATTGACGATTTGATCCCAAATGGAAGGCTTTTTATCCTGTTCCCCTCCCATAAAAAGATCCTCAGTTTTCCCTGCATTTTCTCCACATACTTGAACATGGGAAACATACACAGTGTATCTAAGGAGCATATGCACCATTTATAAGTGTAAACACCTAAGTTTTTACCCTCTCATTTCCTCTATTTTGATAAAAATGCTATTTTCCTCTTGTTACAACGACAACATACAGGAAGGGTAGGATGTACGCAGACCTTATCCATAACTTTGTGGGGGGAGAGGTTGTTTCGGATAGGTTATTCTCCTCCTATTATTATTATTATCTGTTACGATAAATGGTAGTAGTGTTTATTTGTATCATACATAACCAGTGTGCGATGCGAGATAAAATGTGAAATGTCATCCATATTGTGATTTCTTGTCGCCACAGATAAGTCCTTAAATCAGTTAATCAACCTTGACATTCTTCAACATTCAGCAAGGGATCACCTTGGCCGAGGCTCTTTTTGTTGGAAAGAATCTTGTTGGTGTGCCATATATTCAAACTGACATTCCATTTGTAGAGATGCACAAATAAATCTAGTTGATCCCTTTTTCTTCAAATACCAAGTCTTTCAACAGATGGTTTGGAACGTCCACTTAGCATGATCAGATACTTCTTCAATATCAAGCTTAGACAACAATACAATCTTATTTTGGCATCCTGGCAGTATTCCACATTCTACAATGATTGCATTTTAGAGTTGCTTGCCTTTGATGAAAGCTAACCGAGTGTCACGTACTAGCTTCCCAGTTACCTTCTTCGCCTTATTGCAAGGATTTAGTAAAATCTACCTGTCAAGCTCACTGGCATGTATACTTATATTCCTTAGTTTCAATCTTATTTGAAATACAAGTAACATGACATTAAAAAAAAGCACTTCCTAAAGCTCAAACTTTGCTGGAAGGAATTGATAGATTAGTCCTTCATTATATCCCACTAATAAAATGCCACGGTGGTAAGCAACGACACATGCCTTGTCCTCTAAGCATTCAATCTGTTTGGACCGTATTCTTTCTCCTCAACAGTTATTATCTTCGGCATGTAGTCAAAAGAGATCAATAATAACAGACTGCTTTTACATTTCAGCAATCTTACATACAATCCAATCTGAAATTGTAGTCATCCAAAAGAGACATCATGTAAAGAATCTCGTCCAACCAACATGGCAACTTGGTCTCTCAGAGATGAAATTTTCACTGCATATCAGTTCCCTCATAACACCCAATGCTTTGATCTTCTTTTTTAATAGGAGTATCACCTTATCTTTTACAAAATTAGGAGTGGTGTTTGAGCCTCATTGCATACACCTCAACCATTCCACCAAGTACATACTATCTCCCACCAACACATCCTCGGTAACACTATCCGCCAAGGCTTAGGAAGATGGAAAAAATATCACCTAGTATTATTTGAAGTTTGAACCATGGTCTCTCATGATTTTACACACTCCATAGACCGCCACAACCTTGGGTGCAGCCATTACCTGTCTTGTCAACCAATCTGAACTACAACACTTGTCTTATCCTCTCATTAAGGTGTTGTAGTAACAATGCAGTTATTTGGGATTCATTTGCCGATCCCAAATAATTTACAATTCATCTGTAGTTAACTGATCGACACAACTAACAGCGATGTGACTGCGACTATACAACCACAGTAAGAACAAAACAAAAATCAACTAACAAATCCTAAACCCGATGCAAACTAGCATAAAAATCAGAACTTTTTTAACAAAAAAGGGAACACTAACCGGAAAGACGCTCTCGAGGGTTTTGTAAAGCCTCGCGGAGAAACTGATCCACGGTGTTAACAACATCCTCCGACATACTGCCTGAACCAGCAGCTGAACCAGCACCAGCCGAAGCCAAAGCCGAGGAATCAAGCAGCTCAGATTGATTATTATTATTATTATTCACAGAAGAAGACGATGAAGAATCAGAGTCCTTCTTCGAAGAAGAAAGTATAAGCCGCCTCATGCTAGCATCCAAGTCAGCAACCTCCCATGACTCCGGTGGGGCTCCGAGATCATCAGCAACAGACACAGAGCCCTCCATGGGTTCAATTTTTCAGCCAACAAAAAAGATTCCAAAAAAAGCGAATAAAAACACACTAGCGTTTGGTCGTGAAAGGAATCATCAAATCCAGCTGTAAATCAAGATTACGGAGAATCTAGATTCGAAGACTTCGAAAATTTTCATAGAGATTGAGAGAATCTAAAAGAGGACGAAACGGTTCTAGGGTTTCGAGAGAATGTGAGAAACAGGAGAGAGAAAGATGGGTTTGAGATATTATAATTTTGCTTTGCTTCGAGGGCAGGCATATTAATGGCGCGTGTTTAAGCACGATACAAGTTGAGAGTGGCATGTGTGTTAGTTAGAGGCTGTTTGGATTGATGTATTTACATATTGTCCTTATACTATGGGATTAGAGTATTTGACCATTCAAAACTCATATCTTCAGAAAATGTATATTGCAGACATGAGAATATTGAAATGAATATGTGAGCATATAAAAAGTGATAAGATTAGGAATGAAGTTATTCGAGAGAAGATAAGAATTGTCTGTGGTGGACAATATGAGAGAAGCGTCGAGATTGAGATGATTTTGGCATGTGCAGATGAGGTATGTTGACGCTCTAGTGAAGAGGCGTGAGAGGTTGATTGTAGGGGGTACGAGAAGGGATGGAGGTAGGCCAAAAAAATTGAGAAAAGGAGATTAGACGGAACATGGTGCAGGTTTATATTATTGAGGACATTACTCTAGATAAAAATGAGTAGATGACGCATAATAGGATAGAAAGTTAGTATGGGTAAAATGTTGTCTTGCTGTGTGTGAGTTTATGCTTGTTAGTCCTCGTCGTAGTACCAGTCGTACCCTTGTAGTTCTTGTCAAATGTTGTTTATTGTGTTTCGATTATCATACTATTTTGCTATCGTCATTATTTCTTTCTTGCAGATTTTACGTTGTTTTTCTTATTAACGACTATGCTTTCTTCATTGTTTTCTTAATCTTCTTTTACTTGGTTTTGATGCACATGAGCGGAGAGTTTTTTGAAAACAATATTTACACCTCCACGAGAGCGTTAAGATCTGCATATACTCTATCCTCTCTAAATCTCATTTAATGACATTTCACTAAGTATGTTGTTGGTGGTGATTGTGTGATAGTGCAGATTTTTAAGGTGTAAATTTTGTTATTTTTCTTAGAAATATATATATTTAGTGTGTAGCTTAATTTTTTGTGTCGCATATTATAAGATTTGATGAGACTTTATTAGTTTTTATAATTAATTTTTGTACAGTTTCCGTCAAATTTAACATATTGAGTTTGATAAATATTTTGTTGGAGGCTAGAAATGTTAATTTTTGACAAACTTTAAGGACAAAAAATTTGTTAAATGCATATTTAAGGAATTTTGAACCTAACTTCCTATTTGAGGACCATATTGGTCATTTTCTCTGCCTTTCGACGTTTTAGTCTGAAATTTCCCCCAAAAGGCAAAAAACCGCCATGAAAATCTCTAAGTGAAGCTCGAAGAAACTAGAATTTTCAGAAGCTTGTAGGTGAGAACAAGTCCAAAATTGTGGTAATGAAGGGATTATTAGGGAGATTGATAACTAGAGCGAATCTCCGCAGCTGTAGATTGTTAACAAAACCCTATGCGGAAAATGGTTCACTTTCCACATCTCGTCGATTTCTATATGCTTTATCTTCCAAAACGCCGTATGCGTTCTCTGATTTCACTTCGTTAAAGCCTTCGCAGTGTGCTTCTTCAAGTCCTTCCTTATGGAGTCATTTCGTAGGTAAGCTTTTATATTAAGCTAGTTCCTCGTATTTATTTATTTCAGAATGGTCACCTGAATGTCTATCAGTTGATGTTGTATTTGATGTGCAATTTGCAACTACACACGAGTACAATTGGTGTTTTCGGGAAATTTTAGGCTTTATTGGGTTTTTTGCGGGAAAATTTTGGGGGCAAGGAAGGAGGGGAAAATGCAAAGTTGGACTCCTTCTGCAGAGTGTTTTCATAAGTTAATTTTTTTTTTCCCGGATGATAGGAGTCTTGATTGATTGTTTGTTTTGAAGGTGAAGGCTTTTTCCTACTAATGAGTACAGATATGCGGCCTTAGTATTAGAAAAAGAATTAGCTGGGGTACGTGAGAAGTCTTCAATGAATACCATGGAATTGAACATACAATAAAAAGGGATTTGAATTCTGTTGATAACTGATGAGATTCCAAGGGAGCTGAACTTAGTCAGCGTTTAGAAATGAAAATGGAAGAACGGGAAATGCTACTTGTTTGTGTAATTTTCATATAGAAGCAACTAGAAAACGGATCAAGAAAATTATAGTGTTTTTTTTCTCGCATCATTTTCCGCCTTCACAAAAAGATTAAGACTTTATAGTTTATACTGTTGATCTAGTAATTGCCCGATGTGATTGCTAACTATTAGATTTTGTGAATGTCTGTATCTTGATCATGTACTTTCTGTGAACAGGCCAGCAGAGGACCATGTTTATCCAAACCCAATCAACTCCTAACCCTTTGTCCCTAATGTTCTATCCTGGGAAGCCGGTTGTGGAAGCTGGGAGTACAGACTTTCCAAATGCTCGTTCTGCCATGAATTCCCCTCTGGCGAAGGCCCTCTTTGGAATAGATGGTATGTGTTCTCGAAACTTAGATGGTAAAGACTTAGACGTTAACATCTATGTTCATTTCACGGATTACTAATGTGTGGGGATGTGTTTATAATATTAACTCTCATTAGACTGGCACGGATTGTGTTTATAGTATCAATTCTCTTCAGACTTTCATGGAAGAGATGTGGAAGAAAAGACGCCTAATTTAGTGCAGTTACCTGAATTTAACTGTCTAACCTACTACCAAGCAGCATTTAGGCTATTAGAAAAATTGTTGTTATTTTATCATCTAGCTGACTGGCTGTGGATTCAACTTTAAATCAAGGTAGTACCAAAACATCTAATATTTTGTGTATGTGCAATACAACTGTCTATAAATAAATATAGGAACAAATGTATTACTATAATAAGGAACAATGTTGAGAAGTAGCTCGTTTTTTTGAACGTTGGGATATCATTTTGTGCCTTATGTTATAACTTTATTTTGCTAGAAGGCCCTTTTACTTCATTTTTCGTTGCCAACTTGCTTTTCTGCAACTGCAAATCGACTTCTCCTTTGCTATTTGTTTTGACATCTTCATCATAGATTGTGCAAAACTGAGTGTTGCTTATTGGTTACTGCAACCGCAGAAAGAGAAAAGCACTAGGTATTTCTTCGCGTCTGCCTAAAGCTTGGTGGATAGAGTTGCCCAATACCCTTGCTAGTGGGAGGTAGCATGTACAATTACCCAGTGGAGTACTCGAGGTGTGGGGAAGCTGGCCGGACACCATTGTTAAAAATGGTGAAGGAAATGCCGAATAAGTTTAATTTTTGTATTTAGGCGACTCATATTTTTTAGAATCTGAAGGTGACCCTCTTAATCTTTGAGGACATCTTGGCTTACATATCAACTTAGCAAAGAGCAATCGTTTCATAGTAAATGCCGACCAGAAGTTTTATAAGCTGTCTATGATATTATGATGGAAGTAGACAATTTCCGTTAGTGTACTTTGAATTACTTTGGGGGCAAAGCAAAAATATACTACATTTGGCAAGGAGTGATTGAGAAATGTGAAAAGAATTAGCTCCTTGGAAGAAATATAATTTGCTCTCTTCACCAGAAAAGAGAAATAGTATTCATCCTTGGAGGACGATTGATGGTCAATAGTGTACTAGATGTAATCCCTACTTGCTGCATGTCATTATTTCTTCCCCCAAAGGTTTAGAAGCAACTAATGAAAATATTTCTTGTGGGAAGGAGGTTATGTCAATGAAAGATTGATAAAATAAATGGAGGTGACACAAGGGCTTGATCTAGTGGTCAATGAAGTGAGTTGAGAACCATGAGGTCTCAAGTTCAAATCTCAACGGAGACAAAACACTTGGTGATTTCTTCGCATTTATCCAAGCCTTGGTGAATAGAGTTATTCGGTATATATGCCGGTGTAAGGTAGCATGTATTTCGTGGAATTGGGGAGGTTGCACATAAGCTAACCCGATCACCCAGTTATCCAAAAAAATTATAGATGGAGATCGGTAGTAAAGCTGCATAACATTTTTTTTTTAAAACGAAGTAAGAGAGATATCATTGTAAGGCATCAAGAAGATGAAGAATAGATACAAAAGCAAAAGTAGTACTAACTCCAGTACATATGTAACTAAGTTTAAGGAGCTAACAAAATCCAAAATAATGATTGGGCAATTTACAGGGGTAAGGGTCCTCTAGCAGTAGAGGTTACTAAACAGTTAGCCTTCAAAATGTGTGTTGGAGTTGAAATTCCATCAACACATCTGCGATTTCTTTCATTCCATAAACACCAAAAGATAGTAGATGATATCATCCTCTAGATCTTTTTGATGGCTTTATCAACTCTGCAAAGTCTCCAGCTTTCATAGGCATCTTAAATCGACTGAGGCTGCACCCAACTCACTCCAGAAATAGAGAAGAAGTAGAAGAAGTTCCAATGTTCTGCTGCAACTGGGCAGTATATGGGTAGATGGTCAATGGACTCCAGGTTCCTCTGACACATGTAGCATCTATTAACCAAATGAAAGCTCCTGCTGCTGAGTTTTCTTGGGTCAAACAGGCACCATTTAAAGCTGTCAAGGTAAAACAAATCACCTTAGTGGGAAGTCTAGTCCTCCAACTAAGTTTTCAAGGCCAGTTTTCAATAATTCCATTTTGAGAGCATAAATGCTTGTAGCTGTGTATATGCCTTTGCTAGTACTTCCCCATGAGATTCTGTTGTGTTGTGGCCCTCAAGCGAAGCTAATAAGTTCAAAAAATCTTCAAACTCCCTATCTTGTAGGTTCCTTCTGAAAGTAATAGTCCAGATGTTCCCTTTTCGATTATCAGCAATAGTGGATTCAGGATGGCATGCAATTGAGGCAATTGTTGGATATAGGTCTTTAAGTAATATGCTCCCCAACCATTTATCCTTCCAGAACTTCACATATGCTCCATTTCCGCCTTTTTTTTCTTGAGAATTAGTACTGTTATGCTCCATTTCCAACCTTGAAGGATATGTTTTGGAAGAACTCATCCCTGTACCTAGACATGTTTTTCCAAAGATCAATGCCATGTGTTGATGTAACCCTCTTGGTGGACCAATTGTTCGGGAAAGAGTATAACAAGAGCTTGTTACTCAAATAACATCTGAGGTCAATGAAGAGGAATAAAGTTGAAATTAATGGTGCACAAAACCAGTGAACAGTATGCGAGGATATTCAAATCAGTATATGATTAAAGGTGTATTATGGGAGGAAAATAAAGTTCCGCGTTAACAAATAGTTGGAGAAGTGCATTTTGTTGCAATTTTCCAAATTTATACAGTATGGACGTAAACAAGAGTTGCAGTCTAACTGATTGTTTTACAGAGGGTGGACTTTTCAGAAGGATTTTCAATGGTTGGGAGATTGAGTATGTGAAAACATAATAGTAAAAGGGATGCAGATATTTGGGAAATGCAAGATTTATATGTCTTACACTGAAAACAAAGATGGAATGAATTCTTGTTACAGGTGCTGTTAAGAAATCATAGAAATTAGTTTTGTCTTGGGAAGATGATTGGGAAAACAAGAGCTCTGCCCAAAAAGTATACTGTTTTGGCTGGAGTGCAATCCATGAAACTTGTCCTACGTAGAAAAATTTGCAGAAAAGAGGCATCTGTTATGCAAATGATGCAGTGTATGTGAGGAAGTAACAGAGTTTCAGTCATCTGTTCAGTACATCTTTGCTTGGCAGATGACAGCTGTGGACCATGTTCATAAACTTACATCCAATTCACTGGTGATGCGTGGAGATCTGAAACACACTTACCAGTCCTCAAGGTCAGATGGTGGAAAAGAATGAGAAACAAAATTAGAAGACTATACCTTTTGTATACCATGGGCAATATGGATGGAAATAAATTGTAGGATTTTTGAGGGAAAGATGTCATATTACTCATGTAAAGTTTAGATATGCTCAAAGTTTGTACATTCTGGTAGGAGAAACATTGGGAATGACAGAGGAAACCTCATGGAACTAATGGACTTCTCTCACTTTTAGATGGAGCTTAACAGGTGCCTTTGTATATAGTTCTACCTCCTTGGCACTGTTCTATTAAATAGATTGCTTATATACAAAAGGAATTTATTTCCTTGTTTGATGCCAAATAAGTTCTGATTTTTTCTCTTTTTTGTTACATGTTTATCAAGAGGTGTTTAGTTTTATTTTCTAAATGAGCTTGTGATGTCCACTTTGCTACATTTGGACCCTTTCCATTCTGATACTCGATGAATTGGAGTTCTCTAACGCACTAATCTCTAGATAAACTAAAAAGGCTTTTGTCAATGCCCGACAGACTTACCTTGTTGGTATCATGATATAGAGATATTTCTTTCGTTATTTATGTTTCTTGTGTGTGAGAAATATAGGAGAAAAATATTATTGAATTGCGTCTCTACATTTTACACAAAGACCCTATTTATAGACATTACAATACAATTATTTACCAAGCAGCATACTATTTATTATTTCTATTCCTATTCCTATTTCTATTCTAAGTAGGATTGCATATACATATTCCTATATTAACACTCCCCCTCAAGCTAGTGCATACAAGTCATATGTATCCAGTTTGTTACAAATGTAATTAATACGAGGACCGATGAGGGGCTTGGTGAGATTTCTGCAAGTTGATCACTCGACTTCACAAAATTGACAATCAATCTCAATGTTCTTAGTCTTCTCGTGAAATACTGGATTTGATGCATAATGCCAGTCAATCTCAATGTTCTTAGTCTTCTCGTGAAATATTGGATTTGATGCATGATGTTGATTAAACACAAAGATTGCAGTGTTGAACTTCCCAAACCAAGCTTGAGAAGACTGTTTCAAATTATAGAGTGACTTACACAATCGACATACAAGGCTATCAGACTCACCCTGAGCAACAAAATCAGGTGGTTGCTCCATATAGATTTTTTCCTTGAGATCATTGTGGAAAAAACATTCTTAATGTCCAACTGATTAAAAGGCCAATGGAGAACGACAACCATAGATAGAAAAAAGGGACATATGTTGTTTTAGCCATGGGAGAGAAAACATCACTCTAATCTAGCCCAAATATCTGAGGTTTTTTTTTTTGCAAAAGTAATCTGAAACAGAAAGAAAACACTGCAGAAAAACTCAAATTTGTCGGAAACAATGCAATGGTCGCTGGAAAGTGCTCGAAACCTGGTATAAAATATATGAATCATCTCGAAATCAAGAGATAAGTAGATCTTATACAAGAAAGTCACTGTAAAACTGGCCGGAACATGCTCATGCGTCGGATTATTAGATTTGATGGCTGAAAGTGGTCACAATCTGAGAAATAAAATTATATGGGTAGGGTCGGAGTGATGACACGACCATACTGAGAGAGAATTATATGGATAGGATTGGATTGATGGCACAACTCTACTGAAAAAGAGAATTATATGGGTAGGGTCGGAATGATGGACGACCCTACGCAAATCAGATTTGAGGTCACCGAAAGACTCATGGAACTACACAAATCAAATCTGAGGAGTCACCGAAAAGACACATGGTGCTATGCAACTTAGATATGAGAAAGTTGTTTGGAAAAATTTGCAGTACTACGCAAATTAAATATGAGAGTAGTTCGGAGAGATGTACGGTGCTACACAAATTGAATATGAGAAAGTAATATCCGAAAGATGGCACGATGCTACACAAATTAAATATGAAAAAGAAGTCACTGGAAAGATGGTGCGGTGCTATACAAATTAGATATAAGAAAGTAGTCACCGTAAAGATGGCACGGTGCCACACAAACACTGACGGATATGAGGTTGACGCAAAACAACCCTAGAAAGTTACCGAAAATTGACTCACAATGTGACTGAGTTTTCTTCCCTTGAATATGAGATTCTTACATATATCATTGGCCCTACTTTTGTTAACATAACCATTGGCTAGACAGGCGGCATATATGGGTAATAGCCACCCGCCGATAGCGGAAGTTCTTTGGTTCTCTACCAAGATCGTAGAGGTTCTGATACCATGTAAAAAATATATGAAAAAAATATTATTGAATTGTGTCTCTGCATTATTACACAAAGACCTTATTTATAGACGCTACAATACAATCCTTTACCAAGTAGGATACTATTTACTATTTACTATTCCTATTCCTATCCCTATTTTATGTAGGATTGTATATACCTATTTCTATTCTAACATTTTGCTAGTACTGTTACCATTCTAAAAATATACTATGTTTCTTGCTAAATCCACAACTTCTCCATGTGATGTTAAGTTTAGATATTCTGCCAAGAACAACTTCATCCATGTGCAGGATAATTTGAATGAATATGAAATTGCAAAATGTGGTTTGACTTGTAATTAATGTAGGTAAAGTTCATCAAAAAATATCAACATAACAGTTGATAAGTTGTATTTGAGAAAATATCACGTAACTGCTTAGTAGCATAAGATATATTTAAATCTTGAAACAAGTGACTCACATCAATTGATATTTGTAGAATTATGTGAAACATTTGGACGCCTAGAAGAAGGTTGTGTCATATAAATTAGACAGGGAAAGTATTGTTATTGTTCTTTGCTTTTTCATGCATGTGCCTAAGAGTTGAATCCTGTTTCCTTCATGCAGGGATTACACGTGTATTTTTTGGATCGGATTTTATTACTGTAACAAAAAGTGAAGAAGCTTCCTGGGATTTCCTCAAACCTGAAATATTTGCAGCAATTATGGATTTCTATTCTTCTGGGAACCCAGTGTTCCTCGACTCCAGTACTGCAGCCTCCATGGACACAGCTATCCATGAGGATGATTCAGAAACAGTTGCTATGATCAAGGAACTTTTGGAGACTCGTATTCGCCCAGCTGTACAAGATGATGGTGGGGACATTGAATACCGTGGATTTGATCCGGATACGGGAGTAGTCAAATTGAAAATGCAAGGAGCATGTAGTGGTTGCCCTAGCTCATCAGTTACACTTAAATCTGGTATCGAGAATATGCTCATGCATTATGTGCCCGAGGTTAAAAGTGTGGAGCAGGAACTGGATGAAGACGAACAACCTGCATTAACTGGGGCATCATTCGAGTAGTAATGCTGTTATAGCTTCCTTCAGTTGATTTGGTGACAGAGAGATCTCAATCAGGGGAGGCAGGACTTGTTCATGCTCCTCCATGGGAAGAGCGAGTAAAGTTGAGTGCACCAGTTTCTTGTATCTATAAACTTTATATGATTCGAAAATTGTAGTTGGGTAGTTGTTTTAAAGACATTCAAATAAATAGTTTCGGCTATACGTTTAGCTGGATTTCAGGTTTAAGCTCCACATGAGACGGGACAACTGATTGCAGCAAGTTCCTTAATGAGTCTATAAAAATGCAGAAGGGCATATATATATGCACAAGTTTTTTAAAGTTTCTAACCATTTGCTTATGTTTTGTTCGTTTTAAATGGTGGAAGTACAGATCCAATGCTTCTGCAATTTCTTTAACACTTACTAATACCATGGAAATTAACAATCCAACTTCTCTTGATTGACTAGTGGAAATGACACATTTTTTTGGGTTAAATATGATATTTATACTTGATATATAATTAATCATCATTACAGGGTTGAAATAAAGGGTTGATATTTATCAACTCATGTGGATCTTCATGTTTAAAGCAATGTAAATAGATCTTTAGTGCAAAAATGTGGTTATGCAGTTATCTTCCCTGGCCTATTTAAGGGAAAATCACTTGAGCTTTTCCCCCTTTGCTGCTTCTTTTCGAGCTGAGAGATAGATCACGTCTAAAACACATCTGATTTGATTGAACTCACTGATTCAATTGTCAATTAAAGTAGCTGTTTCTAGGGCTGGGCATAAAATACCGAAAACCGAATTACCGAACCGAACCGGCAATTTCGGTATTTCGGTATTCGGTATTCGGTACTTCGGTTCGGTATTCGGTACCGAAATTTAATATTTCGGTATTTCGGGTTCGGGTTCGGTACTTATAATTTTCCCATTCGGTATTCGGTAAATACCGAATACCAAAATTATTTCTATTGGGCCTCCTAAAAATGTCTTTTAAACATAAAGGGCTATAGGCCCATTCCTACAATTTAACTAATGAAGTCCACTACTCCAGCCCAATTGTCCCTAACAGGCTAACACATTACACACTAACACTTAACCTAATCACCCCTATACTTCAAACTTCACAACTTCAGTCTTCACTCTTCAGATTGAGTCCACCACTTCAGTCTTCACGCCGCCTTCAGCCCTTCAGCCCTTCAGCTCTTCACGCCTTCACCGCTTCACGCCGCCATCAGCTTCACGCCGCCTTCAGCTTCACTACTTCACGCCGTCTTGAGTGTGAGGTTTGCGTTCTGCCCTTGTTGGCTGAAATGAGTAGTCTTGCTTCAACTAGATTCCGGAAATTACATAGTTCTGTATGCTGACAATTTTGTCTTCATCAGTTTTGGGTTACTACTGCTGATTTATATGTTGGGATGGAGAGCCTAACAGGGGCCTTCTCAAATTTCTTGATAAAGTTTCTAAAAAGCTATCTCTATCTAGTGAATGTCCATGATGTAGGATACTTGTTTTTGCAGCACTTCTGTCCCCACTTCTTTTCTCATATTCCGTTTACTTCTCTCGTTGCTATTGGAGTCCTATTCGAAATTCATTTGCTTATGTTAGAACTACTGAAGTCATATTGAATTTTGATTGTCCAGATTCGATATCAATGGATTTGTGACAGGGTTTGGGAACCCAGACTGGTCAAGGACTCACGAACCTGCTAGTCAGACGTCTACTGTGGTCAAGACACTTGTTGAAGGAGGAGCCACATGTACTGGAAGAACTGTTGTAGATGACATGGCCTTTGGGTTTGTTCCTGAACTTTTCACTTGTTAAATTTCGAAATCTTTTCTAATTTGTTGATTCTTTAGCAAGTGCTGATTCCCATTTGTGCCATGTTACACATATTTCTGCTGCACTTTAGAATCCTTCTTGTGTCATTGATCATTCTTGTCATCTTCATTGTACAGTATTAGTGGTGAACAAAGACATTTTGATACTCCAACAAATCCGGCTATGAAGCTGTTGGAGGCCTTTTGATATCAAATAGGATTATGGTGCAATTTGTCTTTGAATATCAGGACTTCTGCTGCCTATTTTTCTGCAGTATATATAATCATTCCGAGTAGAGAAATAAGGTTTGAAGTCAAGGAGCTTTTTAGCTTTGTTTTGTCCTTTTTATTATGTCCCAAAAGCCTGGTATTTCAGTTGAGAATGTATTCGATCCATTGTTTAGTTTGTTATTAAAAATCTTTACATCTTTTATTGTTGCTATTGTGAATATGATATACTAATATATTCCGTGTGGACTTTGACAGTTCGACTTCAATATGGTATTACCGAATACCGTACCGAACCGAACTTTGATTTACCGATTACCGAATTACCGAACCGAAGTTTGAAAGTTCGGTATTTGGTAAATACTTTGAATTACCGATTACCGAATTACTGAATCCAAACTTTGAAAATACCGAACCGAATACCGAACGCCCAGCCCTAGCTGTTTCAATAAGTAACATAACATTATATCCCTTGGGATATGTTACTTTAGACCCAAGGGGGTGGGATGGTGGTGGTGGAGGGGGGGGGGGGGGCTGCTTTAGATATTTTTTCTGTAGATGATTTTAGTAATGGGCTGATATTTAAGTAGTCACAATCTGAAAGAGACGCCTATTTAATTAGTGTTCCCATCTTCCTATTCATGATCAAATTGTTATCAAGAATAGTAAACAATATTGAAAATACTAATACTAATAAGTTTCAATTGGATTTATCTAATCATTAAATGTTGTGGACCGGTAAGTAGGGGTGGATATGATATGGTATGAATTTCAATTTAACTTTTATTACAAATATTTTATTTATTAATAAGAGTGAAAATAATACTAATAAGTTTATTTTAATTTGTTATAATGTATAAGTATTTTTTTTACTTTTAATATAATGACCAAATAAAATAAAACATAACTCATCCAATTAAAAAAAAGCACATAATATAGAAGTATGGTTCAATTATTTAATTTACTTTTCAGACAATGCACTCTCACAAAACAAAAAAAAGTTGACATGAAAAAAGTTTACCATGCCACTTATATGTTTTCAAAAGAGAAAAGAAATCATTTTTCTTTTATGAATGAAGATTTTATACTTTTTAATTTTTTAATAAAAATAAAGAAAATAAATTTTACAAGTGACATTAAATTAATTGAGTTTATCGTACATACACGTACATATCTTCTTTACTGCCACCTCAACCTGCCCCTACCAACCTACATTTTTACTTCCTCTAATAGTTTTTGGCTAGATTATATATAAATATTTTTAAAATAATATATTTTTAATCTAACAAATATAAAAAAAAATAAGTAAGAAATTCTTATATTTTCTTAAAAACGATTTTCCAAGTAAAATTTTTTCTTCACACCGAACACATGTAGAATAAAAAAGAATTAATTTATTCGTCTTATTTCTTATTAGCTCTATATTATACAATTTTATTAACATAATAATATTAGATAAATTAATATTAGCGATGGTCATGGGATCACCCATACTGACCAAATATTAACGAATATTTTATAAAATCAATTTTTGTCGTACTAAAAACATTTAAATATATTAAAAAAAATATTTAAATACAAAAAATAAAATAAAAAATTAAAGGGGTGCAGCAACAAGGCTAATGCATGCCATAATCACAATACACGCAACAATCACTTTCCAACTTTTGTTATTTTCTCACTTTCATGATCCAATGCACTTTTTAGCCCAATTATTTATTTAAAAAATAGCCACATTGGATACAAAGCTTCTGTAGAACACACGATTAACTAGTGTCCACACGTGCCAATCCCCACTCCTCTCATGCTGAGGTAGGTGAGGTTTATTTTTCAACAAGTACTACTCTCAAAGAACAATGTACAACTCCTTAAGGAGACAAAAAAAATGAATCTTGATAATTCTTTCTCCCTCATCTATAGCAGCATGACTAGTGTGAGGTGTCATCCTACATCTTTAAAAATCAAATCTTTGGATACCCTTTTCTCTAAATCTATAATATAAAATGGTTCATAAATTTCTTGTCTTTATATAACAGAAATTAGTTATTCCTAATTTAATTTAATGTGCTGTTTCTTGAAGTGTTGAGATTGAGGGAGAGAAAAAAAAAATGGGGTGTGAGAGTATGAAAAAGTTGAAGCCTTTGGTGCATTTGTTGTTGCCACTATGTGTTCATTGGATTGCTGAAGAGATGACTGTTTCTGTGCTTGTTGATGTTACTACTAATGCTCTTTGTCCAGGCAAATCCACTTGTTCTGAAGCTATTTATATCAATGGTGTTCAACAAACAGTATGGAATCTTTCCCCTTTTATCCTTTTTGGGTTGTTTTGATACGTGTGATAAAGGATAATAATTTCGATAATAAAATTTGGGACTAGTTTTATTTCATGTTTTGTTTGAGACATTAGCTAATTTTGAGATATCTCATGTGATATCCTTGCTTATTCCATCCCGCATATCAAAGGACCCTTTAGTGTCTACATATTCCTTTTCTTTTGTGGGGTTGTTGTTTTCTTTGAGGAATCTTGATATTGTTGAGCTTAGTGGATTAAGCTAAGATGGTCATAATTTAACATGGTATTAGAGGGACGAGAGGTCTTGGGTCGGCTCAAACTTCACTGCCACAAGAAAAAAGGGGAATATTTCCATGTGTTTGAACCATAAAAAAGAATCAATCCCATGAGCCACGTGTTGAGACATAATATAATTCATTAATTAAGGTGTTCTCTCCTTAGATTTTTAGATAATTTGTTTACAGAATTTAACATGGTATCACAATATATAGCAGGCGACAGGTCCTTGTTGAAATCTCATTTCCACAAAAAGAAAAAGGGAAGAAAATTTGCATGTGTTTAGCCCATGATATAGAATCGGATTCATGAGGCGCGAGTTGTGACGTACTCATATAATTAAGTAAGGTGTATTTTCTTTTGACAACTGAAGGTCTTAGATGAGATGGTCAACACAATTTAATTGTTTCGTTTTGTTAGAGTGCTTGATTCCATCATTTGTATTTGGAAATGGGACATTGATTGCACATTTGGAAAAAAAAGGAAATTTTGCCCCTGGACTGAGTGAGGGAGCTTGTTATGTAAAGGAAAGGCACTTGTTTCCTTAGTGGACTTTTTGTTGAAGTAGATACTAACATTAGTTGTATGAAACTATAATATATCTTGTTGGTATGGTGGTAATGATCATGTTCAGCATTGAACTATTCAGTTACATCTTTTTTTTTTGTCAGTGTTTAATAGAAGAATATTATTGTGATTCTTGATTATAGTTGAGGTGCACAAGCTGGCCCTGGCATCATCATTTTCAAAAAGATGAGTGGACTTACTTCCCTCCAAATATAAATTTGAATTTCTGTATTAGCGCAAAACCACTTGGAGGAGTAGACCACGTGAAGAAAAATGAATGTCATGGTCACAGGAGAAGAAAGCTTGGACTAATAAAATGTAAATTTGTCATCTGCGGATGCCATTGTTTCAAAAATGTTGATCGATAAGTTTATTGGACCATATAGTATTATGATATACATGGGGAGAATGTCGAACCAGTAAGCAACAAGACTTTTCCTTTTGACCATTGTCACTCCTTGGAAATGGAAAGACTGGCAGTACTTGTTAAATTTTCTACTTTTTTTTTAAAAAAAATCTTTTCTATTGGATTATTGCTTGCAAAAACTTTCCCATGCTGCCCATAACATTTTCTCGCCAAGGCTTTCCCATGTCTGTTCAGGATGGTGTAGTGGGGGTAGGGTAACTTCAATTTGGTTTGTTCTGTGTAACCAGCAGTGTACATAATTCTTTTAAAGAAAGCGCAGCACCCATCCTATGACTTTTTGCTGTTCTAAGGAATGTTTTCTACACGCAGGTCGTTGGAATATTCAAGATGATAGTCCTTCCTATTCTAGGTCAGCTTGCAGATGAGTATGGGCGTAAACCACTTCTTCTTCTCACTGTATCTACAACAATTATTCCTTTCGGTACGTAATGCAGTATCTAGAATCATCTGTAAACATTTTGGTAATTTCTATAACTTCTTAAGTGTGCTTCCCACTTGATGGTGTGGCATGAACTTTTTCTGTATTCTCTTTTCATTCTATTTGTTTTCTCTAGGGGATTGAGTGGAATGGTAAATTTGACACTGGAAAAGCTGTTTCTAAATTACTGAGCTAATTGTAATGTACTAAAACTTCAAGAGAACTGAACTTGATCATCAGGGACAGCTAGTCAACCATCCCATATTCTATAATTTACTAATCTTTTCCTGAATTAGGTGATTATGCTTATTGGGGAACATCTGACATTAGCATTTTACTTGCCTTTATATGGATTTGTTCTATGTATGGACCTCTATTTCACTGTTTGTTCACTCGAAGGTCTTTCTAAAACAGCCTCTCTACCTTTTCAAAGGTAGGGGTAAGGTCCGCGTACACTCTACCCTCCCCAGACCTTAGTTGTGGGATTACACTGGGTTTGTTGTTGTTGTTTTACTATGTATGGCTAATTGGTTTTCATGCTTATTAATGCTCATTCTCTCTGTTTCTCCTTTCTAACCTTCCAGGTTTACTCACCATCAATAAGTCAAGGGAAATGGTCTATGCTTATTATGTCTTGCGGACAATTTCCTATATCATAAGTCAAGGGAGCATTTTCTGTATCTCTGTTGCTTATGCGGTAGGACTTCCACCTGGTAATTTACTGACAACATTAAGCCTGCGCTATTTATCAAGAATCTAACTGCAGGTTTTCTTTTGGTTTTCAGGCAGATGTTGTTGACGTGAGTAGTAGAGCTGCAGTTTTTAGTTGGATTACAGGCCTTTTTTCTGCATCCCATGTTCTCGGGAATGTCCTCGCACGTTTTCTTCCCGTGGGCTACATTTTCCAGGCATGTTGGTGTTATAGCTAGACCAATTTTGTGAGCCTTGTTTCTATTATTATTACTTATCGCATCCATCCTAATGAACTTTCCTCCTTCAGGTTTCAATAGGTCTCTTGATCTTTGTTCCTGCTTATATGACACTGTTTCTAGCAGAGACTGTAACACCAACAGAGGGGAACCAAAGTTCGACTCTAAAGAGCAATGCGCTGAAGATTGTCACAGAACGATATAACTCAATGAGATATGCTGCAAATATTGTCACTAGCAGGTAATTTTGCTCGTGTCTTCCATAACATTCCGGGTTCTACTACATGTTGCTTTGGAGCACAGAAATGATTCACTGGGGTTATGTTTTATCAAGATAGTTTCAGAATAACTTGTATTTTCTAAATGACATTTATTATCTTCCTCAGTCCAACATTGAAGTGCATTTCTCTTGTATCTTTCTTCTATGAGTTGGGAATGTCCGGGATCAGCAGTGTTTTGCTGGTATGTCACCTGCTCCTTTGAATCAAACAATGTTCCTCCCATATTCGTTGTGTCCTTCAGAATCACCAAAATATTAGTACAGTGATGAGTTCTTCTTACCTTTTCAAGGAATTACAGTGTGAATCCTGACTTTGTCTCTATTGATAGGAGACTCATATATGTTACTCTTAATTATGCAGTACTATCTGAAATCAGCCTTTGGCTTCAACAAGAATCAGTTCTCAGAAATTTTGATGATGGTGGGAGTAGGTTCCATAGTCTCACAGGTACGCAGAATTTTGAGCCTTGTGTCCGTTGGACTGCGATATTGAAGCCATTTCTGGCTATATGTCTTTAATATACTATTCCATATCATATGTGAGTGCATGTTCTGGGCATGTTCGCGGGAGGGGAGGGGGGGACCGGTACATATGTACATATATAAATATATATTCTAAATAGTGGTGTAATTTCTACTTTGTTGTACTTACATTTTTCAGATTGTGGTGCTTCCTCTTATCAATCCTCTTTTTGGGGAGAAAGTGATACTTTGTATGGCGCTGCTTTCATCAATAGCCTATGTAAGTTCCCTTGATTAGCTTTTTACCAAAGCAGGCGCTTATTCTAAAAGAAAAATAACTTCATACCGCGCTTTTTTTTGCAGGCAATGCTCTATGGATTAGCATGGGCACCTTGGGTATGTTGCTAATTATTTAAAACAGAATGTCTACTCTTAAAAATGAGAGAGTGATGATATTGAATGCTTAATTGTTTCGTGAGGGTCAGATCTATGCATATCCTCTTCTCTTTAGTAGAGCTTCTACCACATAGCAAATTGTTTTTGGTAAGAGGAAGAAAAAGACATTAAAGGATGAATGAAGTCGCATATTCAAATTCACTAATAGACCAAATTCTTTCGTGAGAGTAACTAATTGCATATAACAAAAGCTGTTTTAACACTTCACTTCTGCTCTAAAGGAATACATATCAGTTCATACTCATTTCCATCTCCTCCTTCCCTCAAAATTTTAACTGCTTCGATAACCTTTTTTCGTCTTGTTGATACGGAAGAATAAAGTATCGTTCTTGACTGTTTTTGTTAATACAGGTACCATATCTAAGTGCTTCGTTTGGGGTCATCTACATCCTTGTTAAACCCTCTGTGAGTAATTTCTCCGAACTTCGTTCATGATTTTACATTACGTTGAAGAGCTTAATACTTGTGGATTTTCTTCTTGATAATCCCGTATCCTTTTACTTGCTTGACAGACTTATGCTGTAATATCTAAAGCAGCACTTTCAGCAGATCAGGTTAGTGAAATCATGCGATTTTATTTTAGCTTAGTATTCTTCATGCATCTCTGCCCAATATATGCCAAAGTCCTTGCAAAGAAAAGCTAACAAAATGACCTGCCTCAGCTTTGACACCAAGGGGCAAAAAGATGCTAATTTAGGGAACTCGTCCGCGTCCCATCAAATCATGAACTAACTCAAATCAGTGTTTTTCTTCTGAGATCTGCCTTAATAAAATCTCTATCTTAAGGAGTTATGTGATAACTTCGACTTAAATACTTGTAGTTGTAACTAGCTAGTAAGCTTAAGATGATATATTAAGAGAATCCCATTTTCACCTACTTTACTTTATAATTACACTCAATTCTTATTACAGGGCAAAGCACAGGGATTTGTTGCTGGTATTCAATCAGTCGCGAGTTTGTTATCTCCGGTTGTAATGAGTCCATTGACTTGTAAGTCATTTTCTGTTCACTTAACGCAAGAATTCTAGATGCATCTTAATCAAACCGTGTATAATCACTGACATAACATTCTTCCAGCGTGGTTTTTGTCCCGTGATGCACCTTTCAACTGCAAAGGATTTAGTATACTTTGTGCTTCTTTATGCATGGTAAGCTGTTTTTTTTTTCTTTCTTCCCGCGATTTCTTCACATGCCAAGGCCTTAACTTGTACAAATTCTGTCAGGTGGTTGCACTGTGTTATGCTAGCACGCTAAAAGTCGAGGCACCACGAGAGAGGACCTTCGATGAAAATGCAGAGAACATTGAAGCACCACTTTTGACATGATGATACTTGAGACATTAGTAACCATTATACCAAAATTCTCTAAGCTATAGGCACCCATCCAATGACAATAAGTCCGGTCTACGGTTAAAAAAAAAAGAAAAAAATATGTCCGGCCTACGATCTACGTACGATAAAGTTGTAAATCTTTTGAAGCTAAGTTAGATTAGAAGAGGGGTATTAATCTTGTATTCAAATTTGTTACTCTTCAATGTATCACATAAACTTTTGGTCTAAATGAAATATGTTGGTTTGTACTTTGTGTTATATATGAAACTGGGGTTATGGATATATTGGTGAATTCAACAGCTTGCTTTTTACAATATTAAGGATGAACTACTTCTTTAGATTACTGAGTTAAATGCACGTCATGACTCAGATAGTTATTCACATCAAACTATATAATTACTTTTTTAGTTTGTGCAAACACATATAGAGCATTTATTGACTCGATGCAAATAATAAGTACGCTTTCCTGCCCGTTTCCCTGGTAAAATTTTATATATTAAATTGATATGTACATGTGATCGATTTGAATATAGTGTTCTTTTACTCAATTATAATTAAGGAATATACATTTTTATTTTATTAAATCACTTAATGGAGAGCAAACAACATCCAAACTCCACGTGACTTTCAAAAGTTATTTTCTTTATTAAAAAAGTATCAATCTCATGCTATTAAATATTGAAGACACTGTCATAATGTCTTTTCTTTGTCATTTATTAATGTTTAAAAAATGATGAAATAATATTTGATCATGTCATAACTTGGTACCATTTAACATTATTAAGTTAAATAGAGCACTGGCCAATAATTGATGCATATGCTCTTTAGGCGTAGATTTCATTTTAAATTGTGTAAAAAAAGAAGGAAAAGAAATATACTACTACTTCACTATTCCCTCTACGTCTCAAAATATCCGTCATTTTCATTTTTCGGAAGTCATATTATAAGAACTGTGATCAACATTTTAAGATATTCTCTCTCTGTTTCAATTGTCTATCTGATTTGAATTGACACATAATTTTTTTTAAATCTTGTGTTTTTAAATTAAAAATATGTAGAATGTATCAAAATATCTTTTAATCTTGTGATCTTAAACATGTTAGGTGAAAAATTAGAAGTAAAATTAAAAAGACTTCTTTTTTAAACGGACGAAAAAAAAAAGTAAGACAAACAAATTGAAATTGCGATATTATTTATTTTGTCTGTTTTTTGAACATTTAAAATTTTTAAAATTAATTTAATTTAATTTAACTTTAAAAATTAGTTAAATTAATTCTAGAAAGTGAAATATGACAAATAATAAAATATGAGGATTAATAAGAGAAATGATTTTCTAGTTTTATGATTTTTGTAGGAGAGATCTGATTTTTCTTTTATTTTGAAAAAGAAATCCCCAAAATAGGATTATTACCGTAGAATCAACTCATTATTAATTAAAAATTGTGGCCTAAAGCCAATAACAATATAGTGGAGCATTATTTTATTGGTTGAAAAATAAAGTATTATTTTATTCAACCGCATGTAATATACACTTACCATAAAGTGAATTGAATTGCAGCGAGCAAGCTTCATGCCTGATCTAATATCTAAATACTCTTTTTTTTTTTGTAGAAAAAAAATGTTTCTTTATTAGTAAAAAAAACAAATCTTTACATGTTTAACATCTATTGGGGATAAAAGGGGTTGTGGAGGAATTAGAAAAAATCTAGAAAAATGGAGGGGAATATAAGCAGAGAGCAGTTGAAAATTGTTGTGCACTTACTGTTACCACTAAGTATTTATTGGACAGCTGAAGAGATGTCTGTTTCTGTTATTGCTGATATCACAACTAATGCTCTTTGTCCTGGAAAATCCACTTGCTCTCAAGCTATTTACATCAATGGTCTTCAACAAATGGTGCTTTTTCTCCCCTCTCTTTTCCTCTATGTTGATTTGATTGCTTATAGAGAGACTATGGTGTCAGCTCAGCTTGCGCGTACCTCGATTAAGATATCTGTCACTTTCCAACAACACCAGCTAACTTTATCCACGAAGGCTAGGACAAATGGACCTGGTGGCTCTCACCTTCTTCATTGACCACTAGACCACATTCGTGTTTTTATTTACTTAATTTATATCTTTAATATGCCCTGCAAATTCTTCTTGATAGGGTTGGCACTAACAACTGAACATATGTGCATCTCTTATGCCATATTCAATTTATTGTAATTTGCATCTGCAGTGTTTTTCTAGAATAGTTAGTTGTGGGAGGAGTTTAATATTTCATTTTACTAACAATATAAAAGAAGTGTAATACTTAAGTTGCAGGATGAATCTACTGCTTTATTTATGTGGCTATTTAAAGCCTTATGATTCTTGAAGACAGTTTTAATTTCATCCTAGTTTCAATCTTCCTGCCTGTATCTCTCTTCAAAAGATCATTACACAATTGTGTGATTATATCATTTAAAAGCTTAAATTGTTACAAAGAACACACTTTTATTTACATTGTATTGTATCGTCGGCGCTCTCATTTATCTCTTTGGTTAATTTCATGAGTAGGTTATATATTTGAGTAATTCCTCCATTGCATCTGTTAGTGGATTGTGCATTGGCTTGTAAAGGTTCTCCAATATGCTACACAATTTTACTTCAATATTTTGATGAGCTTTGTCTGGCATAGTAGCTCGTTTCAGTTTCTTAGAGGACCATTCCTTGACTAAGAGTTACACGGGAATGGCGAAAAGATTAATAAAGAAATGATGACTTGTCAACGAACGTGATCAAGCTATATAGATTCAGGCCTTTGAAATACACAAACACTGCTTACTGGTTAAAATCAGAATGATTAGGATGTAGCTTATTTTGTCCGTCTTCTCTATTCTTTCCGATGGACTGTTTCGTCAAGTTTTATGCATATCTCTGCAATTGTAGGTGGTTGGAATTTGCAAAATGGTTGTCATTCCAGTCATTGGTCAACTTGCTGATGAGTACGGGCGTAAACCTCTACTCCTTGTAATCGTATCTACTGCTATTTTTCCTAGTGGTATGCTCGCTCTTCTAAAATTTTACTTTGAGAAGCTTGTAAGGATCCAAACGGTAGAATTACATGTTACCATCATGTTTCCTTTTACATTAATTTGCATGACCATTGCCCCTGCTATTGTGTAGCATTCGTTGTTGAATTGATTTCTATTAGCAGGGTGCAAAATTCTAGGTGTGAGAGTTTTAATTAGTATCAGCTGTACAAGGAGCTGAGTTAAGCCAAACTACCTATATGATGTATGATATTCATTCTATTGAAAGTTGCATTTGCAATTGTTTCACGATTAACATGATGGACAAATTCTTCAGCATCTATTGTATTGCTTTGATTTATTGTATCCCCCCATTTATGATCAATGATACAGTTTTCCTTACAATCAGCAGAAACGTACTATACAGATTTGGCTTTTAGCATCTTTTATTTTTAAACAGAAATGGCAATGGAAAAACAATAAATATTTGTATTGAGAATAATTCTGCATTAGGCATGAAGGTATCGCTTAATCTTTTTTGTTTTTCATACCTAGCCAGCCAAAAACAGCATTTGAATTTTGATATCCTTTCCGTTTGATGTCTAAATTGGGAAACACAAACAAAGTACAATCCTACTGTGAATTTTTTGTGATATTTTCTTTAAAGTGTTTCCATGATGTGATTAATGATCTTCTCTTTGTTTCAGCTATATTGGCTATAGACGAGTCAAAAGGATTCGTCTATGCTTATTATGTGCTCCGGATCATTTCTCATATCATGAGTCAAGGAAGTATTTTCTGCATTTCTACTGCTTATGCAGTAAGACTTTTATCTTGGATCCCGTCTCTAATGTGGTCTGAAGTATATATAAAGAACAGATATTTATTCGTATACAGGCAGATATTCTTGATGGTAGTAATAGGGCTGCTGCTTTCGGTTGGATGCACGGAATTTTATCTTTATCTCATGTTTTGGGAAACTTTCTTGCTCGTTTACTTCCTGGAACCTACATATTCAAGGCATGTCTGTTTGTCACTTTCCTATTTTTCTCTGCAATTGCTTTGATTTCTCCATATTGAAGTGTTGTATTTCAGGTTTCGGTGGCACTTTTGATCATTGCTCCAATGTACATGATAATCTTTCTTACTGAGACAATTAAGCTAACTCCAAACCCTAACCAACATTTACGTTGGTCAAGCAAGGCATACAATCTTGTTCAGGATCGATATAGTTCAATGAGATACGCATTACACGTGGTAACAAGCAGGTCTTACAGTTGTTTTATTTGAGTTTTTTCTTACCTATCATTTAATGATCTCATACCGTTATCTGCCACCTACAATTTTTCTCTGGGCCAGAGGCATGATTAAACTTTTCTTTTTCTTTTTTCATACGGAGACCTTGGTTCAGAAAATAAGTATCCTCCTCCATATTCCTAAAAAGATCCATTTGTTTTTCCTCCACAGTTCAACTCTCAAGTGCATTTGTCTTGTCTCATTCTTCTATGACATGGGAATGTCTGGCATCAGCAGTGTGTTAATGGTAAAGTCTTCTCTATCCGATAAAGATATATTTGTTTCTTTTTAAGAAAAGTTTAATGACTTGAAATTAAAAGAGCTTACGTCCTTATCTTGTGATATTCTTGGTGTACCTATCATTTTTGGGAAAAATAAGATTGGGATTCTTGGATTCAAGATGCTGCAATTGCTTCTTCAGTCTTTTTTTTGGGGTGGGCGGGGCGGGGTAAGGAATTCCACTCGAGCACATAACTGATACTTCCCTTGCAAAGACAACTGCTGAAAACTACACTAATTACTCCACATATCTGAATGAATCATGGTGCGATTATTTAAGGTGTCAATTAGTCAAATAAACTAGCTTACTTTGTCACATGACATCTTTGGGAAGAAAACTTGAAATTTTGCTGTTACTGTACCACTTCCCCCCCCCCCCCCCCCCCTTTTCTTCCTTGTAATTCTGTCATTCTAGAAGCAAACATTTTAGCGCCATGCTTCTGTACACCAGTTTTTTTATGTTAATAAATAAAGTGATTTTCTCAATTAAACTAGCTTCGTATGGCCTTGTAAATTTGTGTTTTCTTCTAAAACTGCAATTATTTAAGTCTGAATATTTAGATGTTTTCATAGGGAAACTAAGAACTTATTGAAGTATCTTCTTGATCCTACAGTACTATCTGAAGTCAGCATTTGATTTCAACAAAAACCAATTCTCAGAAATTCTGATGATGGTGGGAGTTGGTTCAATTATCACTCAGGTATTCTGCACATAGATTCTAGAGCTGTTTTCTGTCTTACGAACAATTGTCTTTGTGAATTTTAGGTGTTATAGCTGGAACCTGTATAAAGTTGGTTTGAAGTGGACATTTGAAAAAAAGATCTAAGCAATTAGTAAGCACTAATTTCATGAGAAAGGCGCATGTTTCTTGTGTCTTTTCCTCTGGAGTTCCTCCTCATGTATTTGCCTTTAGATTACATGCTTCTTTTAGTAATCTCTAAGGGAAGACTATAGTCCCAAGAATGTTTTTATGCGAGTGAGTCCCAAAGGTGGAGCCAGGATTTGAACTTTATGAGTTTTAAATTCTAGGATAGCGATATTAGGTGTTAGTAATTGGGTTTTGGATTTAATTTTGGTACATATTTAGTGAATTCTTAACACAAGTACAGGGTTTACTGGCTTTGGCCAAACCCGTGTGTCAGTTCTAGTTCCACTCCTGGGAGTGACGAAAGTCCAGTTCCTTGTTTTTGGTATGAAACCTCTTTATCTGATTTTTAACTGAGTATTAAGTAATGTGATTCTTTTGTTGCCCATGATCATTCCTCTTTTGATTTAACTTTTTTCACCTTTTGCATTTTCCAAGATGCTGATTTTTCCTCTAGTCAACCCATTAGTTGGAGAAAGAATGGTACTAAGAATAGCCTTGCTAGCATCAATCACATATGTAAGTTGAGTTGACCGTCTCATTTTATTCCTTATTATCACTTAACTGCTTGCTAAAATCATCTATCTTATGTTTGTTAAATGAACAGGCATTGCTTTACGGCTTGGCATGGGCATCGTGGGTAGGCAATCTTGAATCTATACGAGTCCACATATCAACCACATAGACAACTTTTATATAGATATGCCATCAGGACATATCACCTGCTTTATTCCAATTGCTGTCCTTAAAGTTTCTTTATCCCTGATAAAGTATCCCACACATAGCGCGTATCGGAAAATCAAAGGAAGCATTCATTTGATAACATTATTTAACTTAAAGAGCAGCTAATTCAGGACACTTTACTATTGCATTTGAGTATACGAGATACAGAATGTTGAGGAATCCTTATATTGTTAGGTGAACTAGACATTATGCATTTACTCGTCTAGTAGCTTTTTCCGCTAAAGCTTGTCAGATGACATGAGTTTGACTTTGACCTCGTTCTTGTCACCCCTGTTCATCTAGCCATTTCTTCATATGAAGTTGTGTCTGTGAGTGAGTACTAGTAATTCAGTGCAGTTTCTTTCTGTTACAGGTGCCTTATTTTAGTGCCTTATTTCGGATGGTTTATCTACTGGAACGCCCTTCTGTAAGTAGTACATAAAAAAAATGCGTTGTTTGGGACATTTTAAACACGGTGCAATGAAGTTTTATTGATATATATTTTTTTAAAAAACTAAGTTTTATTGATAATCTCACCATTTTCTGATTATTTTTGTTTATGACAGACTAATGCTATCGTATCTAAAGCATCAAGCTCATCTGATCAGGTTAGTAAACAATAAGCTTTACTCCCAGCTGTTAAGTGCAACTGTCGGACTAACATAACTGATATACATAGAAACTGAAACAATATACGTCCAGTAGAGTGTGAACTAAGAAAAGTCTATTGAAGATACATTTCTTAGTCACTACGAAACATACTTTACGAATGTAGTGTACACTGTATAATCATTGTCGTGATGGAGTACAACTGTCCTCTTCTTTTTCTAATTTGATTTATTTTTCTTGAGTAATTGAGACTGAACTGTCATTTTAATTCTGGAAGTAGTGTTTGTTTGTGTTGTTTCCTCGTCGACCTTTTATCATTTTCTGTATATTAAAACTTAGGAAAACAAAGTAACTTATGTATGCTACTATACAAATGTCACTCGAGTTACAAACTGTTTCAGGGGTTCTCAGGTTGTTAATTCGTTACAATTCCTTCCTCGTTGTTCTCAGGTCGTGAAGTTGTTAATAACTGTTCTAGAATTATTCCGGCATTAATGTCTTGGTAAATTTTCACAATGCTGAAAAGATATAAACATAAGAGTGTGTTGGATTGTCTGAGATCCCTCTTCCTTTAACGCTACATTCTTATATCCGAGGGAATTGCCAGAGTACATTGATTATTTTTCACTAGTTGATCCTTTGAGTTATTTCAGCATAAGAAACTTCATTCGATTGCTATTCTTTATGTGAAAGGGCAAAACTCAAGGCTTAGTTGCTGGAGCGGAAGCAATTGGAAGTTTTCTAGCCCCTCTTGTAATGAGTCCGTTGACCTGTGAGTAAACGCCACGTTTTTCTTTCTTATCGAAGATCATTGTTTTAGCTCGATTTTCTTCTTCAATCAAATCTTGTTTGGCTTGGAATTGTTGCAGCTTGGTTCTTGTCTAGCAATGCACCTTTCAACTGCAAAGGTTTCAGCTTGATCTGTGCAGCTTTTGCTTTGGTAAGCTTTCACACACATTTTAACCATGTTAGATACGCGTATTATAATAATTAGGGAGTGTTTAACTGAACCCATTGCTTTTGGCTCGGATTATGCAAAAAAAAAGAAGTACATGCATGTACATATAATAAGATTGATGGTCATCTTGACCCACTGACGCTAGATATTGAATTCCTAAATTCACCTCTAGTTAGACATGCATTATACCGTCTTGCTATGCAACATTTTTGTGATTTTTGACTCTAGAAACCCGATGTGTTAGGCGATGGCATTTTATTTTGCTTGGATACTACCAGAAGCACCATCAACACAAGAGGAAAATGCAGAAAGCCTGGAAGCGCTACTTTTAGCATAAACTTGAACGATTTTTTTGAGTTATATATAAACTGATGGATTCTATTGACATAAAAGAAGATTGTTTTAGGCCACATGTTAGGATTCGAGATGTGACATTGTAACTATTTTTGTTATTTGAATTTCTGACTCTGCCACTAATGATATGTACAAAATTGTACTAAAACTGTTTGGATTAAAATGAAAGGGAAGATAATGAAAGCTTCCAAGACTTATCTTTCTTGTTTTTTTGGTTTAAAATGGAAGAAAATCAGAGAAAATAGCAAGTAATTTAGGGAATTAATCTATTTCTTCTTTGCATGATGATTATAGAGAGTCCTTTGAGTTTGATTAAAGATAAAGTATGAATTACATTAACACCAACTAATCAGATTTATTTATTTATTTGTTTGAGATTTAAAGAATTATGAAGTAAACCTTTATTAAGAATATATAAACGTGAATAAAATTCTTAAATAAAATATAGAGTTATTTTCTTGAATCCAAGTTTGGAATCTTCTTCTTTTCACCTTAAAATAAAATTACTACTCGTCTGTCTCAGTTAATATGACATTGTTCAGATTTCGAGAGTCAAACAAGAATTCTTTTTACCGCAATTTATTCGTATGCCTTTTAAATATTTTTATTTTTTAATTATTGTGACGTATAATATTTTTTAATGTATTTTAAATATGTATTAAACCTTTTAAAGATTATATGTCCGAATGGATGATCACAACAAAGAAGTTTAACTCTTGAAATTCGTACTATATCATAAAAATTGAGACATACGGGAATAATTCTTTTTTTAAAAAAAAATAACCGATAAAAGTCTTAATCATACATAAAAGACCTTTATTTTAAATGTCAAATGGAGAATATTTTATATTGTTTTAGCAGCCATTTTAGAACATGAAATTAGGCAATTAAAGAATATCAAGAAAACACAAAACGTAGACCCAAAGCAAAAAACAAAAGAAATGGTCTCCTTAACGTAGCATCAACGACTTCTAATGATTCTTATCAACAAATATTTGTCATAAAGCTAATCTTTGGTATAATCTAATAAAATTTATTCACACTCGATATTTATGTTAAATCAATAAATATAATATATGCTATTTTATATACACAATTATTACTTAACCTATTTA
Source organism: Solanum dulcamara (assembly GCF_947179165.1). Lineage (NCBI taxonomy): Eukaryota > Viridiplantae > Streptophyta > Magnoliopsida > Solanales > Solanaceae > Solanum > Solanum dulcamara. The sequence goes on along the minus strand of NC_077237.1, from coordinate 6,498,016 downwards.
ACAAAGTTTATGGGAAGTCAATAATGTTTTTTATTATTTAAAAATTTAAATGCTTATTTTATAGCTCAATTTTTAGGCAAAATAATTAAGTGTTTTTGAGTAGTACTAACATAAAATACTTTTTAAAAGCTCGAAAAAGTAGTTTTTCTTAAGAAGCACTTTTGAAAGTTTATTGCTTTAATATTAATAAAAATGTTTTTAAATTTGATTAGCCGAATATAAGTGGTTGTCCTCCAAAAGTATTCTTCAAAAGACACTTTTAACAACCCCCAAAAAAACTTCAAAATAAGTTAATTTTAAAGCTAATCATTGATCTAGAAGCTGATGTAGCTTTTTCCCGTGTAGTGTATAAATCCATGAATTAAAATTCACTAAAATTTAAAATAAATAGGAGATATGAATCTATAATATGAGTTCAATCATAAAATTTTAAAATTTAAATTTTGAATTTTGATTTTTATTTATTTTTTTAATTTAAAATTAAATTATTTGATTCGATGAAAATGAACAAACAACCAATGATTATTTATGGACCCTTTCTCAAAACTTTTGGCATCACCAAAAAATCTTTCTAAAACGGCAACTCCAAGGAACCCAAAGTTCCCTTTATATAATTTATATTTATATACACTTTTTTTTTTATCATTTAATTTCCAACCCCACCAACCAAAAAAGTCCTCTAAATTCCATTATTTCTTACCATCAATTTTCTTTTTCCAGAGCCATAATTTTCTCCTCTCTCTTTGCTTTGCTTACTCATGTACACACATTTTCAACTTTGACATCTTTTAACGTTTGGTTCATATTTTTGATTTGGTTTCTTGATTTATTTATAAGCACTTTTTTGTTCAATTATATTGTTGTTTACGGGTATAAGGTACGTAGAGAAATCTTGTTTTTGGAAATTGAGCGATTGATTTGAATAAATTGATCGCTCATATATATATATATATATAAATTTGTTGTGTTCTTTTGAAAAGTCGAAGTTTGTTTGAAAGAAAAAAAAAATGGCGGAGGAACAAAGGATGCAAGAAGCAGGAGGGCATAGGTTATGTGCTAATAATTGTGGGTTCTTTGGTAGCACCACAACTTTGAACCTTTGTTCCAAATGCTATAAGGATCATTGCATGAAAGAACAACAATCGCGAACCGCGCAACTAGCTATGGAAAAGACTCGTCCCCAACAACAACAACAATCAGAATCAATGTCTACGTACATGCCATGTACAAAATCGTTGCCAATTCTTGAAGTCTCACAATCACGAGAGATCAAGATTGCAACTAGGGTTCCTCAGGTGCAGTCAGATACTGTAGCTGAGGTTCCTTGGGCGCAATTGAATACTGTGGCCGATCAAGCCCCTCAGGTGCAGTCGAATCGTTGTACCACGTGTCGGAAACGGGTTGGTTTAACCGGTTTCAAATGTAGGTGTGGGGTCACATTTTGTGGTTCACATAGGTACCCTGAGCAGCATGGTTGTACCTTTGACTATAAGTCAATGGGAAGGGTGGCAATTGCTATGGCTAATCCATTGGTTAAGGCTGAAAAGCTTCACAAAATTTGACTAATTAATTAAGGAGAATTAATTTGAACCATTAATTGGTTGATCAAACGGCCAAGATTGTTGCTAACCACTAGTTGGTGGATGGACTTTGATTATATATTTTCCTATTGCACATTCTGTGAAAGTAGTTGTTTCATTAATTAATAATGTAAGTTAGGATATATTTTATTGTTTTCTTTTAATATTGTATGGTTAATGGTAGGACATTTTATTTCTCTAATTTTATTAATTCTTCGTTACTCGTTAATTATTTGCTACATGGTCAAGACTCAAGACAATCATCATCCTCTAACATAATTACCATTGTCATTCCACATAATAACCTATCATCATTTTCTAGCCATACTTTTACAATCATATAACCAACAACCATATATCGCCAACCACTGCTATTAATTATTATTACAATTATCTATCACATTACTTACTACTAGAGGCGAATTTAAGATTTGAAAACAGATGGGTGCATCATCAACGGCTAATACACATTAGTTAAAGCATGTCATTCAATGTCGATTCATAAAACTAATGTACTAACATATAAATTTGAATTAAATGATTCCATTAGATAAAGTTTCCTTTGTGGAGTGATGTTCATGTATATAAACAACTCCATGATTTTACTTTTGTGTTTGTTAAAAGCTTGTTTGAACTTTGCACCATTGCAAGTTTGAAACTAGCTATTTCCTTATTTTATTCAATATTTTTAAGCTTCAAATATAAAAATGAAAAAAACAAACAAACAAGAAAATTACTAAATGGGATTCAAACCCAGTTACCTCACCTTGGAGGTGTGCATCATTTAAACCAGCACACCCAAATAGTATTAGTGTCTATAGGTGCCTAGTAAGATGTATATCATATCTCAAGTTAGCAACCACAACCATCATCGACTAGTATACAAATTTATTTAAAAACAAACTTTGTATATGTAAATATTGAAAAAACAAATTATCTTAATGCAAACATTTTAATATTCTGATGTGTTATTCAGAATATTAATCTTAATGTTTAAATATGTATTCATATTCAAATATATTAATCTTAGTAAAATAAATAAAGCCTAAATATTTGATTTAGAAATATATAAGATGTATTTCAAAATTGAGTGGAAAAATCTTAGTCAATGTTTTGAAAGACGAGGCATGAGGCGAAGCGAGGCAAGGTAAGACAAGATATTTTACTTAGCATGAAGCGAGGCATAAACCCCGAGTCATGAGACGTAAGCCCTATGAATCTTTAAATTTTTGATTTATAATGTAATAAAAATAGTACTCCTATAATAGCAATTTTTTTTATTAATAGTTTATTAAAATTAAAAATATGATTAAAGAAACACATAGAGAGCATAACTTCTACCATGATTTTACAATTATAAATAATGCAAGGATATAAAGGTTATTATGAGATATAAATTAACTCTAACATCTTAACTTTCAAACAAAAAAGAATCACAATCTTTTAAAATATATTACTATCATATTATACAATTTACCTCACTAAAAAAAATACTAATCAATAAGGTTTATCAGTATTATAATTAAGAATATCACTTCTTTATGAATATAAATAAAATTATTTTCAAATAGAAAACTAATAAGATATGATAACTCTAAGACGTTAAACAATAACATAATTATTGGATGCTAGACGTATTTAGGGCATACACTCGGACACTTAAGGCGTAAACCTCGTAGAACTAAGTCCCACACGACCTCAAAACATTTTGTTAGTGGCCTCCCCGAGAGGAGTCCCAAAATTGCCTTTTAAAACACTAATCCTAGTATCTCAATTGATTTAATTGCCTAAACTTTCACATTATTGATAAGAATTCGATTCCCACCTTATAAACCCCAATTTCGTACCCGCAATTTATTTTTATTTTAAAAAAAAGTGTGAAATCATAGAGGTGTTTAACTTAATTTGCTCTATATAAAAAGGAAAAAATATTTTTAGTAAATATGTAATGGTGGGAAAACTTTAATCTTCCCCATTAAAATATCCTCATTTTATCATTTCTTGATAGAGCAAAGCAGTGTGTGAGCTTCAAAGGGTGTGAGAGCCATGGAAGTGACTCTCCCTCACTCATCTTCTTCTTCTCTCTCCATAATCCCTACATTTTCAGCTAAAACCCTAAAAACCCATTTCAAATTCACCCCAAATTTGCATAATAAATCATCCAAAAACCTCTACTCTTTCAAATTCTGTTGTACTTGTGGGATTTCAAGAAACAGAGCAACTTCAATAACAGCTTCTTCTTCATCATCTATTACACACATTTCCCCATCTTTTCCCAATTCTACAACAACTCAACGCCACTGGATGGTTCTCATGGAAACCCCTCCCAATGGGGTCAGTTCCAAAACTGAGGTCATTGATTACTATGTTGAGACCCTTGAAAGAGTATTAGGCAGGTGGGTAATGGGTATGTTTCCATAACTTGAAAGAAAAATCAAATTTTTATGCATTTTAATAAGTTTCTGTGAGTGTTTTTGGTTAGTGCTTATATGATTGGCAGAATATGTGCTGATAAAATTTGGAAATTTTGTGTAACTATTTCTTTATTTTGGATATTTTGAGGCAACTGTTGTCATATTCAATTGTGGTGTCTGGCCAGTTTTCGCATACCTTGATGGGAGGGATACCTGCACGTACTAGGTAACTCTGACAACCGAGGTTAGGACATATGTTTTGTTGTCTCTGCTGGGATTCGAACTTGAGACCTTATGATTTTCAACCCCACTTCATTGACCAGTGGCCACACGCCCACACCCTTGGGTGCTTGAAGTATGCAATTATTAGCCAACTAAAATGACTGGTTATATTTATATGATGTAATGGGAGAATGTCTGAGGGGCTTTGGTATATTATGCTGCATTTATTTGTTTACTCTAAATAGTCAAGAATTCTGTTAGAAGTTATCTCACTTTGGGAGTTTGCTTTTAGATGCTCTCCCCAAGGACTAACTTTTATTTGGTCTCGTAATCATTCCAAGCAGAAACAACAACGATGCCGCCTCAATCCCACACCGTATTATACAAAAATAAATAGAAGCAAAAAGTACTATAAGTTCTCTATATTTTCTACCAGTATACAATGTGGCATGACTATAGTCTATAGTCTCCTTGAAAGTATAAGACCTATAGTAAACATACTAATATAACTAAAACATGTTCTCAACTTATAGCCTGTTTGTCCAAGCTTCTAGGAAGCCTAAAGTGATTATTTTGGAAATTTGAGGCGTTTGATCAAGCTTTTATGAAAAAAATAAGTGTTTTAGAATAATAACAAAAGTTGTTTTGTAGAAGCTAAAAAACAGTTTTTTCCTAGAAATACTTTTGGAACCTTTGTCAAGCACAAATTACTTCAAAATATTGACAAAAGTGCTTTACAAATTGATTGGACGGACACAAAATGCTACTCTTCAAAAGTGTTTCTTCAAAAGTTCTTATGACAAAAAACACTTTCAAAATAAACATATTTTAGAAACTTGGCCAAATAGGCTATCATTGGAATCGCCTAAAGAGAACCTTTACTAATCTTTTATGACCGCACATCCATCTTATCAACCAAATCTTTGTGGCACTCATCTTGTGGATTTGTAGGATTTTAGTAGCGCAACATTACTCTCATATAATATTATTGGTCTTATAATTGCTCTATAGAACTCACATTTCGCTTTGGTAAGTCTCACTTATACCATTGAAGCTCTTGTTGAATATGTCTTCCATTTGATCAACAACAACAACAACAACCCAGTAAAATCCCACAACGTGGGATCTGGGGAGGGTAGAGTGTACGCAGACCTTACTCCTACCAAGGTAGGACGACTGTTTCCGAGAGACCCTCGGCTCAAAAAAAAGCATAAAAAGGGGTCATATAATGTTAAGAAATTCAAAGCGTTATAGGAAAATAAATAATGAAAGCGTCGCAGATAAAATAGAGTAATCAAAGTACAGAAAGTAATAAATAATAACAGAAATACCAGAAATGAGAGTACAAGAAATTGTAATGTGCTAATGCGCCTACGAATAGGGAAGAATAACGAGACTATGTACTAGCCTTCTACCCTAATGTGGGTCCTCCACACCCTCCTATCTAAGGTTATGTCCTCGGTAAGCTGTAACTGCGTCATGTCCTGTCTAATCACCTCTCCCCAATACTTCTTCGGCCTACCCCTACCTCTTCTGTAACCGTCCATGACCAACCTCTCACACCTCCTCACTGGGGCATCTGTGTCTCTCCTCTTCACATGCCCAAACCATCTCAGTCGCATTTTCCGCATCTTGTCTTCCACCGAGGCCACTCCCACCTTGTCCCAAATAGCCTCATTTCTAATCGTGTCGCTCTTGGTGTAACATTCTCAGCTCGGCAACTTTCATCTTTTGAATGTGAGAGATCTTAACTGGCCAACACTCTGCCCCATACAACATAGCCGGTCTAACCACTACTTTGTAGAACTTGCCCCTAAGTTGTGGTGGCACCTTTTTGTCGCATAGCACTCCGGAAGCGAGCCTTTATTTCATCCACCCTGCCCCAATACGATGTGTGACATCATCGTCAATCTCTCCGCTGCCTTGCATGATAGACCCAAGATACTTGAAACTACTTCTCTTTTGGATGGATTGGGCACCAAGCCTAACTTCCATTTGATCGACTGTCTTAATTGGCTTCATTTTTATTTCTCAATGTCTTCCATGTTTGCCAACTTTTTTTTTTTTTGAAACTGAAATGCCAACTCAACTAAAGTTGGTTACGAGTCCCACTAGCATATGATCATGCATTTAATTCTGGATTCAAGCTGTGAGTAATAATTCTTCTCATCCTTGTCTCTCATGTATGTTTCTCGAGTCCAATTGTGATATTTCATCATATAGAAATAACTTCAGAAGAGCATAGGCTTTACTGTCCGTCATGTTTCATTGTGAGTTGGTGCTGATTTTTAGCAACTATCTGTTCTTCATGAAACAGTGAGGAGGATGCTCAAATGTGTATATATAATGCTTCTTCCAATCTGCCATATGGGTTTTGCTGCGACATTGATGATGTGGTAGCTGATGAGATTGCTGGTAAATTTCTTGTTTGCTTTCTTGCACGACCTCTGCTATATATCAGTCAAGATTGAAGGCATTGTTATTGTCCCATAATTCAGCCCAGTACATACAAATTGTAAAATACTACTATATGTTTTGGATGTTTGCCTGAAACTTTTCCTTCTTCATTTTTGTACATTTTTGGAAACTAGGTATGCCTGGGGTACTATCAGTTATACCTGACCCTGATTTTGAGTCGATGGTGAAAGACTATAGCTACACAAATGGTCAGTTAAGTTTCCTATCAACTTCATACATGGAAGGCTCTTCATTATTTCCGTCTGGGACTTCGAAACACTGGCTTGTTCGTATGGCTAGGCCATCTGTTGGAGTCATAAGAAAAGGCCCAGTGGTTGACTATTACGTTCAAGTTCTAACCAAAGTTCTTGGGAAGTAAGTTTTTTTCTTTTTAGAGTGTTAATATATTGTTATTTCCACTTCATCATTTACAGTTTGCTAAAGGAATGATTGGTTTCTTGATAGTGAAAAGGATGCACAGATGTGCTTATATCATGTGTCCTGGCAATCCAATTATGGATTTTGTTGTGAATTAGATGAGGTGTGCACTCAAGAATTAACTGGTGAGGATATCATGTCAACTAGTAATCTTACCTGTAATACATAATAAATGTTTTAACAGTGCCAGTAAATGTCTCGCAGGAGTGCCTGGTGTTCTATCTATTCAGCCAGATGAAAATTTTGACTCGGACAATAAAGACTATGGAGGTTTGATATTATATCCGACTTTAACCTGTTGAATGTTACATCTCTGATGTTGAAGATTGGGTAGCCTAGAATAATAAATAGCAAAATGAAAGGCATGACCGTGAAATGTCATAAAATTATTGACATTTCTCTATTTTGACATAGTAATGTATTATATCAGGAAGTCATTTGAACAAAAAAGGATAGAGTATATCAGGATTAATTCAACTTAAAGAATTGTTTTCTTTCAAATTTTCCTGTGCATGTTCTTTTGAGTGAGAGAGGTCTCTGCTCTTGAATATCAATTGGTAAAACGAGGTACTCCCTCCGTTTCAAGAAGAATGACCTGGCTTGACTTGGCATGGAGTTTAAGAAAATAAAGAAGACTTTTCAATCTTGTGGTCCTAAATTAAATTTATGTCAAATATACAAAAATGCCCTTTAATCTTGTGGCCTGAAACATGCCATGTGGAAAGGTGTTACCAAAAAAAGAAACGGGTCATTCTTTTTGAAACAGACTAAAAAGGAAAGGAGGTCATTCTTTTTAAAACTGAGGGAGTATTAAAAGTTCCGTTTGATTTAAGTTTCTTATAGATGAAATTTTGTTTTTCCCCTAGGAAGCTCTACTTGGCCTTGTGTTAGAAATTCCTCTGTTCTATATCCTTATGTATCAAATAACTCTAGCAACTTTCTATCAGTGAAGAGATTAATTCTATGGCTATTTGTATTTGTATAAGCAATTTGAAACAGAGAGTATCCCTCCGTTTCAATTTGTTTGTCTGGTTTTGACTCTATATTGAGTTTAAGAAAGTTAAAGACTTTTGAACTTGTGGTCTTAAACTATAGATAGTACTTAAATACTTATTAATCTTGTGATCTTAAACATGCCAAGTTAGAATAAAAGAGTTACCAAAAAAAGTAAAGAGACATTCTTTTAGAAACAAAGTAAAAAGGTAAGTAAGACAAACAATTTGAAATGGACAATGGTGTTATCTTCTCTCACAAAGAAAACAAAAGAAAGTAGTATTATCTTCTGCTGTTCTGTCCTAAAATTTTGGTAATTAACTAATTACATGCTGTATCTTCATTTTGGGAAAGTATGAAAATAGTCATGGTTTATCTCAGGTGGGAATTTGAAGCTGAGTGAAGATTCTCAGGAATCTGCAGCATCAAATGGGGAAGCAGATGTTAGAACCAAGAAGCTTTTTGTGACTGGTAAGTTGCAAGTTTAAATTCACCTCCAAAAAGTGGTGTTTATTTATTGCATGATACTCCCTCTAATTTAATTTGTTTGTCTTACTTTTTTTTAGTTCATTTAAAAAAGAGTGCATCTTTCCTTTTTTTGACAACTTTTTAGACCACAAGATCTGCTTATTTTTAATTTAAAACCACAAGATTCTAACGTTTTCTTTACTTTTTTAAACTTTGTACCAAGTCAAAACAGGACAAACAAATTAAAACGGAGGGAATAATAAATTACTCCTCTTCCATTTGGCTCAAGAGATTACATTGCTTCAGAGTTGCTTTTTCATGACCTAACTATTTGCAATGCACTTTTTATGGACAGGTTTGTCATTCTATACATCTGAGAAAACGTTACGTGCAGCATTTGAAGGCTATGGTGAACTTGTTGAAGGTGGTTATGCTTCTTCATAATATAGTTGGTAAGAAAATAATTTGCTCATAAATCTCTCTTTATCCTAACAGTTAAAATCATCATGGACAAAATTTCTAAGAGATCGAAAGGTTATGCATTTGTCGAGTACACAACACTGGAGGCAGCAAGTGCTGCTCTCAAAGAGATGAATGGCAAGGTAATTTTGGAACAATGTGCTTATTTACTTTCAAAAAATCATTTGTGCTTAACAGAAATGATAAGTTTTAAGTTTGTTGAAAATTACCAGTTTCAAAAAAAAATGACAAGTTTGTTGATTTTATGTACACAGATTATCAATGGCTGGATGATAACAGTTGATGTTGCTAAGACAAATCCTCCAAAATACAGCAGAGGTCGACCGGGAACAGCTAGAATATTGTAGAAAAGACAGACTAGATGAAATATACATCAATTTTAACCATGGTTAAGTGATAATTGTGTATCTTCAAACACATGTCATGCCTCCATTGGTTTAGTGTAAACGCCCAATGTGGGTAAGTTTTACCAGTTTAATCGTTATATAGAAGATCAGAGAGATGAGATCGTTCACTGCTTAAATGACTGAGCCAGTTTTGAAGGTCATGAAGTGAGACACTCTATATTGCAGAATCTTGTAAATTGTCCTAATGATATTTAATTCTTAATGGAGAAACACACATGTAGAACTGCAAATGATTTACCACTATCTTCCATTTTTTCTAGTACTAATATGAATACAGTTCAAAGGCTCAAAAAGTTGATTCCTCAAACATAAAGTGTCTAAACCAGAGTGTTTGGTATGACGGTAGTCATTTTCCAGGAAAAAGTGGAGATAATAAGAGAAACACCATCACAAAAACTGTTAACAACACTTCTTCAAACGCATGTAGAGATGAGAGATCATATGGAGTTTTTCAAAGGCCTAACAAGAAATATTGATGAATGGCAAGAGGGAGGATTATTGGATTGTAAACATCTAAACATCAAATCTGAATGCTTCACACTTCACTTATTATAGGGAGAAGTCCCATTATATGTACCTCAACAACAGGCAAAGGGCTGACAACGAAAAACGAAAGAGAAAGAGGGTGGAAAAGGGAACATAAAATGTGCTTGTAAACACAAAAACAACATTTCTTTCATACTATCAGGCATATTGATAATCCTTTACCAGTGTACGATAGTCTTAACATGTAAAATTTCATAAAATGCTTTTTGACAAACTAACATCGAGCTGTACAAAGCAAAAACAGTAATCACTAAACACCAGCTGATTATTTCTCTTTATCACACTGTTAGGTTTTTATTGAAGTGATGACTAAATCCGAAATATTTTACTGCTATAGTAGTTACATAATTATATAGCAAACCAAAGATCCTTCATCCTTCCTCACCGAATTCCTTCGTGAATCTCTCATGCACCTCAAGATCTGCTTTGCTTACTGTTGGCTTCTGTTTCCATAGCACTCTGTCAAAATCCCTTATGCTGATTGGTGGTGGTGTAATCTGCAACAGTACCAATCAATAATTGGTATCAACAAACAACCATACTTGCATTAGCAGAAAGTTGGTCCTAAAAGATTCTCCAGAAAGACAAGCTACTCACAAGAACCATACACTTGACAGAATAATAATGTGGGTAAGATGAGTCTGAACTGACTTATAGTAGGACATGCTTATCATAAATAATCCGGAAGTTGTCAAACTCTTGAGTCAAGAAATAATACGAGGGATATCCTGCCCATTCAATTGCCACATAGAAGTATAATATCCTCGTTTAAGAGCTTCACTAATGAAATTTTTTAATAGTTTAATAAGCAACTTTGCAGACAGCATAAAACTTGGAGCTTTTCAATATCTACTTCCACAGCAAACTTTAATTCATCCTTCTTTTAAATAAAATTTGGATTTATCGGGCATTTTTGGAGTCCGATCTGCTCAACTTTATGCAGGTTAGTCATGAAACTTTTGTGCTGGCCTGTTGGATCAAGGTAGGGGCGAAGGATCAGGAGGCCCCGTAAGATCTTCAAAATTTCTTGGAACAACTCTTCATTTTCACTTCTGATAAGTTTCAGATCCTAAGGGACTTGGAAGAGCTTCAAGGAACATATTCAGAGAAATTTAGGTAGGGAATGCTGTGGATCACCTTCTATGGCTCAAAGCCACCCCCAACTTTCCCCCCTAAAGTTTTTTACATAAAGAGGGTGTGACTGTTTTAATGTCCTATCTGAATACAGAGACTATCCACATAAATAACTCTCATGGGGGAAGTAAAAATAAAGTCTAGTAAGGAAGGCTATTGATATATAGAAAAAACTATTTGGGCTTCTACCATGTCTTATTGTAATCTTGTTGTGAGATCATCGCATCTGCAGTGTTAAGTATCACACAAATTTCAACTGCATGTTGTATGCAGTTCATTTGGGAAATACCCACGACACAATATAGGTGGCCATCATATAAGGCATGGCTACAATTATATCAGACTGTAGTCAGCAGATCTGCCAGAAGCAGTCTATGTCATTACCTTTGAAGCTAGGCCTTTTGCTGCAAGCTCCTGCATATTAGTCTGAATGGCACCTGGTTGTCTAGGTCCACAAGGCACCCACAACCCATCACTAGTCTTGATGAAAAACTCAGCATCTTGAGTTTTACGTACAGGTTCAAACAAGACTTCATTTACCTGTCAATTGGAGGAGGATGAGAAAAAAAAAGCAACTTCAGCCACCTTTGAGAAAGATTGCTGACTGATTTGCTTGGGATATCAGACCAGCTAGTACTCAATAAAAACACAGTAGTGCTTCAAAAACTGTTTTTTCAGCTAAAACTATGATACTTACACACACAGAAATGTCTGAACCTGAAAAACCTTCTGTTTTCCGAGCTAGTTGCTCAAAATCACTTTCTGTCAAGTTGTGAGGAGTGTCTCCTAAATGTACCTGCTCATGAACATAATAAGATTAGTATGTTGTAACACCAGAGACCAATGCTCCAGGAGGATTCCTGATAGCTTAAAATATTCCCATGTACCTTGAACATGTGCTGCCTTGCCTTCAAATCTGGTAGGGGGATGTATATTCTTTTGTCAAATCTCCGTCTAATAGCCTGGGAAAGCTACACGTTAGACAGGAAAGGAGAAATAGCTCTAGAATGAATTAAAGAGTGTTGAAAGGCCCTTCTAACCTGGTCTAATGAGTACGGAGTGTTTGTCGCTGCAAGAACAAGAACTTTTTTGTCATCATCGTGCCCTACACCCTAGAAGGCATTGAAGATAGTCAGCCTAAAGCAATATTGAAAAGTATTTTGAAATTTATTGAAAAATTTCTACAAAGAGCATGGTCCATTTCCAGTTATTTTAAGAAAATCCTTAAATAATCTTTAGTTAAACTCATTTTTGCAAGCTCCGAGTGTAGACGAGAATCAGAGAAATTTATATCTGTAATGAAACATTCCTGATGCAAGACAAGTTCACAGTAGTTATAGAGTTCAAAATTCTGAAAATGCACTGCAAACAAGGGTAGGGAATGGTAGAATGAAAGGGCTTTATGTTGCATGATGACTTAGAAATGTTAAAGAACAAAAGAGGCTGAAAATTATCGAAAGTGACGTCTGTTCCCAGAACCCAAAAGCATTGTCAAGAGGAAAGGAAGCTGAAGGAATTTCCCTCAATTTCTTAAGGATCATACCATTAGGTTGTAATGGTATTCAAAGCCAAAGGAAGCACCAAAACCTGAGATCTCTCAACTCCAGCACAATTGCTTAAAAACACTCTGAACTTCATCTATCCAAAAATAAAAGATAGAAAATGAAGACTCAAACCCCTATCCAATTGAATATAGTTTTTTCTCAAATCCCAAACCAAATGAAGACTCGAACCCCTATCCTATTGAATATAGTTTTTTCTCAAATCCCAAACCAAACCAGGATATAATGAGTAATATCTAACTACTATTCCTATGTTTCTCCAAGCAAAAAGGCTGACGAGTTTGCTTAGGAATAATTCTGCCAGTAGCGAAATAGTTGAAAATAAGAATTCAGAATCAAGAAAGCAGTTCCAATCTATCCACAGAACATAATTTACCTGCATCTGTACAAGAATCTCAGTTTTGATACGTCTTGATGCTTCACTCTCACTACCCTCACCTCTTTGGCCACATAGGGAGTCAATTTCATCAATGAATACTATTGAAGGAGAACTTTCTCGGGCCATTTGGAATAGATTTGACACAAGTTTTTCACTTTCACCCATCCACTTTGAAACAAGGTCTGATGAAGAAACACTGCATAGCCAAGACAGGAGAATTTCAAACGCTTGATGTTTGCCTGTTAAAGCAGTCGAAGATACTAGGCAGATAAATATTGATTTCTGGTCTCCCAAACCCTTCCTCTCCCAGACACTGTTTTTTTGCATGCTTGAGTGCGGGAGAATGATCAAAGGGAATTGGATAACAAGCAGATGTTTCCACTGTGCATGGTCCTTACCTTTTACTTCTATTTAATGTTATTGCACTTTAACAATAATCGACACTAAGATATACACAAGGCTTTCCCACTAAGAGGAATTGAGAGCATATCTTTTCTTGAAGGTAGAGAGTTCCAAAGTGATGCAAGGGGAAATGGATAAGAAGGAACATTAACACATATATCCTTTGCCATTTAATAAAATGAAATGCAGAAGAACCTGAATCTCACAGACCAGTTTCATCTTACCTGAAAAAGGTTGAATCTGCTTCTGTAGCAACAGCTTTTGCTAGGTACGACTTTCCAGTTCCAGGTGGGCCATATAACAGAAAGGCTCTCCACGGTCGACGCTTGCCTAATAAGAAAGTACACAATGAAACAGGAATGTTAACTCAAGAAGCTATGAACATAAAAAAGATTTCTACGTAATATTTTCATACAGTTATCGACTGCTCATCAGGAAGTGGCATTACTCTTGAAGTTCCAGTTTGAAATACCTTCTTTAGAATCTCCAACGAAATACCACAAGGGACTCCATTAAATCCATCATTTGCATAACTCTTTCACCATTTTGATATATAAGGTTTGCTAGAATAGGAATAGGTATATACAATCCTACTTAGAATAGGAATAGGAATAGGAAAAGAAATAGTAAATAGTATCCTACATGGTAAAAGATTGTATCGTAGTGACTATAAATAGGGTCTCCAATACAATCATATTCTTCTTCAATATTTCTCACATGGTATCACTAGCTTGAGGGGAGTGTTAGAATAGGAATAAGTGTATACAATCCTACTTAGAATAGGAATAGGAATAGTAATAGGAATAGAAATAGTAAATAGTATCCTACTTGGTAAAGGATTGTATTGTAGTGACTATAAATCTGTGTAATAACGTAGGAACACAATTCAATAATATTCTTCTCCGATATTTCTCTCAAGGTTCACAGAAGAAAAAGAAGATAGTGGTCCCAGTACTTGGTTTCAAAAAGAAAAGCAACTGATCACATACTTACATTTCAAAAAGGAAAACCAAGCTGTGGAGAACAAATGTCACTAAGTCTTCTACAACTGTTATATTTTCCTCTTAAACTAAATCATTTACCACTTTCATTCTTAAACTTAAAAGGTGTAGTTAACAGCCTCTTTCTTAAAACATCCCACAGATAAGGTTGAGGTAAACCAGGGACACAAAACCTCCTACCAGTTTTTATTTTTCCCCTTCCTTCTTCTTCTTTTTACTACTCCCACCACCATGGCAGCCTTCAGTTAATAATCAAATTCTTCTCCCCTATGTTGTCATCCTCCTATTTCTGTTGTTGCTAATTCTCAACAATATAGCCCGCTGCCAACCTCACCTAACTCCCTCTATCCAGGCTGCCATTGGAGGTTCTTTTTCTTTTGTTTTCACTAAGATCCACGTATTGGTTGCCTCAGCCTAGCCCATGAAGTCTATCACCCCCTTCACCATCTCATGCTGTTTATTTTTCTTATCTTCTCTCTTCCTGCTCCTCCTCTGCCCTCTTTCCAATATAAGAGCCAACAGCAGGTCGAACAAGTAGATTCTGGTTGGAAGAGGAAGACAGGGAAAGGAGAAAAGAGGAGAGGAAGAAGAAAAATGACTAGAAGGATTGAAATAGTATGGAGGAACCTCATTTTTAAGAAGTCGCAAAAAGGGAAGTTACTTCACTTTAAAGTTCGAGATGACAATGCAATGGAATTTAGTTTTAAGAGGAAAATTGTCATGGTTATAAGAGTTTAGGGCGGACTTCTGCACTTACTTACAATCTACAATATAGATGAGGTGGTGTAAAGTAGTGTACCAAAACGATTATAAAGTGGAAATACTATCCCCAATATATAGGGAAGATAGCCATAAGTTACTGAATAGACAGTACAGTAGACTGATATAAACAAAAAGTATGCTACAACAATACCATTGATTATGGAGAAAATTGCAGTATAAAAATGAATAAATACAGTTAGTGAGGTGTGGTTCCTGGGCATATGGTATACTGAACCCACAGAGCCAGAGGAATGATACGACATCTTTAAACCTTAGTTCACTTCTTTATAACAATCTTGAATCTAATTTATGTACAAAAACACAGAAAAGAGAAGTGGCAAACTAACCAGTGAAAAACTGAGGAAACTTAACCGGCAGGATAACAGCCTCTTGCAATGCCTGCTTGGCACTTTCAAGCCCTGCTACATCGTTCCACTTCACATTAGGCTTTTCCCTTATAATAGCGGAATTAAGCCCAGATCTTAACTTTACATTCTCTGAATCATCACCCTCTCCTCCTCCTCCATTCTTTGGCTTTGACTTTGCGCGCGATGCAACAGCAGCATCTCCATTGGACGTCGGCCCACCACCTCCCTCATCTAGAACAGAACGAATCTCCTCAGCCCTCCTCAAATACTCCACAAACTTCTGGGTAATTGCTTCCTTGATCTTGGGATTCTTCTCATACTTCAGATGAGTTTTAAAATACTCCAAAGCATTCATATATAGAGGCAAAGCCTTTGCATAATTTCCAGCATTATCTTCCTCAACTGCTTGCTTCACAAAAGCTACTGCCTGCTCCTTGAAATTGCTATACATCTTATAATCACAAACCTCATGCAAAATTCAAAGCTTGAATGTTTTAACAAGCAAACCGAACCCACGTTCAACAAACTATACCTCAATCCTCCCCAAGTCTTACTTTTCTTAGGATTTCCTGTTTACCAAAAACAACTCAGTCAAGAAACCAAGTTGTTATTTTTAACTATACACACAACAACAACAAATCTAGTGCAATCCCACAAGTGTGGTCTCCGGAGGGTAGTGTGTACGCAAACCTTCCCCTAACTTGAGAAGGTAGAGAGGCTGTTTCAGATAGACCTTCAGCTCAAAAACAGCTGAAAAAGACGACAGTAGCAACAAGCAGAACAACAACAAGATTGTTATTTTCAACTATATTTTCCAAAAACACAACAACCCCTTGTTGCATATGATCAAAATCAAAGAAACCCAGTTCAGAAAATATCTGTATACTTCAAGTAAACAACATATATAATTCGATTCGTTCAATCTACTATTCTAGTCTGAAATTTGAAACCAAGCTCAATCTTCAAAATTCTTTCCCCAAAACCACTCAATCAGAAACCAAATACTTATCTTTCGACTATTTCTTCAAAATCAACAAACCCCAGACACCAAGTTTTTGTTTTTTAAGCTATTTCTTCCAAGAAACAACAAACCCATTTGCATCTGATCAAAATCAACGAAACCCAGTTTAGAAGTACCTGAATCGTTCGATAAATCGACATATATAACTGATAAATTAAATCTAAAATTCAAGTTTTCAAGATCAATATAAGTAATATATACAAAGGCAAATCCAAAACAAACTACGAAAAGGGTATTTGAAATTGAAGGAAACGAAATCAACAAACCTGTAAATTAGCGAAAATCACAGCTCCAATGAAAATAAAAAATTCTTGGAAAATTCAACTTTTTCAACGAACGCGTTATAGATTATATGCAAAATTTAGAAAATTCGGAGAAGGAATTTTAGTTAAATTGAGATTTGATTAGTGCTGTCCACTTCCAAATCATAAATTCCAGAATAATCAGTCTGGCAATTCCTCCTCCTTTCCTTTTCTTTTTTTTTTTCCGTTTTCTCCTTCTGTTTTTTTTTTGTATTTTATTATATTATTGCCTGATACAAGGGATGCTAGCCGTAACAGATAAAGTTGTTGTCATGTGATCAGAAAATCACGTTTTCAAGTTTTGGAAACAGTCTCTGGCAGAAATGTAAAGTAAGACTGCGTATAATAAACTCTTGTGGTCAGGCCTTCCCCGAATTTCGGGTATAGCGAAAACTTTAATACACCGGACTGCCATTTTATCGCCCGATAATAGATATTACTAATATTTCTATGATTCTCTTTGTTTTTTTGTTCAATAGTTATTCTTGTCCAAATTACAAAGCAAATGTGACTTGGGAGGTAAAATTTTATTCACATGGAGGGTTTGTGTTGAGTGTTTACACTAAATTAATATAATTTTAATGTAGTCAATATATATATATATATATATATATATATATATATTAATTAGTCTTAGTTAAAGTGAAAATCAGATTTTGATTGTGTTATCACTATTTTACGATATTTTTGTTTATATTTTTCTATAGGAAAAAAAATATATTTCACTTGAAGATGTTGGTAATGCATTAAAATCTTATTAAATAGTTGAATAAGTGCTTTTCACAGAGTAGAATCAAGGGTGAGTGTCTTGTGAGTAGGGAAAGAACACAACATTGGTTGTTTGGCTGAAAACAAGTTATCACAGGATTAATTATCCTAGATTAGTTATCATAGGATAAGTTATCTCATCATGTATATGGAATAACTTATTACATCGATATGGTATAAATGGTGGGATAAGTTATCCCAAATTTAACAACCAAATAAGACATCAAAATTTTATTCCTAGACTATTTTTTTATCGCATAACTATTTATATTTATCTCTCACACCAAACGATCCAGACTTTAGTAAGAAAAAGTCTAACATCAGATTGAAGTCTAGATCAAGAAATGAGAATAATTATAAGTGCGGAGATCATAGCAAACTCATTACAGAATAGATTATCCTAAGTTGAAGGAGAAAAGAGGAAAGGAGAAAGTTGATAACTCTGCAAATATTATGGACATTAGCAACAATTCTAATGATTATAGGTGATGATAATTCATTAGTGGTAGAAAATATTGGTAACATTAAATATATTGAAAATGTTTGATTGCGTTATCAAAAACATTTAAAGGGAAATTATAAAAAATTATTTAGAGCTAGCTGTCTCTAGGGCTGTACAGGCAAACCGATAAACCGCACTAAATCGACAAATCGAATCAAATCGAAAAAAAAACCCGACTAGTGGTTTGGTTTGACTTGGTTTGGTGTTTGGAAAAAAAACCCGACCATTATAGGGTTGGTTTGGTTTTAACTAAAAAAAGTCAAACCGAACCCAAACCGATCCGATTATAGATATACTACTTTTAAATTATGTTATACATAAAAATATTTATCAAAATGTAATTTATAAATATATTTTTAAATTTTTTCATAATTTTTGTTTTATTTCTTACATTTAGATTTGGACTTGAGAAACCCATCTAAATAATATAAAAAAAAAACTCATCTTATAAAGTTATATTATAAAGTTAAAACTTCAAACAGTGTTCTGCCTCCACCTCATATGTTGATATTTGGTACTGGAACTCTTTTTAAGAAACATTGCTTTGTTCTTTTTATTAGATAATATGAAAAACTCGAAAAAACCTGAGAAAAATTGATATCGAAAAATCCAATATTTATTAATTTGGTTTGATTTATAAATTTAATAATCCGATACAAATAATTTGGTTTGATTTATAAAAAATCTGAACCAATCCGGGCCATGTACACCCCTAGCTGTCTCAATCATCTAAAGCTTCGGGGTTAATGTGCTTTTTTTTTTTAGTGTTGGCATGTTCTCCAAATGAAGAGGAATTTCGAAGTTTGGCGTTGACAAAGTTGCTACACTTCTGGAAAAAAAAATGTCCAAAGTTTGTCAATTTCATACATCAATATTTGTAATTTCATTCTCCCATTTATCAAATTTTACTCACGAATTTTTATAACTTCAGTCTTGTATATCTTAAGCAATTTTCGAAATTTGAAAATTTATAATAATAATAACTTAGCTACAACTTAAACAATAATCCCAAATTCGAATATTTGTGCACTTTTCCAAAGAGAAAAATCATAATAATATCTCATTATTTGAAAGATAAATATGAAAGTATATAACCCAATAACCTTAAAAAGAAATAATCAAACCACTCATTCTCAACGTCGTCATCCCTAAAGTTTTGCCTAACGAATGCTAATTTGTCTTAATTTTGTCACATCTATTGTATGCCCCTTGAAGCATAACCAAGAGAAAAAAGTTTTAAAGGAATTTCAAGGAGGACAAAGACATGCATGATATATTATATTATTAGTTTAAGAAACTAGAGTTAACCTGTCCTCTCTTTGTTTTTCGTAAATAGGGATATTTTCTTTGTTTGAATTAAAAATCTCACTAAAAAATAATATATTTTTATATTTAAAAATAATTTAATATTAAAATATCTATTTTACTTTTAATGAGATGATATTTATAATTGTAAGAAAAAATTACGTGAATAAGTAGATATATATTAGTTAATTAGTTAACATAGCTAGTTTACAATTCGCCATTAACATTTAACATTAATTACGGTTCGAATTTATATAATTCACATATTTGTTTAATTCGGAATTTGTATAATATAATTTTTATAACTTTTGTATAATGTAATTTTGTATAATATAATTTGTATAACTGTCTAAAGTTCAAATGTTTGTGTTTGTATAATAACTCAATTATACAAACTCACCCACGAATTATGCAAACATGCGAATTATATAAATTCGCAAATTATACAACTAAGGCAACTTAAACTATAACCACAACCCGTAAATATACAAATTATAGCTAAGAAACATAATTAAGATACTTATAATAGCTATCCTATTTACAACTTATTAGATTTCTTGAGAGAATCAGTATTAAGGACTCATGGTTTGTTTAGAAGGTTATTAATTATTAGGAATTCTAACTACTAAATGTTGGATTAACTAATAAAGGAAATATGGAAAACTTGTGCTTTACTTTGAACAACTAGAAGATGAGAAACTAAATTAACCTTATTCCACGCTAATTAATTTATCTTGTGACACGTAACATGTCAAAGAAATGTTTACCCTATATATATATAACTCAGTATTCTTATTGTTTTGCATGTTGTGGTCTTTGACTTTTAACACTTCTACAATCAGTTTCCAAAATTATAAGGGAAATAGTACATAGCCTTTAAAAGATAGCACCATTTTTAGTTCTTGCAGAATCATTCAAAAATGGGAAACAAAGCCAACTTCATTTGCTGCTTATGTATCTTTACTTATATGAGCACTTTTCCTGCTGGTAAATTTCATCACTCATCAAAGCCTAAATTTTTTTCATTTTTTTTGTTCACAAGAAGACCTAGACAGATTTAGAATTTAAATATGCTAAGTTTAATTCAGTTTGTTTGTCCTATTTTCTTTTTTTGTTAGTTTAAAACAGAATGTCTTTTCTTTTTTTGCTAACTCGTTAATTTTATTTTTTCAACATGACATATTTAAGATCATAAGATTAAAAAACATTCAAAGTCTTCTTTATTTTCTTAAATTTTGTGTCAAGTTAAAACAAGATAAACAAATTGAAACGGAGGAAGTATAAAGAAGTAAACACACACAAAAAGGTCAAGGAGATTTACATTAGAGGTAGATCTATCGATTTAAGATTTAAATTTTATGAGTTCAATATTTAAGGTTTTTAGCATTGAATTCATTATGTCTCTAAAATTATGAATTTACATCTATTATTTGTTGCAATTTTAGTGATTTTTTTTTTACATTAGCTTTACTTTCCATAGAGAAAGTACTGAATTCAGATATAAATGTAGTAGATGTAAAATTGGATCCTCCCTTGTTCAACATCTATTTTTCTTTAATTCGTTGTAGTTGACATGATTGAGGAGGTTGATGTTGTACTAAAAAGACAACATGGGAAGCACAAGCATGGTGAAACTAAGATGTTTGTTTTTGGAGACTCGTATGTAGATACTGGGAATTGGCCAAAATCTATGTCTAGTTCTTGGAAAGAACCTTATGGCTTCACTTATCCTGGTTTTCCTTCTGGAAGATTCTCCGACGGCCTTGTACTCACTGATTTTATTGGTACGTATATCGTTGATGTCACTAATATTTGCATTAAGTTAGGTTATCTATATCCATTACACTCATAGAGGATGACTTTTCACCAAATCCTGCTAACGCGGAATGCATGATCGGTTGTAAACAAACGAATCCATCCAATCGGGAAGAATTTACTTTCAAAATTATGATACACGTGAACACATTGTTCTTTTGCAAAATTAGGCATTCTGTGTGCATATTTCTTAGAATTTGATCTAATATAGTCTGCTGGATCATGTTTCAAAAAGGTTGAATGACCATTACTAAAAGAATCATTATTTTTTCATCGAAAAATGTTCAGTGACTATTTCCATAGATATTATGATTTAATCGGTGAGTAAAAAAAAATAATAGTAATATTTTCATACGAAAAACTTAGAAAGTTTTCCATTATTTTAGTGAAAATATGTTTTCAATCATGCATTTTCGCAATACGCTGATTCAATGGAAAATGACTGAAAAAATCATGTTTTATAACACAAATTTTCAACTACTTCGCGGTGAAAAAAATTAATTGTTTCTAATAGAGAATGTACTTGATTTAATGCTGAGTTATTTACTCGGAGTAATAGGAAATGGTTTTCATGACTTAATACATCCTTTTTTCTCCTTTATCTAGTAATGCACTCATGTTTCGCCCAACTGGAATATCTTACCAAGTTTTAATTTCTATATGTTTTCATATAATTTTTTTATATATCGTTCTATATAACACATCAAACAAAAGATGTTTACATTTATTGACTTTGTAATTAATTAATAATGCAGCTGCATTCCTTGGAATAAGATCTCCAGAACCTTATGGTAATAGGAAGGGATCATCACATGAAAGGGATAATTATGGGGTGAATTATGCATATGGAGGCACAGGTGTATTCAACACTTTTGTTATCCAACCAAATATGACAACACAAATTAATTATTTTCAACAACTTCTTCAAGAAGAGGAACAAGTGTACAACAAAGAGAACATGAGTTCCTCTATTGCTCTAGTGTCTGTGGCAGGCAATGACTATGCTACATTCCTCACCAAAAATAACAACAATATGGAGGTAATTAAGTTGTTAAACTAACCTCACCTATATATATCTTATTTTCTTTCTTTTGCTTACCTAGCAAATGTCTTTGAGAAGCCTATGGAAGCACCATGATGGAGTTCCAACAACAACCAAAAAAAAAGTCTTCCTCATCCTTAATCAGAGATTTCAAATTTAAGTTTTAGTGGGTATACAATCGTCTTTATTAGGAAGCGTTTTACTCCAACATAAAGATTTAGTCCGCTCAATATCTATAGCAGACTGTATGAGAAACCAAAAAAAAACATAGAAGCAAGAAATTTCTTGATTTAGATATTGAAGTTTTTTCTTTTTCGGATTCCCATTCTGGTGTCCGATATACACATTGGAGTCCAACTAAATTTGGAGTAAGTTCCCCCTTGGATGGTAAAACTCTCCCTAACAAAGGCGAGCCGTACCCAGGAAGACTCAAACTGGAAATCTTTGATTAAGGATGAAGAAATATTTATCACTTCACTAACTATTGTTCTCTTGCTCCTTTTTTAATCATCTCAAACCCATTTTAAATGTAATTTTAGCCAATATAAACAATTTAATTCCCCTTTAAATCTAAATAATATTCATTAATTAAATTCTTCTAGTTATTGTTATAATAAATTAAAATGCTAGCTAGATGATCACTTTAAGTAAAATATTAATCTACATTTATTTTTTTTGTGTGCAGGACTTGGGCAATGTAACTAAATCAATATTAAGTCAACTTGAATTGAACCTTAGACGTATACATGGATTAGGAGTGCAAAAAATAGGCATAACATCAATGGAACCCATAGGCTGTTTGCCCAAAATGACTATTGCTTCTTCTTATGAGAATTGTAGTGAATCTGCCAATTCTCTTTCAATATTTCACAATCAAATGTTGCATCAAATTATAGAGAAACTCAACAATCAAACTGGTAGACAACCAATTTTCTTCATTATTGATCTCTATAGTGCCTTCATGACTGCCTTGAACATACAACAAAACCATCCAGGTAATTAATTTCACGTATGATTACTGAACTTTGATCACGTCTAAAAACAAAATTCTTCATTTTGCACCTTTAAATATGCACCATTTCGCGGTTTTAATTTATCGTGTATTTTATCACTTTTTTAATCCCTAATTAATCTCTCATTTTCTTAGGAAATTCAAAGTTTGAGAATCCATTGAAACCATGTTGCATAGGAAAAAGTAATGAATATTCATGTGGAGACAAGAACAAATATGTATTATGCAATAATCCAGAGCTTTCATTCTTCTGGGATGTAATTCATCCTTCTCAACAAGGCTGGTTTGCTGTTTTTTCTGCTCTAAAGCCTTCTCTAGGTTCCCTACTGTGAACCATATAGGAATAATTACGAGTTTGAACCATTCGATTATTTAATTTATAAAATATGTACAATGCATATGTGTATATTTTTATACTCAATATACACAATACTTCTTTTATATTGGTGTACATGTTGTATCACTGTATATGTTGTATGTATGTCAATCATATTGATAAACTAATTGATCGAATGATACATTTGTAAGAAGCCCTAAGATATATATTTTAATTGTCTTTTATTCTTCTTTGTTTTCTTGGATCTTACGGTATGTTAAATCTTCATCAACATATTTGTGATATTATTAATTTTTTAATATAATGTACATTTAGAGGGGTTACAAAAAACGCAGTATATCACACAAAGGGATCGTCACACAAACTACTTGTCATATTGAAGTAGTGACATAACTAGTTTTTGTGTTTTAGTTTATATGATATAATTTGAATTGACGAGAAGTTTAAGAAGGGAATAATTTTTTTTGAAATATATATATGGTCCGAAAATGTCATAACATTGTGTAGCTATATATATATATAACATAACTTATGTCCAGTTATAAAATTTTCTTAATAAGGGTAAAAAGAAGTGTATTGTTTTTGTTTATTTTATTGAAACTGACCAAAATAAAAGTATGTCACATAAATTTAAACGGAGGATATATATTAGGGAAACTTACGTAAATGTACCATTCAGCCAATTAGTTTACCAACATGACAGATGTACACACTATTTGTATACTTCGATTATATATATATATATATATATATATATATATATATATATAAATATATTTATATATATATATATATATATATGAAGTATACGCTATTTATATATTACCTAAACTAGATGATCGAAGGATATTTTATTGTAGTTTTCCCTATATGATGTTATATGAGATGTCACTTGTCATAGCAGCACTTTACAAGCTCTGTAATTCTATGCCCAATTTATTTTTTTAGCTGTGTAAAATTTTGAATATATATATTGTTGGCATTATTCTCATATAATAGTCCTTTTAGAATTTAGAGAGAAGGTAAAATTGGAGTTTTGTTTAAAAATAAAGGGAATTCATGTTTTCAGTGGAAAAACCTAGTAAGAGTCGTATTCAATCAAGACCACTAATGAAGAGGAATATGTTCTTTAGATCTTGTGTCTTAAAAAGAATATATGTTCTCATTGATGATAGCCACCATATATTTTATGTCTCCTCAACCACAATATATATTTTCATAAGGCATAGTATATATATACACATTCAAATTTGATAACTAGATAGACACTCCAACCTATCGTTGTTGTATCTTGTGGACATACGATGCTGACGTGATATATAAATTTTAAAGATATTTAGATGCGATTATTTTGTAAGTTGGAGCGTTTAGCTGACACAGTAAAGACGAGTTGAGATATCTAAATGTGTATATTCAAAATTGAAGCGTTCACTTATCAACTAAGGTCAAATTTGTATTAAAAGGAATAATCTTTCATTTAATGGGCGACTGGTGTCCACCACCAACTTGTAATTTTCTATTGGTTAATTAATTATTAGATAAGATAATTAAAGAATCGGATAGAGCGATAAGTACTTTTTCTTGCTTATTCAAAAGGTCTCGAGTTCAAATCTTAAAAAAAAAATCCACCTTGAGTAGGGAGTGCTTTAACCCCCACCCCACCTCATGATAGAAACAAATTTGAATTAGTTGGTCCTAAAACAAATAAGCAATTAAAATAGCAAATTTTACCTAAATTCCATAGTGATTCTTTCCAATTACACTCTATCCCTATTTTTAAAAAAATTACCCGAAATCCCTTCTTTTTGGTCACCTGCGGATACATCACGTACGTCCTGATACATCAAGTAAAGCGATGTATCCTATCGATACATCGCGCAAAGTGATGTATCAGAGAATAGGAGAGAGTAGAGATTTTAGTAATTTTTTCAAATGGTAGATAATTTTAGAGAATATGATAAAAATAAGTTGTGTATTTAAGTAATTTTTTCATTAAAATAAGAGGTGTAGTGGGTGGAAATATTGCACATGTAACCTCTTGATTGCAAAATAAAGAAGAAAAGTTGGCTTATTAGCCACTTTGTGATACGCAAGACATGCTAGCCCTTACTATTATTAGAAGAATTAGTAGTAGCTAGCTTGTAAGATGAGTGAGATATTTTGCAAAATTGGCCACCATATTTCTGATCACTTTCTTCTTCAATTGTTTCCAACTTCAATTCAAAGCTTAACTTCCTCTCTGTCTTCCTACAAATTGTTGGCACTTTTTCACCTTTTCCCCAAGAAACACTACTATTCACTTGCTTTGACATCTATATATATGATATGACAATTAATTGGTGTTTCTCTTGTTTTGTTTGTTTTCTTTTTATTCTTGTTGTTTAGATGATCGATGAGAGTGAAAGCTATTTATAGGAAAAATATTTTGGAATTGTACCCTTTATCTTGTATCTGTTGACTGTTGGGGGTCCTCTCAATAATCTTAATGAATAATTTGTTGTTGATTATTATTATTATTATTCCATAATGGGTAAAAGATACACTATTGGTCTTTAGTGCCTTCCATTTTGCTTCTTCTTTTTTTTTCCAATTTCGAATATAATAAAGTTTTTTTAAAAAAAACTTTAATAGCCAAAGTCAATAAGAGAATATATAAAAAAAAATAGCGAATAATTACGAATTTGTCGTTATTGGTCTATACCTAACAATTTATATTTTTTTTAGAGGTCTTCTATATTTTTATTCTAGTTAATTGGTTGTCTGATTATTATGTTGAGTTTCTTTTAAGGTAGAAGACTTGAAAGAAGAGGCAAAATGTGAATTGGAAAATCGAGAAAAGATAAATTGTATTTTTTTTCCTTCGTTAATGGTGAAGAGGAGATGTTTTGTGCATTTATAAGAAACATTTCCTATAGTTAGGACTGTACAGGGAAAACCGATAAATCGCATTAAACCGACAAATTAAACCAAATCGGAAAAAAAAACCGACTAGTGGTTTGGTTTGACTTGGTTTGGTGTTTGGAAAAAATATCTGACCATTATAGGATTGGTTTGATTTTAACTAAAAAAAGTCAAACCGAACCCAAACCAACTCGATTATAGATATACTACTTTTAAATTATGTTATACATAAAAATATTTATTAAAATGTAATTTATAAATATTTTTTAATTTTTTTTTATAATTTTTGTTTTCTTTCTTAAATTTAGATTTGGATTTGAGAAACTCATCTAAATAATATACAAAAAAAAACCATCTTATAAAGTTAGATTATAAAGTTAAAACTTCAAACAGTGTTCTGTCTCCATCTTATATGTTGATATTTTGTACTAGAACTCTTTTTAAGAAGCACTGCTCTATGCTTTTTATTAGATACTATGAAAAACCCGAGAAACCCGAAAAAACCCGAAAAACCCGAGAAAAATTGATATTGAAAAACCCGACTTTTATTGGTTTGGTTTGGTTTATAGATTTAATAACCCGACACAAATGATTTGGTTTGATTTGTAAAAATTTCAAACCAACCCGGTCCATATACACCCCTACCTATAGCTATTAAAGAGCTTAAAAGATATTCTAGTCTTAATCATTCATAAATAGTCAGTGTTTTTTTATAAACTTGGTTCCTCTCAACTCTCTATTTAGAGCTATCCTTGATTGAAAGTCGAAGAGTTCAGGTAAATTACTAATCTACTAAAGTAAGTAAGCTTGCACAAAAAGACATAAAAATTGTCATGAAGTTATATAGTAGATCATTTATTAGAACAAGAGTATATTTAGGGGAAAAATTGTCATCTAGATTATTTTAAATGACATTTAGTATGACCAAGTTTGAAGGGCTAAAAAGACAATTAAAATAGACAGAGGGAGTATGTTATAAATAGATAGAAAATTTGATCTCACACACGATATATAATCTTTTATTTTCTCTTAACCTAAGCTCAATTAATTCATGATTTTGTTTTACAAAATAAGCACTTTTGTTGTCATTAAGGTCTTCAAATCACAAGTAATAATAGAATAAAATCGTTTTAAACAAATTTGATATCAAATCTTGTGGAACAAATCTAATTGATTAAACCCAACATGATAATTGATTATATGATAACTCTTGTCGACTAAATTGATATGTAAAAAGCAATATCAAACTTCTTTGCTCCATACGTTGATTCAAGATTCAACAAAGACTCAATTTCATTCAGTAATTTTATATAAAGAGAATATAAATTTTTTTAAAAGGATAAAAATAAAACATGATGCATGTACATAGGCAAGTCTTATGGTGATTCCATTAAGCTAATATCCAATGACTTTGAAAGAACAAATTCAATGGTTCAAAAATGATTGATCTAAGATTCTCTCAATCAATTATTGTCAAAAAAATTCCAATTCCTTATCCTTTATTTTGACTGCCGAATAAGTATAAACTTTGCCTACTCCACTTTCATGAATGGGTTCAACCTTTACAATGTTTATCGCACTTTCGTTTTAATTTATTTGTTTTAATTTTAAAAAATTATTTTAATAAGTATGTCTTTCTATTTTTTTTATTTTTTTTTACAATTTCTTAATTTTAATTTTTACATGGAATATTTAAGACCAGAAGATTAAAGAACATTTTTAACTACATATTTTTAGTTTAAGACAATAAAATTCAAAAGTCTTTTTTACGGATGATTCAATGCGGATATGCGAGAGATAGGCTATGGATAATTTCAAAAGAAATAGAGGCAGATCGAAGAAGTATTATAGAGATGTGATTAGACATGAAATGTCACACATTTAGCTTACCAGATACATGACCTTAAATAAGACGTTATGGATGAGGACACAAATTAGGATACATAAAATGCTAATAGGTAGTAATTGAGTATTGTCTCACTTACTCTTCTATACTAATACTCGTAGTAATACTCTTGTAGTTTCTTGATCTCCGATTTTTGTTACTATCGTTGCTTCTTGTACTTTGAGTATAATATTGTGTTGTTGTAGTTAATAATCTTTTTTTTTCTAAAATATTTTATCATGCTATCTTTGATATTTTATCATGGCTTCTTTACTTTCGTATTTCTTTTCTAGAATTGCTTTGATATATTTTTCCTTAAACACTGTTCCGTTGCTATTTTGCTCGTACCTAACAGAAATCTATCGTTAATTCATCGCTAGGTAGAATTAGCAACGGATATTGTTATTTAACTACATTCAATTTTTTTAATTGTGAAACTGAATATCTATCTAAAATAATCTTTTCATCTTTCAAGAATAAATAGAATTTACATTTACATTATCCTCAATAGAGCCAACTTGTAGAATTTGGTACGTTATTATTGTTATTTTTCTTCAAATTATGCTCATATATTAAAATTGACCACCGACCTTATCTCTTCAAAACATGCGATATCTAAGCCATGTTCTTGTTCTTAGTCCCTATTTTTTAAAACTTTTGAAACAAAAGATATTAAATCTCTTTTGAAAGGAAAAGAAAGTACTAATTATTATAAGGACACGTGTTTGTTTTACACCAAAATAGGAAATTATTTAAACAAAATTTGGATTTCGAAATCATTAAGTTAATGAGAAGATAACATAACTTCATATTAAACCTATCATGGATTATTGAAGATATGCTCTTTTTTTTTTCAGGTTTATCGTGTTGCTACTTTATTTTGTGCTAGCAATATTTGGATTAAAATATCTAGTGTGAAAAAAATATATTTAAAGTAAGGGTGTAATTTTAAAATGAGAATTATTTTTAATAAAAAGAAAAATGGTAAAAAAAAAAGGGGGGTTAGTATACACTATAACAAATAAAGAATTTAGCGGCAATTATTTAGTGATAATAATATAATTATCGTTATATTATATTTAGAGCCAATAATTAATATGATTATGTATAATAAACGCTCTATATAAATGATGCTAAGAGATTTAGGGATTCTGAATACAATGACATTAATTCAATTGTCACTAAAAATTCAACTTTGATATTTATTTATTTATTGGTTTGATTTTGAAAATAAACTAACTAAAAACAACTGTAAATTGGATTGCATGGAGATACAAAACTATTTGAATAATATTTGGAATACTTCATTTAACTGTCATATTTGTTTTAAAAAGTGAAATTTGTCAGCAGGAAAAAAAAGAAAGAAACGTACACATCATATTGGGATAGAAGAAAGTTCAGTTTTTGGAGAGTAGTGAATTGGGACCACGACACAACCTTATTAGATCAGTTTTGTTCGAAGGAGTGAGTATTGGCTAGTTAAAAATTTACACGTTACGTTTAAAATATAAATATAGTAAAGATAAAATATTTAGACGGATATGTGAGCATACTAAAAGAGATAAGATATAAAAATTTATACAAGTAAGTCAGTAAGGTTATGAAGTAACTTCAGTAATGGACAAACACAGAAAGAAAGATTGAGATGATTTAGACATGTAAAGAGGAGGAACACAAATGTTCTAGTGAGGAGGTGCGAGAGGTCATTGATAGTGATGAGTATAAGAAAAGGTAAAGTACATAGATCGAGAAAGAATTGGGGAGAGGTAAATATGCATCATGACATGACACATATCGTCATCTCACTATGATCCTAAATAGAAATTAAATCATATAAAGATCGAGGATTAAGATAAATATATAATTAGTAGATAATCGAGCTATGCCTTTCTTTTCTATGGGAGAATATGGTTATAACTGAGAGCACCTTGTTTGCTCCCTCTTCTACTTATCAACATCAATATTGCTTATTATTTCATTACGGTATTTTTGCTATAGTTTTACTCTTGTATTTGTCAAATATGTTTTTCATAACATTTTTCTTGAGTTGAAAATTCATTTGAAACAACCTCTATATCTCACACAAGATAATAAGATTTGCATATATTTTACTCTCTTGAGGCCTCACTTATAAAATTACACTGAATATATTGTTATTATAATTAATGGCTCACTTTACTTATAATTTAAAATTAATATATGTCAAGACAATACTAGACAAATAAAAATGAACAAGTGGAGTAATAATGAACAAGTGGAGTAATAATGAGCAAAAATAAATGTTCTTTCTCTTTAAATTCCCTCCGTTCATTTTATTTATCATGTTTTCTTTTACATGTATCTTTAAAATATTCAACTAAAAATATTAATTTGATTAAATTATTCTTAATTATTCTTTGATTTCAATTTAAAATTATATTTTTTTCATTATATTAATATTTAATATTTCTTCATATTTATTAAGGAAGTGTAAAATGAAAATTAATAATTAATTATATTTTATTTTGTAATAAACACGATAATTGAAATGGATCGGAGGTAGCACCAAAAGAGTGATGCAATGGCATGCGTTACTTCTTACCATTTACAATCCCTAGTCAACCTTATAATCCTTGGGGTTAGCAAACAGTATATTCTTCATACTATATTTAAATACATGGAGTATTATATTATATAGTATAAAAAATCAATACGTTACAAGTCTTGAATAGTGTAATTAAATTATTATATTTCTCATGTACCAAATATATACCATAAGTCCATAACTAAAGAAAAGCAAAACTATTTCAACGAGAGGTTGTTTCTGGTATCCCAATTATAATTTCATGAAATATCTTGATTTTCGAAATTATTATTATTATCTCACCAACCAAACGAATAGGTAGGTGCATATAACTTAAAAACTTTTTTTTTTTCATATTGTTGTAGATAAACTCTCTTATCATAAAAAAGGGTAAAATGTGGACAATTGACAGAATTGTGTACAAACTGTCTACTGAAATCTTTAGACATCTCAACATTGAAACACATGCAACTCAAGCATAGACAACAAATCATATTTTTTTTAAGTTAAGTTCGTACCATATAGGTAAAAAGTATTTGAAAGTGATGGCCTTATAGGGATTGCCAAACACTACATGCCCTCATCTTTCATGTGCTACAATAGTAACCCCCCCCCCCCCGCCCCCCCCCCCCAAAAAAAAAAAAGAAGAAAGAAAGAGATTGTTATATAACAAATGCAATGCACTTAGCCTACCACTCCAAATTCATATTTGCTTTTGTTGTAATACTCATTTTTTTCTCTTTTTCTCCAAGTTTAGGAAATAAATTTTTGTGTTGTTCTTTAATGGAGTCTCAAGTATACTCTTTGTTGCAATATTTGCAAGTGTCCATTGGCTACGTTCTCTTTTCTTTTGCCATTGGCTTCTCTGTTTTCTCTGTTTTTCTCTTCATGTTAAGACACAAGTTTTGGTCATGGTGCAGTTGTGACATTTGCCATTGTTACCTTACATCTAGTTGGAGAAAAGAATTTATTAATCTTGGTGATTGGTATGCTCATCTTCTGCGTAATTCGCCATCACAAACGATACGAATACATGTTCTTGACAACATAATCACAGCCAATCCAAGAAATGTAGAGTACATGCTCAAAACCAACTTCTTGAATTATCCTAAAGGGAAGCCTTTTTCAATGATTCTTGGTGATCTTTTAGGGGATGGAATTTTTAATGTTGATGGTGATTTATGGATGTTCCAAAAGAAAATGGCTAGTCTTGAACTTGGTAGCATGTCTATTAGATCTTATGCATTTAACAATGTGAAAAATGAGATCAAATTTAGGCTTATCCCACTTTTATCCTCTCATGTTGTATCATCATCTGAACAAGATTTTAGAGGGACAAGTTTGGATTTACAAGATGTTTTTAGAAGATTTTCTTTTGATAACATATGTAAATTTTCTTTTGGTTTAGACCCTGGTTGTCTTGAACTATCCCTTCCTCTTTCACATTTCGCGCATTCGTTTGATTTGGCTACAAAATTATCAGCAGAGAGGGCAATGGTAGCATCACCATTGATTTGGAAGATCAAAAGGCTTTTGGACATTGGAACAGAAAAGAAATTAAGGGGGGCCATTGAAAATATTAATGTTCTTGCTAGGGAAGTCATAAGACAAAAAAGAAAATTAAGCTATTCAAATCATCAAGATCTTTTATCAAGATTTATGACTATGGTTGACAATGAAGTTTATTTAAGAGATATTGTTATAAGTTTCATCTTGGCGGGGCGTGACACCGTGGCCTCGGCCTTAACAAGTGTATTTTGGTTGTTAACGAGTCATCCTGATGTTGAATTAAGAATCCGTGAAGAAACGAGTCGTGTCATGGAACAAAATCAAGAATTCATGAAGTTTGAAGATATAAATCAAATGCATTACTTGAATGCAGTGATTCATGAGAGTATGAGACTATATCCACCAGTGCAATTTGATTCAAAATTTGCTAGTGAAAATGATGTTTTTCCAAATGGTACATTTGTGGGCAAAAATGCTAGGGTGACATATCATGCATATGCAATGGGGAGAATGGAAAATATATGGGGCCAAGATTATATGGAGTTCAAGCCAGAACGTTGGTTAAAAAATGGTACATTTTGTCAACAAAGTCCTTTTAGATATCCTGTTTTTCAAGGTGGAATTAGGGTGTGTTTAGGTAAGGAATTGGCACTAATGGAAATGAAGTGTGTAGTAGCTTCTATTTTGCAACACTTTGATATTCGGGTCATGGCGGTCGGTGGTGATCTCCGGTTCGATCCGGGGCTGACGGCAACCGTGAGAGGCGGGGTTCCGGTGGTGGTTAGGAGGAGGAGGAGCATTTAAAGTTTTTTAGCCAGTAACATGACCACCAGTCCACCACTATATTTTATTGTTTGTTGTATTACTATCTATTATCAGGAACTCATGACTGTTTCGATTAATTCAGATTCACGTTATATAGGATCTATTAAATGTTTTTTAGCAGAAATTTCTTCATTTTTAGGACTCGAACTCAAAAACTCTAATTAAGGGCGACAAATTCCACCTCATTTATTTGTGTTTGCCACCAATATGGTTCAAAATGGAGAAATTGGTTTTATGTCTTAATATTTCACATGGGTATATGCTGCATTTGGTCTATTTTGGGAAAGGTTGTTATTTGTTATAATCGATTAAATTACATTAAATATATGAAAATTATATCATTCGCCTATATATAAAATTTAGGAAAAATTACATAAATACGCAGTTTATTTTATTATATTCTTTAAAAAATTTATATTTTTTGAAAAAATTATAAAAATTCTTACTCTCTTCTATTCTCGGATACATCACTTTACGCGATGTGTCGGTCAGAACATCACTTTACGTGATGTATCGTGACGTACATGAGTATTGGAACGTTGACTGATGTTTCCGGAACCAAGACGTGATGTATCCGGAAGTTGAGGGATGTATCCGGAACAGAGAGGCGATGTATCAGAGTGTTTTTGGAATGTATCCAGATTTCACCAAATTTAAGAGATTTTGTAATTTGGAAAAAAGTAGAGATAGAATATAATTAGCTCTTAATACAATGAGATTTGTGTAATTCCTAAATAATATTAATAGGATGCCCCATTTGTGATTTTTGGTATTAGGCATGGACCAGTATTTAACTTAAGGCTCCAAATTTAAGGTAGGTAAAATTTGAGTATATATATTTTGGTATGTTCTGATGGTTAAAGGCGGCTTAATAGAATTGGTGTTTAAAACTAAACTTTAATAAAAGGCTTTAAATTATTTTTGCAAAAATAAATAACTAAAAAAAAATCAAGAGATTTTGTAGTTTTATTATAAAAACATTGGGTATTGGTATGTTAGGCCAATAAAATCAGTTCTGACTTGAGGTATGATAATTGATGGAGTACACAGGTTTAGATTCGGCCTCAATGAGAAAATAAAATGAAGCACCTAACAACGCATCTTTACAGACCAAAAACTACGAGATCACACATGAAGCTTTTCTAATTTTGAGGAAGAAGAAAGTTCAAGCATAATTAGACATGGCATTGATACCTAAATATCCACTAATAGTTGTTTTCACGTTAAATTGTCGATTTTCTTTTAATTGAACTAATTACTATACATGAACGAATCGATATTTATATATATAATATAAGAGATAGATTTTGTGCTATTCAATTTGGTCGGATCGAACTGATGCGATGAATCTTCATACCTAAATATCTACCAAAAAATCATTTTCATGTGAGATTGAAGGCTGACATTTCTTCTAATTTGACAAATGGGAAATTCATAAAATGCCCCTAAAATTATACAAGTTCAATATTTATCCAAAAATTATATTTCCTTTTTTATTTTATTTTTTCTTTAACTCTTCTACCTTAAAGTAGTCAAAAACAATTAAAAGAAAGTTTAACCTACAAGTCTATTTACTAGAAAAAAAATTGGCGCCTCTAAAATAACTTTCACTCAAATTTTAAATACCGTATATTAACTCAATTATTATCGTATATCAACTTAAAATAGTTGTAGGAATTTATAAATCTATCTTTAAATATTTGATTATGAAATCAGTTATATATCAACTTAAAATCGTTGTAAAAATTTATAAATGTATCTTTAAATATTTAATTTTAAAATCAATTATTATAGTATATTAACTTTCAATCAACTCTTTTGGTGACGAAAAAAATTATTTAGTATATATAACTTAAACTCGTGAATATATATTTGTTATGTGTCAACTCTGCCCACCAATAATCAACAAAACATGTTGCTCCCAGAGTTGCCCTACAAAAAAAAAAGATTTAAAGTTGATGCCCTACAAATTTGGCAACATATAATTTCTGATCTGGCCACAGGGTCACTCAATTTAAACATGCACACAAGCATTGCATATAAAATATTTTTTCTTTTTGATTCAGTGTTTGATATTGATATTGAAGTTCGATTAATTTAAATTTATGTCGTATAGAATCAATTTGGAAGAAATACACCCAATCAAAAAAAAAAGAAATTCATACCAAGAACTCAAGAACGAAATCTCTAATTAAAAGGAAGCAGTTATGTCAACTACACCACATTCTTAATTTGGTGTTCTGCATTAGACATGACACTTAACACCTCAATATCCACGAATCGTGGTTTTCATGTGCGATTGTCGATTGACATTTCTTTACATTTGACAAATCATTGTGCTTAAATGGATTGATATCAATATATAAGATAAGAGATAAATCTTGTGTTATTTAGTTCTAGTCAGATCGAATTGATAAATAAATTTTTAACACCTAAATATTCATTAATAATTACTTATATGTGCGATTTTCGATCGATATTTTTTCTAATTTAACCAATAGTAAAATTCATAAAATACCGTCATAAACTTATCGAAAAACTTAATTGAACATTTTAACTTTACGAGTATTTGTTTGCCCCCTTATTCTTATTTATAATAGAATTACTGCCTCCTTTTAGACCAAACCTAGTCATAAATTAGGCTATGAAGTTCACTCGCCCATATCATCTTCCACATAAGAAAACTTTTAAAATGAATATTTGATCACAAAATTCCTCTTTTAAAATGTAATTTATAAATATTTGTTAAAAAAATTTCACAAGTAGTTTTTATTTTTCTAACATAGTATTTCAAGTTTGAACTTAATTTTTAATGGTCCAATAAATTTTAGTATACTTTACCTAAATCTCATAGTGAAAAAGCCCAATTACAATATATCCCTCATTTTTCTTAAATTACATGATTTTCCTTTTTTTTTCTCCATATTTCTGATACATATTTTGTTGATACATCAGGAATTGGGTGTAGAATAATTAATGTTGTTGAGTTATTTATGGATAGTAACGTAATTTAAGTTAGGATTGGTTGTTTCAATCAATTACCGTGCTAATTAAGGAAAATAATTCATAAAAAACGTAGCAGTTATGAAGAGGAAGAAAAACTCAAAAAACATAGCATAACTGCGAACAAAAAATTCAATTCAAAATTCGATTTTCATTAAGCAAATCAAGATGAATATGCAGTGCCGAATCTGATACATAACATCTTGTATTGATATAGGTTGTAGATGTATCAGAATTATTAAAGCTTGATACATGAGAATCTGTTACAAAAACAGGATGTATCATAATCATTAAATCTTGATACATGAGAATCTGATACATAAACAAGATGTATCAGAAGCATTAAAGCTTGATACATGAGAATCTGATACATAAACAATATGTATCAGAAGCACTAAAGATTAATACATGAGAATCTGTTATAAAAACAGGATGTATCAGAAGCAGTGAATCTTGATACATGAGAATCTGATACATAAACAATATGTATCAGAAGCACTAAAGTTTGATACATGAGATTCTGATACATAAACAGGATGTATCAGAAGCACTAAAGCTTGATACATGAGATTCTGATACATAAACAATATGTATCAGAAGCATTAAAGCTTGATACATGAGAATCTGTTATAAAAACAGAATGTATTAGAATCATTAAATTTTGATACATGAGAATCTGATACAAAAACAAGATGTATCAGAAGAAGTAAAGATTGATACATGAAAATCCGATACAAAAATACGATGTATCAGAAGCATTAAAGCTTGATACATAGGAATCTGATACATAAACTAGATGTATCAGAAGCAGTAAATCTTCAGAAAAAATGACATTTAAAAAATAATAATATAAACACGATGTATCAGAAGCATTAAAACTGGATACATGAGAATATGATACATAAACAAGATGTATTAGAAACAGTAAAGCTTGATACATGAGAATCCGATACAAAAACACGATGTATCAAAAGCATTAAAGCTTGATACATGAGAATCTGATACATAAACAAGATGTATCAGAAGCAGTGAGTCTTCAGAAAAAACTATATTTAAAAAAAAAATTATCTATCGAAATTGTTGACCTTTCCTTTTCTTTCAACTCTATATTAATTGATCACCCAAAAATATCTACACATAAATGTCCTGGATCTTTTATAATACATCTTGTCTTTCATTTCTCAGTTGTTCTTTGTAGCTGGTGTGGTACGTGGAAAGGAGATAAAGTCAGCGGTGGTTGCCGAAGAGTACATTACTGCTCGGAGAAACACCAGGTCAGCAACGTGTACTATGCTTCGTTTGCTTCTTTCTGTTAGGACGAAATTTTCCTAAATGAATTCAATTTGCAGACTGTTCATTGGAAATCAGGTCATAGATATATCAAAAGAAGTAAAGATATGAAAATAGAGAGAAAATGCAGTTGAGAATCAAAAGGAGATGATAGTCTAACTCGTGTGAGTAATTTTAGGCGAGAAATTAAGGATATGCTCAGTAAATTCCTTAAATTTTTGGATCTTAAAGATGGAGAGAGAACGAGAGAAAATAAATTAGAGGAGAGAGAATATTTTTTGAGTTATGTATCCGGAAGATGAAGGAAAAACTGAAAATAAGGGATTTTGGTAAATTTTTTAAGGGGTTGGGACTTTTAGCAAATATGGTAGTAAAAGATGTGTAGTTTGGTAATTTATCCTAAATTTTATAGCTCATAAATATTAGTAATCAAATAAAGCTCAATCAAAGTCAAGTCAATAGTTGTAATGACCCATTGGGTCGTTTTGAGTACTAGAGCTTTTTATTTTATAAAAGATGCATTCTGTAAATTTTTAATGGTTATTTTGGACTATTCGATAACTACGATTAATTAATTAAAGGGTGATTTAGATAATTAATTTAATTGGTGGGCTAAATTTTTAATTTATTTAATATCTTATACCACTTTATTTATTAAAATAAGTAGTATAATTTATTACTTTTAGTACATAACTATTTTAGAAAAGGAAAAAAAAAGGAGGAAGAAACTAATAGGAGCGGTGGCCAACCATCAAGTAAGTTTAATTCATGCAATTGTTTATATGCATAGGAGTTCTATTATTATTATTATTATTATTATTATTATTATTATTATTATTATTATTATTATTATTATTATTATTATTATTATTATTATTATTATGGATTGGTGCATATGCTATTACTATATTGGTAAAGTTATGGAAAAACTAGACGAAAGGAAATAAAAAGAAGTCAAATTTGTTTAAGTGAGAATTGGTTCTTTGAGAGGAGAGTGTTAGTGGCCATGCCAATGATTAGCTAATAATTGTTTGATGATGAAAAGAAAAAGAAAAATCGAGAAGTGTATATATATACACGATGAAAGTATTAGATTAGGTAGTATTTTGCAATTCGGTCTTCTCAGTGCATAACAATACCTCTAGTTTTAATTTTATTCTTTTAATTATCATATTATGATTTAAGTTTTGATATATTAAGATAAGTAATTAAATATTAGGTGTTTCATTATGTAAATATCATCAAATTTGCGATATTGGAGGAATAAAGATTTAACCCTAGGCTTGAGATTTAAGAAATTAATTATAGGATTGGGTGAGTTTTGGGTCTAGACTAGACATATAGTAATATGGGTGTCTACGGACTCGATTACTTATGAATATTGTATACTTGTTAGATTGGAATGTTTTGAGGCATCGAAGAAAGGAAAATCACCGGTGAATTAACTTGCTTGACTTTGGTTGTTCGGTGGAGGTAGGTTATGATTTATTTATATCATAGAGAGACACTTAATAATGATTGATAGTCATTGAGTATTGTGAAGTTTTGAAGTTTTCTATACATTTAATTGTTGTGGTTTGGATGGTTGATATGTTGTTGTGATTGGTCTGAAATTCCAAAACCGTGAAATCCATAATCTTGAACTTGTCATATCAAAAGTGATCTCTCGAATAAAGAAGGCTTGATGAAATATTGTTAATAAGTGGAAAGTGATAAGAAAGAATGATAAATTAATTATATTTGGATTGGGTGTCACATTCCGACACGATAAATTTGGATCGGGTGTCACATTCCGACATGATATTATTGGATCGGGTGTCACATTTCGACATGATATATTTGCATCGGGTGTCACATTCCGACACGATATTATTGGATTGGGTGTCACGTTCCAGCACGACAATATTAAAGGTAAACATATTAAAATGACTTAATGTTACCCAATCTCAAATAACCCATCCCAAAAGAGCGTGGTGTGGCGGCCTGAGTCCTCATGTATACTTTGGATATTGTTGACTGATTACGTAATTGTTTCATTGTGTTGTCACTTGATCTTGATCTTAGCTTGTTGTTTGTCACCTGTTAAGTGTTATAGCTGATTTTCTGCTTACTTTATGCATATTGATTTCTATTTCGAGTCAACCGATGATACCTACTCAGTTGCCCCGTTCTGGCCGCTACTTGTATTCTTTTTTCTTTATTTTGTGGAGTGCAGCGAATGTACCATCGATCTCAACTCGTCATCAGCGCTAGCCAGTCTCTGGTATATCAGATTACAGTGTGAGTTATCCTCCTAGTTCGTGTTAGATTCTCTTAGTCATGACATGATGTCCTTGATTTTCAGACACAAATTGGTTTATTTATTTATTTTGGTGTTTGATACTCTTAGACTTGATATTCTGAAATTAGATGTCCTTGATGTGATGACTTTTAGATTTTGAGAATGATATGTAATAGACCCTAGTGGATTGTTGTTTCTTATTTTCGTAAGTTGGGCTTCCGCATTATTATCGTATTTCATAAGTTGAACAGTTAATATAAGTTGGGGTTGTATCGTTGGTTCTCCTATTTAGGAGGTTAAGTGTGGGTGTCACTCATGACCCATTTTGAATTGTGACAATATTAATGCTAATAAAAATAATAATTCAATCAAACATTAGGAATGACAATAATGTTGGATATATATTCTTTAGTTTTGCATTGATTTAGACAGTTAAAATACGTAATGTAATTTTATTCTTCTCTTTAATATTTAGTCATGTAATTAATACTTATTATACTTATTTTAGCATGACTTAGTACTTTTAAATTATGATCTATTAATATGCAATATTTGTTTTATGCAATTTATTTTTGAATATTTTATTATCATCACTCATTACATATTTTGTGTTATTTTTTCTAAGGACAACTAGTATTCTAGTTCAATTTGTTACTTTTTTTTGGTTAAACTTAAGATGGCTAATTCTGTACAAATATGAAACAAAATCTAAATCCGGACCCCAAAAATATCCTTTTTTAAGAAAATGGGCCTGGGTGCAATTGCCCATTTGGGCCTGTTAGCTTTTGGGCTTTGGGTTTACGATCTATTCTCTAGTGTAGAAAATAGTAATATTGGCACATTATTTGAGTACTCAAATTAGGAAGATAGAAGAAAATATTTTAAATGCATTAATGAAAAAAAAGTGGTTTTCAAGAATCAAGCTTAGCTTAATTGTAAAATTCCATGACCAAAGAAAAAATTAAACAAAAATAAAAGGAGTATGAGTAATTTTTTCATTAGGTGAAGGAATCTAAAGTATCACTTTTTGTTCACTTTTACTTGTTCAAAATAAATTTTATTAAGAAATAACTAATGAAGTGCATATTTTATCATAATACACAAATTAATTTATGTATAGTCTCAATGAACTTGAAAAATGTTTCAGAGATTGAATAGCAAAAGTGAAAAATTAATTCTAATATAGTGAATGAATAAAAGTGAACGAAGTGAGTACATATTTATTCTACCACCAAGGCATACTGTGGTGCAGATACGAATTCAAAATTTGAAATTCATATTTTCAGAATTTTAATTTTATATATATTTTGCACATCTACCCCAGTCATCATGAAATGGATTATATTTCCGCCCTTAATCAAATTAAAGCATTATGAACTCTAACAACGGAAAAAGTATTGAAAGAAAACATAATGCAATGTGAAACTAAGACTAGTCGTCTAGTCAAATCAATAAAATTTCGAATATCAAATTTATAAGAAGAACTTAATTATTTCCTTTAGGCAGAATACGTAAACATAACTTTTGACTTGACTTCAACCGACATTTATCCACTTTAATTTTAGGTATGCACAAATAAACATTTAAATTTGTATAAAATTAAACAAGTAGACTCACTCATCTTACATGACTAGTGACGAAGCTAAAAATTCAGTTAAGGATATTCAAGTTTTAGAGCCCGTTTGGATGGGCTTTAAGTTGGTCAAAACCAACTTAAAGCTCCTTTTTAGCTTTTGGACGTGTTTGCCTAATGCTAATTTTAAGCCATAAAGTTCTTAAAGACAGTCAAATATAAAAAGTTAGGATTCCTAACTTTTTTTTCTAAGTGCTTAAAGTCATTTTCTTTGACCATGGAAATTACTTTTATATCCCTTATATTTTAACTAAATTCCCAAACTACCCTTTTTATTCTTTTAACCCTAAAATTCACATCATTTTCCTCATTTAAGCACTTTTATCCAAACACTCATATGCTTATTTATAAAAATAACTTTCAGCACTTCAAAAAGTTCTAAAAGCACTTCATACATAAAAGTTATTTTTTTAAGCTCATCCAAACGGGCTCTTAATATATACATATGAAAAATATATTTTGATCTATATACTTCATATAATTATCTATATACATATATAGTATACTTTTTCAATTAAGGGTGTTCGACTGACCATTCATTACTATATATACCTACGCCCCTATATATTATAATTTGCATAAGATACACTCGAATTGATTTGTATTATATTATATAGGATAAATAGTATGTCAGTGGCTGTGGCTGTGGCTGTGGCTTTGTACTGCATGCTAAATAGATGTGGTACTACAACACAAAGTGTGTGTACTACAAGATGAACAAAAGTGGATGAAAGGAGTAATAATGAAAGTTTGGTCCAACTAATAATATACCAAATAAGCCGTCCAATCGAATCTTCCAACAGTTGGTGACATCCAACAAATGAAAAGCAAATACCTTTGGATGAATTTATGACCTTATAATATTATCAAAGGGTATGGTGTGACGGATGGAATAACAGAGACAAATTAAAATTTATAATTTTTTTTATGTGATTTTAGATTAATTGATATCTTATTGGTTTTAATTTATATGTTGGAGTTTGATCAAATACAAAATTTAAGAAAGATGGTAAGATTTTTGTAATCTATGCTTTAAAATCCGTCTTTAATAATCTATTATAAGGATAAAATGAAAATTGAAATTAAATTGTTTCTTTTAAGTAAGGAAAGAACATTCGTTTTGGTACATTGAAACAAAGGGAGTATACAACTATAGCTTGACTAATGCACCGGATTTTTGAGCTAAATATTTGTATATATTTAGCGAATTTTTAAATATAAACATAAAATTTGTAGAAAAGTTACTAAATTTACGTGAATTTATACTTTTATTCTATAGATTCTCCCCTGAATGAGAGCTCTTCTTCCTATAGAGAAGTTAAATTAGAGTCATGAAAATAAAAAAATAAAAATCTGAGATAATCCCCCCTCCCACCTTTAATGAGCCTTATAGAATCCTATATATCTGCTCCTGAATGTAATATTCATCTTTATCTAGAGATCTTTAATTCTAAATCATGAAAATAAAAGAATTTGTAAAATAATTTTTTTTTCTTATTTAATGAACCTTATATAATATGAATTTAAATTAATCGAATAAATAAATTTTTAATGTTTGATGGTTTAACAGAAATTTGGTCTTACAACTAATTGCACCTATCAGCAAGACTTACAATTTAACGGTATAAATATGAGTCTTGCATCAAATAATTGTGAATCGATAGAATTTTTTTTTAATTTTATCAAAGTCCATTTCAGTCAACAACATTAACCATATATAAATTTCTCCAGCGCACGAATCGTGACGTGTGTGCTAGGTGATTAACGAACCTCAACGCAGAAAACGCGACGTAAAAAATTACTAAAAAATCAATAAAAAAATATCTTATTACGAAAAAAGAAAAAAACTTCAGTGGCCTGTCAATTTTATGGTTAATTAACAGATATTTTATCCATGTCCTTGTTATAATAGTTCGATGATCAAGAGATTATAATTTAAATTGCATTGTTAATTAAGAATTTGAAACTAATGATTTTTCTTAACCATTATCGTTCAATTGAATTCACCTATTCCGCTTGTAAATACTATTTCATAACAAAAAGGATCTAATAAAGAGCTTCCCAAAAAATGAGAGATTTATGAAAGGGTGGGACATAAATCACCAAATATCAAATTAAAACGGAATTTATTATATCGAATTTTGGTTCTTATATTTATATTTGGTATCTACTTTTCATTATTAAATTATCGAAATTGAACTTTGATTGAACGCTCACCTCTAATGAATTGTTTACTATATACATATATATAAGTAACATTAACGAGTGATTTAGATATCTTGATTGACCTATACTGATAAATTCCTAATGTTAGTACTTGAGAGTGGAGATCTTACCTCTTTACATGATTTCTCTAAAAGCTAAAATGTCAAATATTGAATAAATTACGAACATATCTAGTCAGATTATCTTTTGCTTTAATTCATTATAATTAAATTGTCATACGAAATTTGATTTAATGAAAAATTAAATATTTTTTTTGTTATTGTTTTTGTCTTGTAGAATTTACATTACTTTTCATTTTAGCCTCTATGCTATATTTATTGCTTTTTTTTTTCCTCTCACTTGGAGCTGATACATTTGAGCCGAAGATCTTTCGAAAACAGCCTCAACCTCTATGCTATATCTATTGCTTTTTTTCCCCATTAATTGGAGCTGATACATTTGAGCTGAAGGTCTTTTGAAAATA
Source organism: Solanum dulcamara (assembly GCF_947179165.1). Lineage (NCBI taxonomy): Eukaryota > Viridiplantae > Streptophyta > Magnoliopsida > Solanales > Solanaceae > Solanum > Solanum dulcamara. The sequence goes on along the minus strand of NC_077237.1, from coordinate 6,453,720 downwards.
ACATCTCTATCTCCATAGATAGTGATAAAATCTGTGTATGCTTTACCCTTCTCATACCTCACTTGTGAGATTTCACTGTATAGGTTCTTATTGTTATTGAAATATTCAATATTTATATATAGACTTTTAAATATTAATTATCAAAATTAAAAATTTGAAAATATTGAACCGAATACGAAGGTTTGCTCATAGATGATTTATGTCCAAAAAGTCAATTGAAAAAGAAAAGATAAAGGACCAGGCTAGGCATGCGTTTACGTTACGTAAGAACATAATAATATTTTGTACTCAATAAAAAGTTTGTTCAAATCAACCAGCTAACCAATAGCTACTACTCATTTTAGTGCCAATCACATCTACAAATTTTGAACATTTTTTTTTAGAACATTTTCAACATTATTACTCCATAGATTCTTATGAAATTGAATAATATAAGTTTTTATTTTGTATATTATGGTAAGATGTGTATAACACAAAGCATGTCATATTATAAGAAAGGATTGTCAGGGTAAAAGGAAATAAACATACTAAGAATCGATTTGAATTGACTTATAAGTTTCTTATAAGCATGTACAGACGCTTATTTTTAAATAAACCATAAAAATAAGCAAGACATAGATTTAATTCATTATTGGTGAGGATAAAGAATAACATATATTCATGTGTTTCAGTTTATGTGACTTTTTTTTTCAGTCAAGAAAAAATATATTTTTCTATATTTAAAATTAATATATATATTTTTTTTATAATTGTGGTATTCAAGCCAACTTGTTCACACCTCCACCGACCACCACCAATAAGTATCGAACAATAGTTTAACTTTAATTTTTTTTATTTACAGATACACAAATATCTAAGGATTATTTTGAACCGCATATTTCAAAAGTCTTTCTTTCTTCGGAAAAGGGCCTAAAATGCCCTCGAACTATTGAAAATGGTACAAAAATACCCCCTATCCATCTATTGAGCCTAAAATGCTCTTGACATCCACATTTAGGTCCAAAAATGACATTTTCTTTAACAGAAAAGGGCATGAGGGATATTCTTGTACTATTTCCAATAGTTCGAAGGCATTTTAGGTCATTTTCCGTAATTAAAATTCTATTAAATATATTTTGAATTATAATTAATTTTAAATAATTAAATTCCAACCAATAGATTGCTGTCACGTGTTAAAAAAATTATTCAAATTATTTAATTAAAATTATGTTAAATAAATTTTAATTTATAATTAATTTTAAATAATTAAATTGTAACTAATAGATGGCCGCCACGTGTTTAAAAAAAATATTCAAATTATTTAATTAAAATTATATTAAAGAAAAAGTCATTTTTGGATCTAAAGGTGGATTATTATCGTATAAAATTCTAAAAATTAATGCCCTTGCCATCCACCTTTAGGTTCAAAAATGACATTTTTCTTTAACATAATTTTAATTAAATAATTTAAATAATTTTTTAAACATGTGGCGGCCATCTATTGGTTATAATTTAATTATTTAAAATTAATTATAAATCAAAAATTTATTTAACAGAATTTTAATTAAAGAATTTGAACAATTTTTTTAAATACGTGGCAGCCATCTATTAGTTACAATTTAATTATTTAAAATTAATTATAAATTAAAATTTATTTAACAGAATTTTAATTACACAAAATGACCAAAAATGCACTCGAACTATTAAAAATGGTATAAAAATGTCCCTCATGCCTTTTTCCATTAAAGAAAAGGTCATTTTTGAACCTAAAAGTGGATGTCAAAGACATTTGAGGCTCAATATATGAATGAACACATTTTTATATCATTTTTAATAATTCAATGATATTTTTGATCCTTTTCCGTTCTTTCTTTTAAAGTTCTGTATATAGTCAAATACGGTCAAATAAATTGAAACAAAAAAATAGCATTCTTTTGTCCTTTCTTTTATTCTGGTTCTATAAATAAGGAGTTAGACACTAACTCTCCCATCATCTCAAAAGTCCACATTTAGATAATTTTTCTCAGCAAAAAGCAAAGGCTCCCATAGTTTTTTTTTTAAAAAAATTTCTTCTCATTTCCTACATTTAACCATCATGTCTCAGGTACTTCTTTCTTTACCCTTCATTATTTTTTTTCTCTAGAAATGTTCATAATTTAATTTTGATGTGTTTTTTTCTAATATAAATTATTTATAAGTCAACAATAATCTTTGGATTTTCTAAAGGGGTTGATGAATTTTGGCTAAATAATCCAAATTCGAATTAGTTTTTTTTCTTCTTCACTTTAGCTGGAAACTTTGGTTCTTGATTTCAATTAATTAATTAATGTTAGGAGATCTGAATTAATACAAAATTGATCAATTCTGGGGTCTTGGTGAATGTTTTTTCTTGTTGATCTATTGGACTGTATGAAAACAATCTTTGATGATCACTTGAGAGAATTTATTTCCTGCACTAAACTGTTGAGTTAATTTCTGAGATGTTTACTCAATAGTTATTATTTGATTATTTGAGCGAGTCATGTTCTTTGTTAATGAAAATTAGAATCAAAAACAAAAATAACTTTTCGTGATAATAATAATTAGTTGAGTGAGATCTGAAAAATCAAACCTCAGAATTTAGTAAATATAGGGGGAGGTAGGTGATCTCTTTTTGAATTGATAAATTTGATTAAAGGAACTTAGAAAGAATGAAAAAAGGATTAACCCTTACTTTTCCCATTTTCCTTTTAGTTGACTCTTCAGTCTTGAAGTGTATTAAATTAATGGAAATGTGCATTTTGATTAGTGAATATTTACAAATCTTTCACCATTTCATCGCTTAATTACTCATGTATAATGATAAGATTATGTTGTTACTTTATATTTGAAAAATACCACAAATTATAACATATTTCCTACCTAAAGGAATTAAAACAATATCTTTCAATTGAATAAAAGGTAAAATGTGTTTGACAACTATATAAGTCATAATACATAAATATGACTTTTAACTTAGTTTTAACTGCCAATTATGATCTCTAACTTTACTAGTGTACAAGTAGGCACTTTAACTATCTAAAACTTGAACAAATAAACACAATCGTCCTATATGACATCTTACATGACAATTTTGTGTCGTACGGGACATCCTAAGTGTATTGTGTCACATAGGACACATGTGTCTAGTTGTTTGATTTTATACAAGTTTAAGTGTCTACTTGTGCACACCCAAATTTTGGAGGACATAAATGTAAAATGAGGTCAAATTAAAAGACATATTTATGTATTGTGCCAATATATAACACGGACAAAAATCAAATTGTATTAGTAAGAGGGACTAAAAGTATTATTATCCCATTATTTAATGTGTTTTAACATATTATAACATGTAATTTCTCATATTTTTTACTTTTTAGGTTATAGATTATTTCACTCATTAACTACATCTTGAATGCATCTCATATTTAATAATGTTCGAACTCTTTCTTCTTTAACGAGGATCATCAAAATAAGCAAGAGTACTATTTCGATTGAAAAATACCATTTATAAAAATTATCTTTTGGTTGGCATAATATATCAGCGTATAAAAATTAAACTAGGTAATTAATTTATTAACTTCTCCTTTTTATTTAAATGATGTGAGCAGACAGTTGTTCTCAAAGTTGGCATGTCATGCCAAGGCTGTGTTGGAGCTGTCAACAGGGTTTTGGGCAAAATGGAAGGTACATTTTTTTGATATATAAATGCACCTTTTATTTTATTCGTTTCATTTTATGTGAATTTATTTAACTTGACACAAAATTTGTTGTGCTAAAACATGTCATGATATATATATTTATGTCTATAAAAATTATGTCATAAGGCTAAAATGTGAATATTACAATTAAATTGTTCTCAAATATATAGATGCGTCGTTATTCTTTTTAGAGCAAACTAAATCAAGAGTTTAATTTATGAATTCTAGATTTTAGTCCTTTGGAGTTACTGCATTTTATTAAAAACAAGTGTTGCATAAACTAAAACAGACAGATCTAGTAATATTGTGAGCAACTAATTTGACTCAAATGTTCTTAACGAATATATGGTAGGTGTTGAATCATTTGACATCGATATAAAGGAGCAAAAAGTGACGGTGAAAGGAAATGTGGAACCAGAAGCTGTTTTCCAGACTGTTTCAAAGACCGGAAAGAAGACTTCTTTCTGGGAAGCAGAAGCACCAGCACCAACACCAGCACCAGCACCAATTGAACCCGAAACAAAGCCCGTGGAGGAAAAGCCCGTAGAAGAAAAGCCTGCAGAAACATCAGTTGAGCCCGAAGCAAAGCCCGTGGAAGAAAAGCCAACAGAAACTGTTGCTGCAGCATGATGATTGATACCTCAATTAATGGGCTGAAAATTTACACCATATGCTTAACAGTTTAATGAGAGTGAGAGCTGAAATAATTGTCTTGCTAATTTTCTGCATTTGGTTTTCATGTAATATTGATTGTAAGTCTTGCTGTCTACTATATATTTTAATTTGTGGATGTTTTGGATCATCTAAAGGATTACAATTTGAAATATAGTTTGTGTACACTTTATTCTGTATAATTTAACCAAACTTATTAATTAATATGTCCAAATTACACAAAATATCTACATTGATTATGTATGTATGTTATACTTAAATATATAAAACGTATATATATATATTTGCTGAATATCTTGTAAACTAGATCACCAAAAGATGTTGGATCGTAATTATTCCTAAAATAAAATATATTTGGTCCTAGTTGTAACGATCCATTAGGCCGTTTTGAGTATTAGAAATTTTTAGTTCATAAAAGACTCACCCCGTAAATTTTTAATTGGGTATTTTGGACTTTTTCATAACTATGGTTATTTAATTGAGAGATGAATTTAGATAACCTATTTAGTTAATGGGCTAAAGTGATAAATATATTTAATACCCTATACCACTTATTCTATATTCATTAAAGTAAGTTAATAGGTTTTATCACTTTAATACATAAGGGTTTTAGAAAAGAAAAGAAAAAGGAAGAAAAAACTTACCTGCAGCGTCACAAGAAGCGGCTGCACAGTCAGGTAAGAGCTTCATGATTGTCAAGTTGTTGATGTTTAACAGTTTGTTAGGATTATAATATAATGATACATTGTTAATGGGAAGACAATTGGAGGGCCAATGATTTACCAATGAATTCTTAATGATTAGGCGTGAGGATATAGAATTATAGTTATCAAACTAACAATTACAATACTACACCATTCTAACTAATGCTAGGCCAAAATATAAAGAATGCTAATTAGAATTTGGAAAACCAGCGAACATTAGCATGTGCTGATTATCAAAATAATTGGGTTGTATATTAACATTTTTTCACTGGATTTTTCATGCTCCAGTGGAGTTGGCGCTAATGGATTAGAAACAAGTTAAAATAGAGTCCTCGGTAATTTGACTCCAATTATTTCTTATAGTTATCACATTATAATTCAAGTTTTGATATATTAAGATAAGTAATTAAATAATAGGTGTATTGTAGTATATGATTATAATGAGATTTATGTTATTGAAAAAAATTGAGGCTTAACCCTAAGTTTGAGATTGAGGAAATTAATTATAGATTTGAGTAAGTTTTGGGTTTAAGCTAGATGTATATAGTAATATGGATGTCTATGGACTCATTTACTTACGAATACTATATACTTGTTAGATTGGAAACGTTCTAAGGCATTGAGGAAAGGAAAGGCATTGGAGAATTAGCTTGCTTAACTTCGGTTCTTCAGTTAAGATAGGTTATGGTTTTTATTCTATATCATAGATAGACTCTTAATAGTGATTGATATTCATAGAGTAACGTGTGAAGTTTACTACACATTTAATTGTTGTGGTTTGGATGGTTGATATGTTGTTGTGATTGGTCTGAAATTCCGAGAACGTGAAATCCATAATCTTGAACTTGCCCTATCAAAAATGGTGTCTTGAATAAAGAAGGCTTGATGAAATATTGTTAATGAAATGGAATGTAATCATGAAGAATGATAAATTAATTATATTTGAGTCGGGTGTCACGTTCCGATACGGTATATTTGGATCGGATGTCACGTTCCGACATGATATATTTGGATCGGATATCACGTTTCGATACGGTATATTTGGATCGGGTGTCATGTTTCAGCACGATAATATTAAAGAAAAACAAATCAAAATGACTTAATACTACCCAATCTCCAAAACTCATTTTTCAAAAAAGTGTGATGTGGAGGCTTGAGTCCTCATGTGTGATCTTGATGTTGTTGACTGGTTATGAGATTGTTCATTGTGTTGTCACTTGATCTTGTTGGTTGCCACCTGTTTAGTGCTATGGTTGATTTCCCACTACTACTTTATGCATATTGATTTCTATTTTGAGTCGGCAGATGATATCTACTCAGTACATGTTGTCCTGTACTGACCCCTACTTGTATCTTTTCTTGTTTTATTTTGTGGAGTACAGTGAGTGTTCCACCGACTTCGACTCGACCTCAGTTCTAGTCAGTCTCAAGATCATTGAATTTCAGGGTGAGCTATTCTTCTAGCTCGTGATGGATTCTCTCGGTTATGGCATGGTGTCTTTAGTTTTCGGACACATTGTGTTATTTGTTTATTCTGGTGTTTGATATTTCCAGACTTAGTTTTAGAATTTAGATGTCCTTCATGTGATGACTTTCAGATTTTGGGGAACATCAAGTAATAGATTTTAGTGGCTTTTGTTATTTCTGACTTTAATAAGATTGAGCTTCTGCAATATTATCGTGATTTATAAGTTGAATTGTTAATATAAATTGGGATTTATATCGTTGGTTCTCCTACCTAGGAGGTTAAGTGTGGGTGCCACTCACGGCCCATTTTGGGTCGTGACAAACTTGGCATCAGAGCTTTAGGTTCCGTGATCTCATCACACAAGGACAGGTCTAGTAGAGTCTTGCGGAACGGTACGGGGACACCTTTACTTTTCTTCGAGAGGCTACGGGACTTTAGAAAAACTCTATTCCTTCTTTCTTTCGTGTTATTACTTGAATCCGATTGGTATATAAGTGATATAAATTGGTATCTGACCTTCTTCACTTTACTTTCGCAGATGGCTTGAACTAGAGCAACAAGAGCACCTGAGTCAGCCGTTGGGGCTGTAGGCAAAGGAAGAGTAGCAACGAGAGGTCGTGGTAGAGGTCGCGGGAGGAAGCCCACCAGAGGCAGGGTCTAGACAGCTGGGCCAGCCAGGGAAAGATCAGCGACCCCTCCACCGGTTGATGAGGTAGTTAGAGATGATGTTGAGGTAGAAGAAAAGCAGGTTCATGAGAGAGAAACACCACCCCAGCCTACTCTAGAGATGATCCACCAGGTTCTCACCTATCTTAGTGGGTTATCCGATCATGGACAAGCTCCCCCAGCACCTCATATTTCAAAAGTACAACATGCAACTGTTGTGGCTCTCCGCATGACTGCGCTCTCAGGAACAAGCATGTTTTCTCAATTGACTACAGGTCTGATAATGATGAGTGACCAGCATGATCTCTTTGTTAATTTATTGAAGTTGAAATCCCCGGCCTTCAAGGGTACTGAATCTGAGGATGCTTATGATTTTCTTGTTGATTGTCATGAGCTGCTTCATAAGATGATATAGTAGAGCGATTTGGTATTGATTTTGTGACGTACCAGTTTCAGAGAGACGCCAAAATATGGTGGAGGTCTCATGTTGAGTACCGGCCAGCAGAGGCATCACCTATGACTTGGACAACTTTTTTTGACTGTTTCATGGAGAAGTATATTCCTCGAACCTTGAGGGATCGGATGAGGGATGAGTTCCTGAATATAGAGCAGGGGAGGATGTCTGTTACCGCTTATGACGCCAAGTTTCGTGCCTTAGCCAGACATGTGTGCCTCTTATCATCTTTGAGAAGTTGTTAGCACAAATAATAACATTAAGGGCACAATTTCCAGATTATCCAATTAAGGTCATTCGCCCTGATAATGTTGGAGAATTTACATCCCAAGCTTTTGATGATTATTGCTTAATAATTGGGATAAAAATTGAACATCATGTTGCTTATGTTCATACTCAAAATGGCCTTGTAGAGTCATTTATTAAGCACCTACAATTGATACCCAGACCTCTACTAATGAAAATAAAATTATCAATTATTGTTTGGGGTTATGCTATCTTACATGCAGCAGCACTTATACGTTTCAGACCGAAACATTATAATAAATACTTTCCATTATAATTAATATGGTCATGAGCCAAATATAGTCCATCTACGAATTTTTGGTTGTGCGGTATACATTCCTATAGCACCACCACAACATACAAAGATGGGCCTTCAACGAAGGTTGAACATCTATGTTGGGTTTGACTCACCCTCCATAATTCGATACCTTGAACCATTGACTGGAGACTTATTCATTGCTCGATTTGCAGATTGTCGGTTTAATGAAATAACTTTTCCATCATTAGGGGGAGAGATAAAGGAACTCGCAAGAGAAATTACGTGGAAAGAGAAATTACGTGGAAAGTTTCATCATTATCTCATTTTGATCCACATACCTGCACATATGAGCAGGAGGTTCAGAAGGTCATCCACTTACAGAAAATAGCAAATCAAATGCCAGATGCATTTACTGATTTGAAACGGATAACTAAGTCACATATCCCTGCAATGAATGTGCCTATCCGAATTGATGTCCTAAAATGACCATCTACTAGTATCATAGCTTCTGAATCCCAAACATGCCTTAAACGTGGTAGACCATTGAGTTCAAAGAATAAAAATCCTAGAAAGAGAAGCGTGAGGAATAATAAAGATACTACACAAGAACCTCCTGAAGAAGGTCAAGATTTGAGTAATCCTGATATTTCTTAAGAAATCAGTGAACCCGAGACTCAAGTGAATGAAGAACTTTCAATAAGTTCTACTAGTGATGAGATAAATTTAGATCGATAAAAAATTACGGTGGATAATATTTTTGCATATAATGTTGCACTTAACCTCATGCAAGATAGTGAAAGTCTTCAGCCTAAATCCGTCGAAGAATGTCGACGTAGATGTGATTGTCCAGAATGGTAAAAGATAATTCAATCAGAGTTACACTCACTTGCTAAACGTGAGATTTTTCGACCTGTAGTCCAAACCCCTGAAGGTATAAAACCAATTGGCTATAAATGAGTTTTTGTGCGAAAACGAAATGAGAAATGAAATTGTAAGATACAAGGCACGTCTTGTTGCACAAGAAATTTCTTAAAAACCCAGGGTCAACTATGAAGAAACATATTCACCTATTATGGATGGAATAACTTTTCGATATCTCATCAGTTTAGCTGTATATAAAAATCTTGAAATACATCTCATGGATGTAGTTATAGCTTACCTTTATGGTTCATTTGATAATGAAATTTACATTAAAATCCTAGAATGATTAAAATTGTCTGAAGCATGTACTAAGTCTCGGGAGATTTACTCAATGAAATTTTAAAGATTATTATATGGTCTGAAACAATCAGGGCGCATGTGGTATAATCGTCTTAGTGAGTACTTGATAAATGAAGGTTATATAAATTATGCCATTTGTCCATCTGTTTTTATTAAGAAAATGGATTGGTATACTTATGTATTTTGCTAACGCAACTAGACCTGATATAACATTTTCTGTTAATTTGCTGGTAAGGTATAGTTCATTCCCAATGCGAAGGCATTGGAACAGTATCAAACATATTTTGCGATACCTAAAAGGTATCATTGATATGAGTTTGTTTTATACTAACAAAAATTGTGTAGACCATATTGGTTATGCAGATGCAGGTTATTTATCAGACCCACATAAAACTCAATCTCAAACAGGCTATCTATTTACACACGGAGGAACTGCTATATCATGGCGATCTACAAAGCTGTCTATTGTTGCTACTTCTTTAAATCATGATGAAATAATAGCAATTCATGAAGCAAGTAGAGAATGTGTGTGGTTAAGATCGATGATATAGTCATTAAAGAAAGATGTAGCCTGAAAAATGATGTCAAAGTACCCACAGTTATATTCGAAGACAATGCCGCGTGCATAGCTCAATTAAAATGTGTCTTCATGAAAGGAGACAGAACGAAACATATTTCACCAAAATTATTCTGCACACATGATCTCCAAAAGAATGGTGATATTGATGTACAACAAGTTCGTTCGAGTAATAATCTTGTAGATTTATTCACAAAGATATTACCAACATCAACTATTGAGAAGGTAAGATATAAGATTGGAATGCGTCGTCTCCAAAATATCAAATGAAGTTTTCATTAGGGGGAGTAACATACGCGGTGCACTCTTTTTTCCTTAACCAAGGTTTTGTTCCACTGGATTTTTCTGTTAAGATTTTTAATGACGCAACAATCAAGACGTATTACCAGATGTGTGTACTCTTTTTCTTCACTAGGCTTTTTCCCACTGAGTTTTTTCTAGTAAGGTTTTAACGAGGCACAACATCTATGGGTGTTCAGAATAACTATGAATATTGTTTGTAGTAAGGTTTTAATGAAACACATTTCACGTGGACATCCAAGGAGAGTGTTAAAGGGCAAGTGTGCAAGTGGTTGTCCATTTGATCATTTTTTTATTGTAAGTGGAGCCCACTGTCCATTTGATTAGTTTTCTCCCACTTGTTATTTCAATATTTTCTTTGGCTATAAATATAATCCAAAGGTTCAATGGTAAAATGGAGATACAAAAAGAAGCAAAAGACATACATGACAAAACTCTTCTGCTCCTCTTGTTTTTATTCTCTCCGCATTAATTTGCTAAGTTAGTTTATTTCATAACAACATATACTTTTTCCTTTTCCTTTATTTTCTTCTTTCTTATTCTAATATTCTTCCTCTTGTTTGTTTTAGAAATTAGAAAATAGAAGTTAAATAAATCTTGTCCTGAAATAAAATTAGGATATATTAATTTTAAAAAAAATATTAGTTTTGAGAGATAAAATTGAGTAACGTTGAAGGCATATCTGAGATCAAATCCAAATGGAAGACATATTCGTTTTATTTCCGAAAGCTAAAAAGCAAAATTAGTAATTTTAGATTGTAAGTTTCAAAAAAAAAAATTAAAAAGAAAATTTGTGCCTTGTCAAACTAAAAAAATAAATTACATAAATTAAAATAAAGCATATATATTTCAAATAGCTCTTTTTTCAGACATGAATAATTCTTTTCTATATATGTTATGGTTGAGCACTCTTGAAATAATAGAGGGAAACAATATAGATAACTAATTAATTAAATGTAGCAATTTGCACGTATATACCTAATTTAATTTCTACTACTACTAGGTAGTTCTAATTGTCTACGCACACAATTGGACTTAGTTAGTTCGAACTATTTTGCTTCTCTTTAGATTCCACCAAATTATTAAACAAACGATGTTTGCTCTTTAATTAGTGATTCACCGGTCACTAGGTCGATGAAGAATCTCTCTTCAAAATATGTTCTTTGATCTATGATTCATCAGCCATTCTTATTCTCAAATCTGGTAAAGACGATGAAGAACCCACAGATCGATTACTCTCCTTTCAAGGTGAAGCCCATTTTTTGCTAAAAACTTTGGAAATGATCCTACAAGTCTATAGTCTATACTTCTTGCTTTGATGGCAATCGTTGGTTGCTTGCTTGATTGGGCGGCTTGTCCTCACTAATAAAAAAACAGCAATCCCTGCGCATCTTGCATACAATTTTTTCTTTTTTTGGGGGTGGGGTGGGGTCCCGAGCCTTACCTATATAGCGTCATTGTTATTTACAAGTTACGTCACTACATGTACTGCAGTGTAGCATTGAGTTCTCCTTTTAGATGGGAGTACAGTAACTATTGACATGGTCACAAATGTTGCACCTCAGCAACGAGGCGAATTACCAGACCTATATAAGTAAAATCGCGATTGCAGGTTAAAAAGGGAAGAATTAAGATTACTTATAGCGTCAACATTATTTTGCAAGTCATGTCAATGCAAGCGTATACAACATATCGTTATGGTATCTTTGAATTCCTTTTATTTGAGAGTATTGACTATCGACTTGTCACAAATGTTGTAACTTGGCAACAAATGGTTACTTCTACTTGTTCTTTTGCACAACTTGTCTTTGTTATAGAATAGGAATGGATCTAGTTTGTGGACAAAGTCACAAAATTTCAACATAGCAGTACTAACAAGATGAAAGAGGAAAGTCAAACCAGTATTTACAAATTAAGACATATATATGGGACATGCACAAAGATACTATTAACACATACTGGCAACCAACTAATCAAATAAACAAGATAATTCAATCTACAAGTGGGATTTGTTTTATCTTCGTCGAATCAGAAAGCAAAAGTTATCTTTTAACAAGGGAATATCATTTGTTGCATTCTTTAATTTCATGAGCATTATATTTAATCTGTTTCAGTTTAAGTGACACATCTTACTTTTTTTGTTTTGTTTCAAAAAGAATGTCATGCACACTTATAAACTTGAGAATAACTAACTTACACTTCCTATTTAACATTTAATAAGAAACTTTTATAACTAAACAAATATTAAGGGATGTTTAAGACGATAAGTTTCAAAAGTTTATAGCCACATAAATGCTATGATATATTGTTTAAAAATCTTTATTTTTTTTCTTAAACTCCATATTACTAATTCAAACTATGACATAAATTGAAACGGAGAGAACATTAGTACTACTGTAGTACAAGTGATTCCCAAGGAAATAGAATAGTTCACACCACTCAAATTGTTAATCCTTTTTCTATTTTTGTTACCTCATTTTCTAGTTCTAAGGTAACTAGTAATAAAAAATAAGAGAAAAAAAGTATGTCAACCTATTCATGGATGCCATAATGTGGTAGTTGTTGAGTTCTTCAAAGGTCAGACAAGCTCAAGAATACATCAACTATACACTTGGTATTATACAACCAATAATGTTTTACAAAAAATGTTTTGTTCTTTAAAGAATTTCTCAAACTATAAATACTCCAATATGTTCCTAAGTTATATCCATCACTTGAGGAAAACCAATTACTAAGAAAAATCCATAGTGTCTTTTGAGTCTCAAAATTAAGAATGGATTCAAAAGGCATCAACCTTTCAACTCTTGCACTTTTTGCTTCCTTGATTTTATCATTTTCATCATCTATTCTTGCTTATAGAACACCATATTGGCCACAAATTAAAGTTGGTTACTATAGATATACTTGTCCCTATGCCGAAAACATTGTACAACATGTTGTAAACAGAGCTGTGTCTCGTAATCCAGGAATTGCTGCTGGCCTTATTAGGTTACATTTTCACGATTGCTTTGTCAGGGTACGTACAAATTTAATGCTATAACATTTTTATTTTCTTAATTTGATGATTACATTAATTATCTTATAACGATAACGTGTCATGTGTGGTTTACTTAGGGGTGTGATGCATCTGTGTTACTGGATGGACCAAATTCTGAGAAGGAAGGTATTCCCAACAAGAACAGTTTACGAGGTTTCGAGGTGATTGATGCTGCAAAAGCTGCACTTGAGGCTGCATGTCCTGGAATTGTCTCGTGTGCAGACATACTTGCATTTGCTGCTCGGGACAGTTCCTACAAAGTTGGAAAAATATACTATGATGTCCAAGCTGGACGTCGTGATGGACGTGTTTCCATTGACTCTGAAACATTGGCTAATCTTCCTTCTCCTTTCGTCAATGCCACGGAACTCATCAAGAATTTTGCAAGGAAAGGTATGTCTGTTGATGAAATGGTGACCCTCTCTGGCGCACATTCTATTGGCATTGCACATTGCGGTGTTTTTGCTAGCCGTTTGTACCCTCAAAACAATCAACAGAATCTTCCAATTGATCCTGAATATGCAAACTTCTTGGAGTCCATTTGTCCACCAGAAGCACTTACAAATGGGACAGGAGCTTCTAATCCCATGAACCTTGATGCCTGGACACCAAACAGGCTGGATAACAGATATTACTTGGCTTTAAAGAGTCAAAAGGGATTGTTGATTTCGGATCAGGGATTGATGACAAACCCAACGACAGCTAAATTGGTGAACTACAATGCTAGATTTGGTTCCATTTGGTCAAGGAAGTTTGCAGCTGCAATGATTCACATGGGTACTTTGGATGTCCTCACAGGTCGTAACGGGGAGATCAGGAGGAACTGTCATTTCGTGAACTAATTAACATCTCTATCATTTGCCTTTGAGAAAGCTTTCGGCATTATTTCAACTTCTCCATCCTATTCAAGCTGCAAGGATGGTTCAATGCGTGTCCAATTTTTTTTTTGTTTTTTTTCTTCACATGGTTTGTTCAATTGAATTGTATTTGATTTCCCCCCAGTGTTTGTCCAATTGATTGAAAGATTTTTTTTTATATAAATGATTCATGCAGTTTATATTATTGAGAGTATTTTTAAATTTATCATGTCAAATCATCAAAAACTAATAATTGAATTAAACCAAGTGAAATTCTTTAGTGATATCACAACCTAGCATGCAACATTAAAATTTAAACCAAATGATACCCCTATTGTAAATGAGACAAGTTCAATCTTAAGCAATTGAAGAGTTATGTTGTATTTTGAGTTTTTGATGAATTAACAAACTATAGAGCAAAGGGACCTAGTGAAAGGACCTGGTCTTTCGAGTTCTTGACAAGCTGACAAAACTGTGGTGGTTGGAGCTGAGGAGCAGAAAGGATATCAGACCTCAACCAATGGCGTTGCTCCTAGGCTTGTCTCTCTTACAAAGAGAACTTGTTCACAAAAAACAACCTAGTTTTTGCAAATCAGAATGTTCAAAGCAAAAGTCATTCTCAAGGAAGAACACTGCTCAACTTCAACGAGGGACTTGATCAAGTGGTGTCTAGTCTTGAGTTGTATTTCGAGTTTAGCTTCTTGTGTTTTTATGTTGTAGATCTATTCCTGTGTTGTAAAGGAATATAGATCATTTTAGTTGCAATCACTATGAGTTGTGTTGTGGCTAGAGTTAGTCGAGTTGGGTGGTTGAAGTCTATGTTAACTAGAGGTAGTTGATATAGTGGGCAATAGGGTTATTGCTTTGTATCTTGTGAGTATTGGAGTTTGTATTGACGAGTCGCTTGATGTTAATGGAGTTTTGAGAAATCCTGTGTGACAGGTCGTGATTTTTTCTTCCCTTGAGCAAGGAGGTTTCCACGTAAAACTTCTCTGTCCTTTACTTTAAGCATTTACATTACTTCCTTCTATTAGTACAGTCAAGGGACCTGGTCTCTTAATCCGTGGTGGATTCATACAAGCCAACAAGTTAGTTTGATACTAAGGAAATGCATATGATTTCCCCAGGTTTTAGTAACATATTAAAAAGTTTGATGTATATTCAGATTTGTACGCGTCCAAATATAGCTTACATTATTAGAATGCTAGGCAGATATTTCATATTTGTGTGATATCTATATCAGGCCAACTACATGTGATCTTGCTAAAACAGCCATCACCTGGAGTAGTGTAAAACAAACACTCGTAGCTAAAAGAGTTCCCATATCGTCTATCGCACTTTTTTTCTTTCTAAATTATGTTCTTTGATAACATGTACTCAATAAGCACAATTTTACTTGAATATAAATGTTCAATACATGGTACAAAATCCTAGTTCTGGTATTCGAATGAAATTTTTTGATAAATTTGAGATAATATCAATTTATTCCGCTTACTCAATTTTAACGGGAGCTTGTAGCCTTTTAAATAATCTTTTGGTATAAACATACTCCAACTGTTTTAAGAAGTATGGCAAAAAGAACATCTCTAGATTCAGAATCCGTCAACAGTGTTTGGAAAAATGATAATCTCACTCAGGATAATAGTTACGCTAAATAGCAAAATAACAAGAGAGTAACAACGACATCAAATATTATAAAGGGGTAAATATGATACAATAATAATGATGACAACTTGGTAGTATCAAAATATGACTACTCTTTTATAAGAACAACACTCTTTTATTTCACAACTCACTAAAATATTACTCCCACAATATTTTCTCACAAACTAAGAAATAGTTTGTGGATTACTCTCTATTCTCTCTATTGCGCTCTCTATTTTGGTGTGTTTTCAAATGTTCAATTGCTACTCTATTAATAGAGTTTTTGAACTTCTTGATTGAAATAAATGTGGCAACCAATTTCTATAAAGTTAGGTTGCCAACTTTCACCAATATTTGACTAATAATTTGAAAAAATGTGAAAATCAATCTCTACAAAGTTTGGCTACCAACTTTCACCAAAATTTGACTATTAATTTCAACAAATGTGGCTACCAATCCCACCAACATTTGATTTCCACAAATCTCTCCCTCAATTTTGATTTTTCTTCTTTATTCCAAGGATTGATCTCAATCTTTGAAAATCTTCAAATTTGAGAGGCTTTGTAAAGATATCCGCAACTTGATCATGAGATTTCACATACTTGAGTTCTACCTCTTTCTTGGCAATGCATTCTCAGATAAAATGATATCTTGTGTCTATATGCTTGCTCCGATCATGATACATTGAATTCTTGACAACTGCTTGTGCAGATTTGTTGTCAATACAAATCATTGTGGATTCAATTTGTGGCAGATTGAGTTCCTTAAATAATCTCCTCAACCAAATAGCATGGCATTTACATGATGTTGCTTCCACGTATTAAGCTTCACAAGTCGAGAGAGTAACAATGGATTGTTTCTTTGAACTCCAAGAAATAACACAATCACCCAAGAAAAACACAAAAACAAATGTGCTTTTTCTATCATCAACATCTCCCGCATAATCAACATCACAATATCCCACAAGGTTAAAATCATTAGAAGAAGAATAAAATAGTCCAAAGCCGATCGTACCTTTTAGGTAACGAAAAATTCTTTTAGTGTCCTTCAAGTGAGTGGAGGTAGGAGCTTCCATGAAGCGACTTACTGCTCCAACTGGAAAGAGTATATCTGGTCTCGTGCATGTCAAGTACTATCACGATCCAAACCTATGGCCTAGACATGACATGGCGAATGAGGAACCCGAAAGTACCTCAAACAAGCCTCTTAGCATTCTTTTAGCCTTTCATAGGTAGTGATGATAAATAAAGAAACAAAAATCATAATAGCAAGTCTTCAACTTATATATGTCCAATAATACCTCTAACTATTAGATTTAACGGGGCTAAGACAAGTCCCTAGCTCACCCTCAATCATAATAGAAGAAATGCCATAGTAAAATATCTCAATATATCATAATTTAGAAAGATAAAAGAGTATTTTTCCCGGAATATGGAAACTCACCAAAAATAGTCTTCAATGAAATCTCAACTAGCCACGTGGAGGAGAACGAGGAGGAGCACTGGTCCCTACATGGTGATATCATGTAGGCAAAAGAGTATGCGTTAGTACTTTGAATGTACTAAGTATGTAAGGATGCATGAACATTGAGGAAACATTATAACATTTATGTAATATGGAATGTAATGTAATTGTCATGCCCCGGGAGGGTACCCTAGACGTGACCGGCACTCGAAGATCATTGCTGGTCTCCAAGCGAACCATTTGGTCCAATCACACATCCATTCAATATCAAACAATCAGCGGAAAGTTTAAAATAAAGAATAATTTAGTGGACAACTCAAATCAACACTCTAATTCATATAATAAAGGCCATGGGCCAAAAAATCTAACTCCAATATATGTCATTAAAAATAGTTTGACAAGAATATTCCAAAGAAAGAAAGTACTCAATCGACCCATCACTATCTAGTCTATGAAGCTTCTATCAATGACCCATCACTATCTAGTCTATGAAGCTTCTATCACTACTATTTAATTGATGCCAACGACATGTTCATGGATACGTCAAATCAAAATGAAAGGGCTAACTCGACGCAAGAATAACATAAGCGGTGTCCTCTTAATGTAGGGGAGGACTCACCAATACGCTGAGTGTGAATAGATCCTCAATGGTGCTCTTATTGACGATCTCTTAAACCTGTCTCTGCATCATGAAATGATGCAGGTCCAAATGAACATCAGTACATGGAATGTACGAGTATGTAATATGGCAGAATAAAACATACCTCAAGGAAGAACAACGTTGGTTCAAATATCTCAAATCAGAAAGATAAGGGAAACTCAATCAAAGCATCATAAGTCTAAAGTAAGAATACAGTTAGGCAGAGACCAATCACAAATCATCCAATCTAGTCTAATTATGTATGATATAATTCAATTACATTATTCAATCCAATCCAATCATATATCATCCGATCCAATCCAATCATATACAATCGGCTTAATCCAATCATATACAATCCGATCCAATCCAATCACATACCGTTAACTCAAAGTCAATCACATATTATCTAATCCAATCCGATCATATACAATCAACTCAACAATCAACTCAAAGGACTCAACTCAATAAATATGCAAATTAAACTATGCAATGTTTTACAATTCAACTCAATCATCCACAATCACAATCAAGCCAATCATATCAAGCACAATCCATTCAATTGGGAGTTTCTCTAACCGACAACTATCACCATATGAGCGAGTGATAGTACAACAAGCCGACGTTGTTGCCACGTCCGTTCGTACTTTGCCAGGGTATGAACGAATCAACCAATCATGGATCTAATCCAACCAAGTCCTATCATGTCAGGACAGTAATTTAGGAAGCATCCGACTTTAACGGTTCAATCCTCTCCTACGTTTGGCGATGTAGTTTATTGGTTCGAGTATGGACTATACTCTTACCCAATTCGGTGCTCGATACTCCTCCCAAGACTCAATATACTCATATCTATCAGGTGAGTAAAATACTTAAAATACTCATTTAGTCTCATCGGACTCTTTCAAATCAACTCATTTAGTCTCATTGGACTCTTTCAAAACTCAATCAACTCTGGCCTCATCGGACCTTATTTCAAATCGACTCATCTCAAATCATTAAACTCTTCTCTTTAAAATTGATACAATCTCAACTTAATCTCAAAAATTGACATTTTAAAAGTAAAAATGCCCAACTCATTTATACTCAAAATACTCATGTTCAAAATGAGAATTTAAGAGACTTTTTCAAACTCAAGTTATGCTTAAACTCTTTTTAAATCAAAGATGAAAATAATCACTCTTTAAACTAGAAATAGTGTATAAATAGTTTATGCAAAAATGTTCACAAATCATTTATTTTCAAAATGTTCATAAGACTCCAATCAAATCAAATTACGCAAATCACATATCACATAATCAGATTAGACTCCAATCCACTTCACCACACAACCTCCTCATCAACATAATCTCTTCATCAATCATTCTACATATGTTAAATAACCACCATTCACATCATCACTCACACCATCATCAAAACATCATCAAACATCTTGCTCCAAAATCCTTATTTAATTCTATATTCCATTTATAGAAACAAAAGTGAGATTCTCGCTCTACCAATGTTTCATTTCTTTTTATGTCATTCACATTCATAACTATCCCAATTTTCATATAACTCAAAATCAATTTCATCAAACTCATGTAAAAGAATACCTTATTTCACTATGAAAATAATATTATTTTTATTATACATAAAAATCATCAATCTCATCCTCAAGATAATTTATGACCAAAAAGAAATCTCATCTTGGGTTCATGTGAATGAATACATGAATCCATAGTTTCAATAAAGTCAACTCAAGAACATCATTAATACATTTTAGTAATATTCTATAGTTTAGGAAATTTCAAGAAAACCTTCATAGAAGGTTCAAATCTTTCACAAATTCTATCTAACACATCTATGGGCATATGGAAGAACTTAATCCATATTTTAGGTTAACCTTACATACCTTGCTTGAAGATCATCTCATCGGAAACCAAGACTTGACTTGAAGATCTTGAATTCTTGAGCTTTTGAGAGGATTTCTTGTTGGAGATGTGTGGGAGAGAAGAGAATGGAGATAGGGATTTTTAGAGAGAGGCACAAGTCTGAAAAAATGGTCCAAGTCATTCCAAGTGAGGGTATATGTTACATTCCGTATTTTTGCATTTTGGATTATTCGTAAGCTAACGATTATAAATTCAAGGACTTTTAATTTTGAATTTTAAAAGGACATGATTTGTTGTAGATGCCAAGTTATATGAATAATTTATGTGTAGTAAAATACATATCAAGAAGGACCCTTAAGCCAAATCAAAATAGAAGCCATCAAATATGTTTTTCTTAAAGTCACGTTTCGGGTAAGCTGACTTCGGGAGGCCATAACCTCTTTATAATTTGAGAATTTGGGGAAACTCTCAACATGAAAGTTGTAGATAATTGAAATATCTTTCCAACCATAGGTCGTGAGACGAAATGTGATATCGGAGTAATAATATATAGACGTTTTAAGTCTGACAGGCCAAACTAAATAGTGAATTCGGCCCAACTCAATTCTAATCCGGGTCAGGCCCAATACCCACGAAATTAAATCTGATTTTTTGTAACTATTCCTTCATACTTTAGACCAACATAATTCTGGAAATTTCTAGAGAGAGAGAGAAAGGGAGTTCTTGAGAGAAATCCCAAATCCGACCAAAATTCAAGTCCCGAAATCCAAAGCTCATGAAGAGAAAATTGTTGTACGTCGTGTTGGCTTCAATTTGAGCTAGAAATCAGCCAATAAGGAGAAGATTTTATGTGGTGCTGCAAATTTAAGGTAATATTAAAGTCTCCTTTTCATTGTTAACAAGTTTAGTTAGAGTTTTAACGGATTAGAACGGAGAAAATAGTGTTATAAACTAGTTTGGTGATTTGTTGAGAGTTATGGGTTAAAGGGTTGTTTTAGGTAGATTAAATAGATGGAATTATCTTAGTGATGATGTATAATAATGGTTGATATTGTTTTGATGTTGATGAGTTGTTGTTCTTGAATTTGGAGGAAAAAGGTGTATAAAGATTGTGAATGTTCAAATCCGTTTTTGGAATTGAGTAGCTGGTAGTAATTCTGGAATATCTCATTGTGTAGACCTTCGATTTTAGATATTAAACATGTTTTGGAAAGCTAATACACGTACCTACAACTCTTATGATTATGTCTTAGTCTATATCTGCTGTTATTATGTCGAAAACTGAGCATGAATCATAAGACAAATTCTGTCCAGATTCTGGATTGAAAATTCCTTCATGTATAGCTGTTCGTATTTTGATGATATCTCTTTGTAGAAAATGAATTTTGAGTTGATTTCTTTTGCATTGGAAACTTAAGACAGATATATAAGTGTTTCATGAAGGTTATAAAGTCCAGTTTTGCCGTTTTCATTTTCAAAATTTAGATACAACATGAGGTACTTGACTTTCCGAATTTACTGCTTTGGTAACATGAATAATAAATCTTATTTTGTGTCAATATTTTGGATTGTTGATGTTGGTTGATGATTATATGGCCGGTTTGAAAGTGGGAAAAGTGAGCGGTATAGGGGAGGTGCTGTCCAATTTTTTTTAGAAATAACCTACTAACGATAGACTACGTTTTATTCTTGTTCATAGCTTAATCATAGTGCTTAACGTTTTAATATTGGTTGAGACAATATTGGACAACATATACGTATAAACGCTAAAGGTATGTAAAGTTAACATTTTCTTCTTTTGGCATGATCCATATGAAACGAACGAATGACGTATGCTTAAATTCCAAAGAAACTCTTATTCGTAGATATACTCGGATGGCTACCGTTCTTGATTTTCAAAATTTATATTGTTATGTCTTGACTCATGTGTATGATTCCAGCCATCCTAGTTGGTATAACTCATGTTGTGGTATAATTCATATTTTAGTATAATCCATAATTGGTGATTCATAATGACTATTGTCTTGGGTTTCAAATGATGGACTATTTTGCTTATTCTATTAAGTCTCCGATAATGATCAAATTTTACAAGGTTGCTAATGATACCTTATTCGTGCATATTGTTATGGTATTATTCACCGAGTCCTACGATAGGCCGGGTATGTTATCATGTATGGATTCCACTACATTATTCACCGAGTCCCTTACTAGAGGGCCGGGTACGTGATATGATAATATGATATTATGATGATATGACGATATGATTATGGCACCGAGTCCCATAATGGGCCGGGTACGGTATCAGTGTACACTACTCTATTCATCGAGTCCCTTGCTAGAGGGCCGGGTATGGTATATATATACATATGATGATATATTGATATAATTGTGACACCGAGTCCCATAACGGGCCAGGTACGATATATGATGATGATATGCATGTCTTCATTTTATAAGACACAGGTACAGTGATTTATTGATTATGATACTTGACTCCTGAATCTTTATTTCAGATGTGATCTCCTTTACGGTATTTTATGCTTTATATACTCAGTACATAGTTCGTACTGACCCCCTTTTGTTCGGGGGGCTGCATTTCATGCCTGCAGGTACAAATACTCATTTTGGAGAGCCGCCAACTTAGGATTCTACTCAACGGGTTTGAAGTGCTCCATTGTCTCGGAGCCCAAACTTTGGGTACTAATCCTTATAATGTATATATTTGTGTATTTAGGGGTACGACGGGGCCCTGTCCCGTCATATGCTATTGTTAATCCTCTTAGAGGTCTGTAGACACATGAGTGGGTTGTATATAGATGTTGTCCGGTGTACTAGTATGACTTATGTTTTTGGACGTTTACATTCAGAATGGAAGCCTTGTCGGCTTATATATTATGTTATCTTATTTTTGACAATTAAGACTCCCCAAGAAATAAGTGATTTTGGTATATATATAAGTAACAGTTTGAGACGACGTGCTACCCATATAAATCTTATATCATGTTTAATTGCCGATTGACTATAGATAATAGGTGTGTATATGAGGGTCCAATTCGGACACTAATCACGGCCTACGGGGCTAGGTCGTGACAGTATATATGATTAGGGAAAAAGTCCAATTTGCCCTTCCTCAAAAACTTAGAAAACTGGATAAAAACTCTCCTGGCGCTATAGTGGCGCGTCGCGCCACTATAGTGCCAAGCCAAAATAGGCTTAAAATCCTGCACATCTAATAGTGGCGCATCGCGCCAAGGACCAAACTACTGAGGCTTATTTCTGGCGCTATAGTGGCGTGTCACGCCCTTGCAGCGCCAAGCCTAAATTTTTTGGAGTTAGAGTCTAGGCCTGAAATTCCTGATGTACTAGTCTGTAGAAAAAGAATCATAACTTTTGATTCCGAACTCTAAATATTACAATCATGATGGAGTTGGAAAGAAGACTCAAGGACCTTTAATTTGGTAGGTCATGAGCCACCCAGTTCATTATATTCAAAGTGATATAATCATTGAAAGTTGACCCTTATACAAACTCATTCGAAAACTTAGTCGAAACTAATTTTTTGGACTCGACTTGGTGTTAGAGATCTCTTATGATCCTAAAACACATCTAATACACTTCAACTATTTAGGAATTGGTCCTAAATCATATAAAATTGCAAGTCCTTCGATTCGAGTCTACACACACGTGAGGAATTATTCGAGTCTTTGAGGAAACAAATTATGGGGTGTTATAGTAATGCATGCATAATAAATCATAAAGATATCCTTTGAAACATTGATTTTATGGGAAAATAATCATAACCGACATTTAAGACCATGCGAGCTATTATATGGAATCCAACATAACCCCCTACGTTGGCTGGGGAGACTACTTGCCAGGTAGAACTCCGTCAACTTTATTCATTTCTTTAACTTTAACTTTAAGGTCTATTTATGGATCCATTAGCCTAAGCCTACAAGGAATCCTATGTTGGCACATAGTTAATGAGACAAGGGGTTGCTACTAGGATTCCCTTACCGAATTCCACCTCAATGCCCCATTCGGTGCTAAGTCAATCCCACAAAATAGTTTAATACTTTAAAATATTCATAGCATATAACTTGAGAATTCAAACATCATATTCGATAGAATAGTTCATTAAAACATTTGATAATTCAAATATGCAAGAATTGTCCTTATTGCATAAAGAATCTATCATTCATATCATTTCATTATTCTGTCATTTCATAAGACTCCCTTTTGATCATAGATATTGCTTTCATAAACATTCATTTGAAGTCAAATCTTTCAAGTCAAACTTTATTAAAAACATAGTAAGACTAGGTGAGTTCAAATCACTTCAACTTGCAAACATATATGTAAATAAATATACATAAATACTTTGAAATCCATTAATTAAAAATCATGCTTTAAACAACCCACCATGAATTTCAAGAACCTTTAAATAGATAAATAGAGGAATTACTTGCAAACTATCAATTCATACATATGAAATTATGTTGCATCAAAATAGACCAATAATCATTAGTTTAACCAAAATTCATACTATTAAGTAAAAATAAGAATTATCATAAGAAAATATTACTTGAAATCAAGAGGCTTAATTGAAAGAGCTTTTGGACTACATGGGTGAAAGAACCCATGGATAAACACCTACATAACTTAGAGTAAAGTTTAAAGAAAATAAATATAATTTATTATATAATCAAAATACTTTAGGCATGAGAGTGAAAAGAATACTCTCATTGAAGCCTTACATACCTGGAATCCGAAGTTTTAGTCGGAACCGAAAGACTTAATAAACACTCTTGAGTCCTAGCTTTTCTCCTCGCCGGAATATTTTGTGTACTACTCGGAGTATATGAATCACCGGAATAGTATTTTTTCACTACTAAGAACTAAAACTATATTTGAGAATGAGTAAAGAAGTGTATAGAGAGAAGACTTGCTTAAGAAAGCTTGATAAATAAAATAAAGAAATAAGGTGGGTATTTATAGGTGGGAAAGAAAGACCTAACAATAAATAAAATAATTATAAAAAAATTTGAAAATTTAATGGAATATATTGATGTCATGGGTGATGTCAAATGGAGGACTATTGATGCCATGAGTGATGTCAAATGTATCTAGATTTTTTCATGGTAGGTGAAATGAGTTATCTTTGACAGAATACTTTTTTACGGAGCTGTATTTGAATAAGATAAATTCCTTATTAGGATTTGGTGTCTTCATAATAATTGCAGATATAGAAGTCTAGTTTCATGTTATTCAAGAATCAATCAATTTGGAGCATGCTACAGTGAAATATGAATTTTCTTCTACAAACACTCTATTTCGTCACAACACACTATCTTACAATAACTAATTTATTTGACCTAATTAACCTCCGAAAATTAACATATGGTATTCATAAAAGTTGTAGGTAATGATGTTTTAGTTACTCAGAAATTTGAATCACCTAATTTGGACCAAACTATGAAAAGTTATGCCTAAAATACTGAGGCTGTA
This sequence comes from Solanum dulcamara, assembly GCF_947179165.1. Classification (NCBI taxonomy): domain Eukaryota; kingdom Viridiplantae; phylum Streptophyta; class Magnoliopsida; order Solanales; family Solanaceae; genus Solanum; species Solanum dulcamara. Next base: position 6,428,392 of record NC_077237.1, on the reverse strand, counting down.
TCATTTTTAGGCGAGAATTGAAACATCGTATACCACATTTTTAGGGGATATTACAAGTACCTTAGACTCCCCACGAGATTTTTGAAAAAAGTAGGGTCTACCTTTTCTCCATCATCAAACTTTGACAATTTTATTCTACATTCCATTAAGGTATTCACAGGGTTGCAATCGAACATGTTGAACTTCTTCAAAATCTCCTTTGTATAGCTTTCTTGAGATATAAAGATGTCTTCCTCCATTTGTTTCACTTCTAGGTCCAAGTAATATGACATGAGCCCTATGTCCGTCATCTCAAACTTAAGGGACATCGCTTTCTTGAAAGCTTCAAACAAATCTAGGTTATTACCCGTTAGACTAGGATCATCAATATAAAGACAAATATGCAGAATATCTCCATTAGTATAAACTTTAATGTAAAGAGCATATTCGTGGAGACAACGAGTAAATTCATTATCTTGAAAGTACTTGTCAATGCGACTATTCCACTCTCTTGGAGCTTGCTTCAACCTATATAAGACTTTCTTCAACATCAACACCTTATCTTCATGATTTTTTATCACAAAGTCCAAGGGTTGCTCAGCATAGACCTCTTCTTCAAGAACTTCATTAAAGAATGCCGATTTGACATCTTGTTGATAGATTTTTCACTTTATTTGCGCTGCCAAAAAAATCAGCAGACAAATTGTCTCCATGCGGGCAACGAGTGCATAAACTTCATCATAGTCAATGCCATGCCTTTGTTTGTATCCTTTAGCTACAAGTCTTGCCTTGTATCTTTCAACTTCTCCATGAGCATTTTTCTTTGCATTGTATACCCGTTTGACTCCAATTGCTCGGTGATCCTTGGGAAGAGTTATTAATTCCCAAGTATTGTTCTTCTCGATTGACTGGATTTCCCCTACATGGCTTGTCTCCATCTTTTATCTGTAATAGCTTCATTAAAATTCATTGGTTCACTATCAGATACAATACAAAAAAAATCATATTTAGTAACTTTTTTTGTATTATCATAGAGTTCTTGGATGATCCGCATTCTATGCGGCCTTTCACTTGAACTCTCTTGAGTAGACAAACATGTAATATTTGCTGGTGAAGCAGGTAAGGTAATATCATGTGTAGGTTCCATGATCTCCTATTCTTCTTCATCTCCAAAGTATGGAAGAAATCATATGTTCTTTCTTCTTGAGTCTCCTAATTCCATACCGCTTCTTCATCAAATTCAATATCACGACTTACCACTACCTTATTATTATTTGGGTTGTATAACTTGAGGCCTTTTGAACTCGCATCATATCTAATAAACATGTACTTGACACTTCGATCATCAAGTTTAGCTCTCCCTTGATGTGGAATATGAGCATAGGTTATGCTTCCAACGATTCTCAAGTGCTTGACACTTGGATTTCTTCCGCTTCATACCTCTTGAGGCGTTTGATCTCGCACATTTCTTGTTGGAGACCTATTGCTCAAATAAACTGCATAAGAAACAACCTCGACCTAAAATTCTTTTGGCATACTTTTAGCTTTCAACATACATCTAGCCATATTAAGAATTATTCTATTCTTTCTTTCTGTAACTCCATTTTTCTGGGGTGAGTAAGGTACCGTTAGAGGGTGACAAATTCCATGAGATTGAGAAATGTCATTAAATTCTTTTAAAGTGAATTCGCCCCCTCTATCGGACCTTAATGCTTTTATTTCATAGCCTCTTTCTTTTTCTACAGTTGCTTTAAAAATTTTAACAGCAACAAATTTTTTTGATTTTTTCTTCAAGAAATATACACAGGTCTTTCTACTGAAATCATCAATAAAGAGCAAGAAGTATTTACTTTTATCAAAAGAAGGTGGATCAATTGGACCACACATATCGGTGTGTACAAGCTGGAGAGGCTTGATTGCTCTTGACGTGGACTCTTTAGGAAAACTCCTCCTTGCGTGTTTTTTAAGAAGACAAGTTCCACACAACTGATTGCAATGGTTAATTGATGGAATCCCATCATTCATTTTCTTGTCGCCCATTGATCTGAGTGCTTCAAAATTCAAGTGTCCAAATTGCATGTGCCAACACCATGAGTCATCTTACACATTAGCCTTCAAACACTTTACATCAATAGTCTTAATATTCAAAGGAAACAACATATTCTTTGCCATATTCACTTTAGAAATTAAGTTGTTACTTGAATCTCTAAGCCAGAGATGCATATATTTCATATGAATATCATATCCTTTTTCAAGAAGTTGACCCAAACTCAAAATATTACTTTTCAATTTTGGCATATAGTAAACCTCATTAATCAATTAATGGCCACCATCTTTACAAAATATCAAAATTATACCTATCCCTTCAATTTGGACCTTTGAGGTATCTCCAAAAGATACATTACCTTTCACCGTCTTCTTTATCTCCACAAATTTATCTTTGTGTCCACAAATGTGATTATTTGATCCATTGCCAAGATACCATGAACTTCAATCATTTGTATCTTCTTCTTTAAGTGCCATTAACAGTGTTGACTGATCTTCGTCTTTGTTGTTGTCAACAAGGTTATCTTTCTCTTTAACATTGCTACGACATTCCCAAGAGTAATGTCCAAGTTTATGACAGTTATAGCACTCAATTTTAGATTTTTCATACCTCATTTCATAGGTACCTTGATAAGCTCTACGTCCTCTACCTCCTTGTTGTCCACGACCACGACCTTTGAATGATTGGTGGCTTTTATCTTCATTGTTGAATTTGTTAATATAGCTTCTTCCTCTTCCACGGCCACCACGACCACCATGACCACCACGACCCCTAAAGCCTCTCTATTGTCCATTTCCTCTATAACTTTTTACACCTTTTAGATCTTTGAAGAATGTCTGAGTTTTAAGAAATTGTTCTAGTGGCTCTTCTTTTCTCCTTTTCATCTTTTCTTCATGGGCTTGCAAAGAGCCTTCCAATTGCTCTACTGTTATATAGTCTAAATCTTTAGACTCCTCAATAGCACACACCATATAATCAAATTTAGGAGTTAAAGAGCGAAGAATCTTTTCTACCACACACACATCATCTACTTCCTCCCGTACCTTCTTATTGATTCACAACGACCATCAATCTTGAACAAAAATCCAAAATGGATTCAGATTCTTTCATTTTTAAAACTTCAAATTAGAGTTTGAAGTTTTATCTTCTTTACTTTATCAACTCCTTAGAGAGAATTTTGCAAAATCTCTCAAGCTTCTTTTGAGGTGGTTGCATCAGCCACCTTCTCAAACATGCCATCATCCAAATACTGATGGATGAGAGTGAGGGTATGTTAATTGTTTTTTCTTCTCTTTAACAAGACTTCTTTTTCATTTTGGAACAAAGTTTCCTCATTAGCGGGTTTTATATACCCTTTGTTAACAATGTCTCAAACATCTTGAGAGCCAAGAATGACTTTCATTCGTAGACACCATTTTTCATAATTTTCTTTTGTAAGACGGGGGTATTGAATATTATTTGCCATGACTCTGATACCACGATGTTGAAAAAATGATAATCTCACTCTAGATAATATTCACGCTTAATAGAAATAGCAAGAGAGTAACAACGACACCAAATATTATAAAGAGGTAAATATGATACAATAATAATGATGACAACTTGGTAGTATCAAAATATGACTACTCTTTTATAAGAACAACACTCTTTTATTTCACACAACTCACTAAAATATTACTCTCTATTCTCTCTATTGCGCTCTCTATTTTGATGTGTTTTCGAATGTTCAATTGCTACTCTATTTATTGAGTTTTTGAACTTTTTGAATGACATAAATGTGGCAACCAATTTCTACAAAGTTAGGTTACCAACTTTCACTAATATTTGACTAACAATTTGCACAAATATGGAAGCCAATTTCTACAAAATTTGGCTATCAAACTTTTACCAAAATTTGACTATTAATTTCAACAAATGTGGTTACCAATCCCACCAACATTTGATTTCCACAAAGAGGTCCTACTCTAAGTCAAAACAATCTTGGGGCACAAATTCAGTTCAATGAATCTTGTCACGGAAGCCTATATACCTCAACTCAGAAGCACCATGGTAACGTGAACCAATCCAGGAGACGGTGAATGGAAGCTTAATACAGACAGGAGCTACTTAGCTGATGGACAACAAAGCTGGAGCAGGGGACATTGTTAAAATCCTTTAGGTTGACTCAATGCTAGTGGTGAACATGATTCTTGGAAAATGCAAAGTTCCCTGGAAATTTAAACAAGAGATAACATCCATCCAACAAGCTGTCCTCTAACACAGTATCACTCATTTAGGAACATTTTGAAGGTTGTTGAACATGTTTGCAAGAGTTACCATTCTACTAGTAATCTTATGTGTGTAGTTGAAGTCAATTCTACAAACTTAATCCCAATTCCAACAACTATCCATTCTGCAAAAAAAAATTCCCAACAATACATATAAACTTCATGAATCATTTATAAAATTATTCAAAAAAATATCTTTCAATCATTGATTGGGCAAACATTGAGGGAAAATCAAATACAATTCAATTGGGAAAAAATTGGAAAGAAAAGCAAAAACAATTGGACACGCATTGAACCATCCCTGCAGCTTCTCGAAGGCAAAAGATAGAGATGTTAGTTCACGATATGACAGTTCCTCCTGATCTCTCCGTTACGACCTGTGAGGACATCCAAAGTACCCATGTGAATCATTGCAGCTGCAAACTTCCTTGACCAAATGGAACCAAATCTCGCATTATAGTTCACCAATTTAGCAGTTGTCGGGTTTGTCATCAATGACTGATCAGAAATCAACAGTCCCTTTTGACTCTTTAAAGCCAAGTAATATCTGTTATCCAGCCTGTTTGGTGTCAAGGCATCAAGGTTCATGGGATTAGCAGCTCCCATCCCATTTGTAAGTGCTTCTGGTGGACAAATGGACTTCAAGAAGTCTGCATATTCAGGATCAATTGGAAGATTCTGTTGATTGTTTTGAGGATACAAACGGCTAGCAAAAACACCGCAATGTGCAATGCCAATGGAATGCGCGCCAGAGAGGGTCACCATTTCATCAACTGACATACCTTTCCTTGCAAAATTCTTGATGAGTTCCGTGGCATTGACGAAAGGAGAAGGAAGATTAGCCAATGTTTCAGAATCAATAGAAACACGACCATCACGACGTCCAGCTTGGACATCATAGTATATTTTCCCAACTTTGTAGGAACTGTCCCGAGCAGCAAACGCAAGTATGTCTGCACATGAGACGGTTCCAGGGCATGCAGCCTCTAATGCAGCTTTTGCAGCATCAATCACCTCGAAACCTCGTAAACTGTTCTTGTTGGGAATACCTTCCTTCTCAGAATTTGGTCCATCCAATAACACGGATGCATCACACCCCTAATTAAACCACACATGACATATTATCGTTATAAGATACTGTAATCATCAAATCAATAAAGAAAAATATTAGCATTAGATTTGTACGTACCCTGACAAAGCAATCGTGAAAATGTAACCTGATAAGGCCAGCAGCAATTCCTGGATTACGAGACACAGCTCTGTTTACAACATGTTGAACAATGTTTTCGGCATAGGGACAAGTATATCTATAGTAACCAACTTTAATTTGTGGCCGATATGGTGTTCGATAGGCAAGAATAGATGATGAAAATGATAAAATCAAGCAAGCCAAAAGTGCAAGAGCTGAAGCATTGAAGCCTTTGGAATCCATTCTTAATTTTGAGACTCAAAAGACACTATGGTTTTTTCTTAGTAATTAACTTTCCTCAATTGATGGATACAACTTATGAACATATTGGAGTATTTATAGTTTGAGAAATTCTTGAAGAAGTCTATGAACAAAACGTGATAGGTTGTATAATACCAACTGTTTGAAGTATTCTTGAGCTTTGAAGAACTCCACAACTACCATGTCAATTGTCATCCATGAAAACAGTACCTCATCATTTGAATTGCTATAGAGTTTAAGAAATTAGAAATGAAGAGACTTTCGAAATTTTATAGCATGTTATAACATTTGAGTGATTATAATAAAAGTTTCTCATCAAGCATAAATTGCAAATGTATAGCAAATTGTTTTTAGATATAGAAATGTGATTTTCTTTCTGGAACAGACGAAAATAAGAAAGTATGTCCCATAAATTGAAATAAGGAGAGATTTGACTGCACAATTATTAATATCTTGTACTGGAAAACGAAAAACAAATAAGTTCCACTTGGATACTGAATTAGCTTGTTTAATTCATTAGTTGGTTGCCAGTATATATGACTTTCCTATATATTTTATCTAGTTAGTACTAGTATATCTGAAACTTAGTCACAAACTCCTCCAATATTCCTATTTTATAACAAGTAGTGTATTAAAAATAGAATAATCTTGAATCATTGCATTTTTTAAGATTTAATAAGAAAAAAGATTCTTCTAAGTTAAATATATATGTCAAGATAAGAAGAAAAACTAGAAAGTAGATTATATTTTAATAAGCTATATATAGTATGTAGGTTCCCTTGATCATTACCTTCTTTACTATTTCGAGAGTGCTCAACCATAACATAAAAACAATCATGTCTTAAGAAGGAGCAATCTGAAATTAAGGGTGTTATTTGGTACAACGGAAATTGTTTTCTTGAAAAATAAGTGAAATAGTGGCTTGGAAATTAAAATGGCAACTAAAAGTGCCAAAATCTTACTTTGTATAGATTATTGTACGTTAAAGATTAATGTCCCTTCACATGAGAAAGTGACAATGGATCTGACAAACATGAATTGGCCAACCGGACTTAAAAGATCAGCATTTCCTAGAACAGCGATTGGACTGGTTTTGGAGACAATAAAAGTTGCCACGGACTTGAACTTTGGATGTCTTTACTTTTCATGAATGGCATTCAAAGTGCTTTCACTGGTGTTCATCTGTAAATCTTGCAGCAAGAGAACTGTAGTTTTCAGATCTAACACCTTATATTAGTGTAGTGCTCCATAGTTGGAGTCCATGGGTGGTTAGTGTTCGAGTGGGTTAGAGTCCCACATTGGTTGGGAATGGACTCGTAGTCTGCTTATATTGACAAGTACTCCTTTCATTAGCTAACTTTTGAGGTTGGGTTACGCTTAAGTGTCATATTTTTACTCAAGTGTCATATATTTACATAGTATCAGAGCCAGATTCATTTCCATTTGAACTCGGGGTTGTTAGAGCCTCACATTGGTTAGAGAATGGATTGGTGGTCTGCTTATATAGACTTTCCATTTTTACTACCTCTTCTTTCGCGTAAGTGTTGTCTGTAATAAAGCAAAATTCTTCCACACAAAGTGCACAAATTTCTTCATATTTGGAAGCAATTAGAATGCAGGTAACTCCAAGTGAAAATATTTTCAGAAAAGTCAAGATCAATTGTTTTTCATAGATTCAAGATATCTTCTACATATCAACTTTATTAACTGCATGAATCACTTACAAAACAATATTCAAAAAAACTCATTTCAACCAATTGGACAAACATTAGGAAAACTAAAAAACAAATACAATTGGACAAGCATTGAACCATCCTTGCAACTTGAATAGGATGGAAAAGTTGAAATAATACTGAAAAAAACTTCTCAAAGGCAAATGATAGAAATGTTAGTTCACGAAATGACAGTTCCTCCTGATCTCTCCGTTGCGACCTGTGAGGACATCCAATGTACCCATGTGAATCATTGCAGCTGCAAACTTCCTTGACCAAATTGAACCAAATCTCGCATTGTAGTTCACCAACTTAGCTGTTGTTGGGTTTGTCATCAATCCCTGATCCGAAATCAACAATCCCTTTTGACTCTTTAATGCAAAGTAATATCTGTTATCCAACCTGTTTGGTGTCAAGGCATCAAGGTTCATGGGATTAGCAGCTCCTGTCCCATTTGTAAGTGCTTCTGGTGGACAAATGGACTTCAAGAAGTTTGCATATTCAGGATCAATTGGAAGATTGTTTTGAGGGTACAAACGGCTAGCAAAAACACCGCAATGTGCAATGCCAATGGAATGGGCGCCAGAGAGGGTCACCATTTCATCAACAGACATACCTTTCCTTGCAAAATTCTTGATGAGTTCCGTGGCATTGACGAAAGGAGAAGGAAGATTAGTCAATGTTTCAGAGTCAATAGAAACATGTCCATCACGACGTCCAGCTTGGACATCATAGTATATTTTTCCAACTTTGTAGGAACTGTCCCGAGCAGCAAATGCAAGTATGTCTGCACACGAGACAGTTCCAGGACATGCAGCCTCCAGTGCAGCTTTTGCAGCATCAATCACCTCGAAACCTCGTAAACTGTTCTTGTTGGGAATACCTTCCTTCTCGGAATTTGGCCCATCCAATAGTACAGATGCATCACACCCCTGATTAAAGTAGATGACACGTTACCGTTATAGGATAATGTAATCATCAAACTAATAAAAGAAAAAAATTAGCATTAAATTCATACTTACCCTGACAAAGCAATCGTGAAAATGTAACCTGATAAGGCCAGCAGCAATGCCTGGATTACGAGAGACGGCTCTGTTTACAACATGTTGAACAATGTTTTCGGCATAGGGACAAGTATATCTATAGTAACCAACTCTAATTTGTGGCCGATATGGTGTTCGATAGGCAAGAATAGATGATGAAAATGATAAAATCAAGCAAGCCAAAAGTGCAAGAGCTGAAAGGTTGATGCCTTTGGAATCCATTCTTAATTTTGAGACTCAAAAGACACTATGGTTTTTGTCTTTCCTTAAGTGATGGATATAATTTATGAACATATTGGAGTATTTATAGTTTGAGAAATTAATTGAAGGAACCATTCTTATATTATAAAAACAAAACATGATTGCATGTATATTACCAACTGCACTAATGTTGAAGTATTCTTGAGCTAATTATCTGACCTTTGATGAATTCCATAGCTACCACCTTATTATGTCTTCCATGAATTTATCGGTTGACAATATTTTTTACCTTAATTTCTACTTCCATGTTCCATTTTATGTGACACTAATTACAAGAATATCAGTTTATGGGCTTGCAGTACTTAATAGTCAATCAATTCGTTTTTCCGCTTTTTATTGCATACTTCAAGAAGGATAATGATCTATTGTATAGGTAGGGATCGCTATTGGATAAAGCCGCATGAGACACTATTTGCTTATTAGTCTATTCCAAGAGGAATGATCCCTTTCTGTAGTTGAAATAAATTTAACTTTGAATTTTTATTTTATCCTTAATTACCTGCTGCTGAACGGATTTGCACTAACATCATATAAAAATTAGAATATAAACACATGAAGAAGCCAATATTGATATTCAACATACATATAATATAATTTTAGCCTTGTGTTATATACCGTATAATTTATCGATGAAGGTGTGGTTCAGATGAACCTCTTGCGCCCCTTAGACTCGTCATGTCCTTTAATAGGCACTGAAATAACATCATGACATACTTTTATAGATCACTAGTTTCAATTCTTTCTTTCTTAAATCATATTTCCAGTCAAATAACCTCACTTAAACTGAGATGGAGGGTGAAAGTTGTCTTCATATATATATATATATAGGCTGGCAGATAGGAATGATTATATATCAAGAATCATTACTAGTATTGCGCATTAACTTCATGTTTAATCAAATTAATAAAATTGAAATGGTAATTTTGTGGTTTTCTATGTAGTGTTCATAAAAAAAACAAGTTCCACTTGGAGATTGAGTTGGCTTGTTTATTTGATTAGTTGCTACCCAGTATGTGTACCAACTCAATGTATAGCATTCTTAATTTGTAAATAAGTGTTTGACTTTCCTGTTTCATCTGGTTAGGGATGGTTTGATATGTGGAATAATATAGGATAATTAAATGTTAAGTTTGAATTAAATTATACCGTTTGCAAAATATAATATAAATTCAAGGCGGAATGTTCTGGGAGACAATGTACTTGATTCTGTTCGTCACCTAGACGCTTCTACTCAAGACTTTGTCAACTGAACACTTAAAGTTATTAAAACACATTATCTTAAACCCCTCATATCATGTGTGTCTCTCAATAATATTAATGTGGATAACACATTACTATCCACATTAGATATAAATTGACACATCTTTTTTTATTATTATAGTTAATATATATTTTAAAGAAATCTCAAACTCATCTCCAAAGCCTTTTCTTTCTCGTTTTCTTTTCAATTTTTTTCTCTTCCCCATATCTTTTATCATTTTTCTATTTATATCTTATCTTCTCTTCTTTGATTTTTTCTTTCCTTGTAATTTTTTTTTGTTGAAGAGAAATTAGATATAAGCAAAGCTTTGTTATGGTATTTTATTATTTAATGATGGTGAGAAAGTGACTAAAATGGAGGGTGGGAGAAAGAAAAGAAGAAGAACAAAAGATGGGTCACTGTAGAAAAACTCATCCAAAATGCGCTATATAAAATTGCGTTCAATTTTGGAAGGATCAAACATATGTTTTTTTCAAAAACCCATCTAAAATTCACCTTTATTTCACAATCAAGAATCTCTCTCTTTTGCCCTTTTTCTTTTACCCAAAACTAAATAAATATCATTTTCTCCAATTATACTAAAACTCTCAAATGATAGGAAGAATATGAAAAGAAATAAATGAAGAATTTTGTGTAAGAGTATGGAAGAAATAGAAGAAGTGTGTGTATTGATGGTAGGGGTTGGGCACAAATTATAAGAAAGAAGAAGTAGTACACAAGATTGGGGATGGGGAATTATTTTTATTTTTTTTGTTATATTTTTCCTATTAACTTTAATATTTTTTTAAATTAAAAAAATTGTCTTATGCGTGTAACCACGCTTTTTATCTGATTCAGCAAAAAAATGTCACATAAGCTTGGTCATAATCAAAGGGGTTTAAAATAATATATTTTAATAACTTTAAGTATTCAATTGACAAAGTCATGAGTAGAAAAGTCCAAGTAACAAATGGAGTCAAGTACAGAAGATCCTGAATATACTATTCAACTCGAGATTATTTTATCTTACCTTTCAAATAAAATAAATTAATTCAAAAATTATAATTCTCTAATAATTTAATTCGCAAACCACACAATCCTTTAGTGTTGTGTGAAATTTAGTCCACAAAATCCAATATTTCTATTCTGTAGCAAGTAGTGCTAGAAAAAGAGAGAACAAAGACTTGATTCTTTTATTTTTTTGGATTTATTATTTAAAATTAGAAGAAAAAGAAAAATTCTGCTTACAAGTTACATGTATTATACTTCCAAAGAAGAAAAAGTACCAAGTCGATCAAATTAAGTATACGTGCAAATTGCATCATCTTATACTGTTTTGAGAGTGCTCAACCATAACATAGAAACTACTATTCTTCATGATTTAAGAACGATATATATATAGTATGTTCGATGATATGAAGTTAAAGATTGAACGTATCAAATTCAAATTCTGAATTCACTTCTTAATACAAGACTACGAATATTTGACATTAGTATGAAAACTATCTTTTATAATCATGGATTTTCACAAATAGATTCAAGACCGGCCAAAGGATCAAGCCACTAAAATGGAATTTTAGGTCCCAAAATTTTTGTGGGATTGGGGGTTGGGGTGGGTTGCGGGGTGAGACAGGAGGGGGGGGGGGGGGAGCAACAAAATTATACAAAAAGTGGAATTTTGTCCTATGAACTTCTTCAATCAACAAAATGGGTCGAAACATTGTTAAATAGCTCAGATCTTCATCAAATAACTTTAAATTTAATCCATAATCTCGAAAAAACATCCCAACGAACGTTAATCATGAATTTATCAAGAGATTCAACAAATCGCAAGATTTATTTGTGAATTTTCAAACTCTTACAATTCCAATTGGAGTTTTTTTTTTCACTTCAATTCATGATTCAACAATTTTTAAATATGTGATTATAAACATGGATATCACTCTCCATTATTTTCTAAGCATAAAAAAAAATCGAAATATGAGAGCGCTCATCTTGAGATGGACTTACTACTTAGATGGTTTAGCTATCATAATGACAAATGAAGAAAGTATTTTGTTTCTCCGAAATATTTTAAATTAAATACGAAATGAGATAATTAATTAATATGGCAAAATATGGGCTAATTTTAATTATAAGCTTGGGCCAAATAATATAGTGGGAAGTGGACAAATACATGTTTTAGGTCTGTCATTTAACTTGTGTTCGTTTTTTCGAAAAAAATTGCAAGTTTACCGATTCTCTTTGGAAACAACTTCAGACATATATTGAAAATTTGTGTTTGACTTTGAAGTGTAATATTTTTTTCATTCCAACACTAACATCATTTGACAAAATTATATGGTCTCAAATGTTGAAGAAGTCATATAGCCTAAATTTATTTATCAAAATCTTGTTTTAAAGTCATTATATGTGTAGATTTCACTATAGTATATATATTTTTTTCTTCCATGTCCTTTATTCAACTCCTTCGTGGATGCACAAACTCAAAGTCCCTCTTCAATGGCAAAGCACTGCATGCACAGCTACTCAAATTTGGGTCCCAAAATGCAGACATTTTCACAAACAATCACTTGTTCACAATGTACTTAAAACTCAATCAACTCAATGATGCCCAACAACTGTTCGACAGAATGCCTGAAAGAAACATCATTTCTTGGACAACATTGATTTCTACATATTCTCAATTGGGTATGTATGAAAAAGCTTTGGGTTGCTTTAGATCAATGAATCTTGAAGATGGGTTTGCTCCAAATGGTTTTACATATGTGGCTGCTTTATCAGCTTGTAGTAGTTTAGGTGCTGAAAGAACAGGGAAGGAGTTACATGGGAGGATGTTGAAAACTGAGGAAAGTTTAAATAGCTTTGTGACTAATTGTTTGGTTAACTTTTATGGGAAATGTAGGTTGTTGAAGTCAGCTAGGATAGTTTTTGATGGCATTTTGGAACCCAATTCTGTTACTTGGGCTTCTCTGATTTCTTGTTATTTTCATTGTGGGGAGTATAAAGAAGGGTGGAACATGTTCTTGTTGGCATTGAGGGGAGGGGTGATAGTGAATGAGTTTTTCTGTGGGAGTGTTTTGGGTGCTTGTGCTGCGATAAAAAGCTTGCAACTTGGGATGCAAATTCATGGTTTGATTGTCAAGTCTAGTTTGGGGATGGATCAGTTTGTGGTGACTGGTTTGATTAATTTTTACGCTAAATGTGGTCGATTGGAATTGGCACGTCAAGCTTTTGATGAGGCAGATGGACCGGAGTTGCATGCTTGGACTGCGATTATTGGAGGTTGTGTGCAGTTAGGGAGTGGAAGAGAGGCCATTGAACTTTTCTGTAAGTTGCTTTCCTCGGGGTTGAAACCAAGCGAGAGAACATTTTCATCAGTTCTTGGAGCTTTTGCTGATGTAAAAGAAGTTGGAGTTGGGAAACAGATCCATTGCCGGATTGTAAAATTGGGATTCGACTCGTTTAGTTTCGTATGCAATGCTTTGTTGGACTTCTACTCCAAAAGTGACCTATTTGTGGAATCATTAAAGCTCTTTCAAGAAATGAAAGAACATGATGTTGTTAGCTGGAATACGCTAATTGCTGGATGTGTGAGCTCAGGTCGGTATGAAGAAGCTATGAGATTTCTCAGGGAAATGTTGCTTAAGGGTTTCGAACCGAGTCTTTACACATACTCTAGCATTTTGAGCATTTGTGGTGATGTACCAGCTATTGAATGGGGCAAGCAATCCCATTGCCGTGTACTGAAGTCTAGATTTGATTCCAATGTGGTTGTTGACAGCGCCCTCGTTGACATGTATGCTAAATGTGGACGACTTGGTTATGCACGTAAAGTTTTTGACATCCTTCCCGCGAAAAACTTGGTATCTTGGAACACCATGGTTGTTGGATACGCCCAACATGGATTTGGGAAAGAAGCTTTAGAAATTTATGCTATGATGCAGAGCAATGGGGTTAAACCCAACGATATCACATTTCTTGGAGTATTATCTGCCTGTGGACACGTTGGACTTTTAGACAAGGGACTTCACCATTTTACTAGCATGACTAAGGTACACGGAATCATTCCGAGGACAGATCACTTAGCTTGTATAGTTAGTCTATTTGCACGAAAAGGAAAAACAAAAGAAGCTTATGGTTTTATAAAGAGCTTTTCCGGGGAACCAGATAAGGTAGTGTGGCGTTGCCTCTTGTCTGGTTGCAAAGCTAACAGAGACTTCATCTTGGGGAAATATGCTGCTGAAAAGATCCTAGATATCGATCCAGATGATACTTCAGCCTACATTGTATTATCTAACATTTACGCGGAGTTACAGATGTGGAATGAAACAGCCAAAATTAGAAAGCTTATAAAGGAGAAGGCGTTAAAGAAAGAAACTGGACATAGTTGGATTGAATTACAGAATAAAATGTATACATTCTCTGCATGTCATATCATGTCCCTTCAAGAAAGTGATCTGCAGCAAGTTTTGACTGGCTTAACAGCCCAATTATTAGATTCAGGCTATGTCCCTGATCTCATGTTTTCGTTGGATTTTGAGGAGCAAGTTGTCTGATAACGAGTTATTCATCCGTGCTCGGATAACTCGTTATCAGACTAGAATGAATCGACACTGATATGACTAGAAAACTCGGTCTCAAGCCCGAATAGAGGAGGAGGATTACAGACAGTTGACAAGAAGCATAGAGATAGTCTAACTACGATGATCATCTTCATAGATGCAAGAGGATTCATTTAATCGATCCCAATCAGTTTGCTATTAAGAAATAGTTACTATTGAGAGGTCAACAATAGTGAAAGATTGAGTTCTGCCTGAGGGTATTTAGCAACACATCCATTTTTGGGCCTCCTCCAGTTGACCATCCCCAAGACAGTAACACTCCTAGGCATAGGACGAATGATTTTGTAGGTCACTTATAATTAATTTTTTTTAGTTTTATGATTTTTTTACGAGAAATTTGAAAAAATTATTTTTTTCTATTTAAATTATAAGAGAACGAGATCGTATTTCCGGATTAGCTTGATTTGCGGTGCAAAGATGATAATACTGGGATTAGTAATTCTTGAATTATTTGAAACTTATGATTTATTTGGTTCATTACATTAAAGATGGGATATACTCTGTTTTAAATTTTAGCCTTGACCTTCAAGAATATTTCACTACTAATTTGAAATATTTGAAAAAGTTGTTCACTCTCCAAATTGTACCAACTTGTCCATAAAATGGGAGGGGAAGGAGTTGTACTATTCAACTGGGAAATTACCCAATAATTTTTTTTTAATGAAGTTTGGAGAAAATAGAGTGTATGTAATTTTTATTCCTATCTCAACAATAAAGAAATTGTCTCGATAAATTTTTAGCTCAAGAAAAATAATTTAAAGCAATTCAAAAAGATAATAAACAGAAGTAAAAACATTACAAAACATTTTAAATAGTAATTATAAGAAAAATAGGATAAAATAATTTTTTGGGACCAACTACACTAATGAATCATACCTATTGAAGCTGAAACGTGTCAAGCGCTCAACAATCCTAACTTGCACATTTACCACGTAACATTATACTAATCAACGTGGCAAATCAATTAGGGGCGGCAAATCACTGATTCAATATTTTAAAGTAGAATATAAATTTATATATATAAAATAAAATCATAAAATTTATAACTTTAATAATATAATAATATAATATTAAAAAATTTTAAAGCATGAATCAATAATATCTTAATTCTGAATGTAGTCTCTTCTCCAACGCCAATAAAAACCCTACAAATTTCTCTCTTTTTCAACATCTTGCAAATAAATAGAGCAACCTTATCATAGTAGAAAAAAAAAAGAAAATGCAGAGAGCTAAGGAGAAGACCAAGGCCATCGTTGGAGAAAAGGTATTTACACTGTCAAATTTCTCTGATAAATTGCAAAATATTATTATAGAGTGCAAATCTAGACATTTAACTTTGATTTTAGCTGGCAAATAAATATTTTAATTTTAAGAGTGTACATTTAAATATCTCAATTTAATTATAACTGACTGCTAAACTCTTCAATTTGTTCGCATTGTGTTTCTTGAATATTCAATGTTGATGTGAAAAATAAATTTTTGAGGTATATATCTAGATGATCATTTTGCCAGATGAAATATTTAACTCGTACTATGCAAATAATGAAATAAGATATCTAGATGTGAATACTAAGAGTTGAAATATTCAACTCATATTATATTGGGAGGGAATTAAAATGTGTAAATGTACATACTTAAAATTGAAATATGTATTAAGTGTCAATTGAAGTTAAAGTTACATTAAAAGTATTTATTTATATATTATGTATTATAACTGGATTGTTATAGTAAAATATTATTAAATAGTAATAAAAGAGATTTAACTATTCAAGTCATTTTTTAATTCTTGAAATATTCAACTGAGTACTTCATTACTACTCTGATACGAGCATTAGTCAAAAAAATTCTTTAACAACAAGCTCTAGTTTCTTTTGTACTAACAAATTTTTGACAGAGGGAGAGAATGATGACGAGGGATGGGTTAAAGAAAGAGGAGAAAGATGACAAGAAAACTGCTGCTGAGTTGAACAAGAAAGAGGCTAAGGACCAAAATGCAGATGCAAGGTATGCAATGGTGAGCTTAGATTTTTTTTTCCCATAGAGTTTTAGTTATATATATTATGAGCAGTGGCGGTGTAGCTATGTAGGTCATTTGAATATCTGTTGTCTCCTATATTAAAAATAATAAAAATGAAAAGAAAAAATAATATTGTCCACAAAATTTACTGTGTGTCTTTAAGGAATTTAATTCCCTCATTATACTCGAGTTATGAATTATTTTCTCCCAGGATAAAATGGATAAACCGTTAAGGAAGTAGTGGTACCACAAACTTCGATACTTCCAGCGAATTCAAAAGTCAGCTACAAAATTACACACAGACACAATTTTGTTTGTAAGAAAATATATGCAGAAGAGTGAGAAATTTCGATCTCAAAAATTGAGAGGAAGCCTCTCTATTTATAGCCAACAAAGAGTGCAAACTCACTTATTCAGAACAATCTCATTTGTTTAGAACAGGCATGGTGTCTTTTGGAAAAGAAAATATCTGTTCGGAAAGAACAGGTCCTTTCTGAATTCGCGAATTTTAAATTAATTTCGTTTCGCAATCACATTATTTGCCGAAGCCGAAGTCAAGGCAGAGCCGAGGAAACGACGATAGTGACGGTGTGACAACCCTTAAAGAGCTAAAAGAAGTATTTTCTAATATAAGAATAAAGAATTTTCTTTCTTGAACGGAACATATTCTTCATCAAAAATTTGTAATGAGTATATATAGAAAATGTAATAGCTGCTAGCTAGTGTAATTTTTTATGTAGTGTAGGTAACATAAACACACTATTTTTATGCCATAGTTGTGATGATGTACTTCTAGCACTTTTTCTACCTTTTTAATTGATGTGATTCTATTTTAAATTTTCTTTGTTTCTTTCTTCTAAAAGAGGATGATTTTTTCTAAATATGACAGGTATCTTATGTTCAAGACTTTCCAGTTTATGTGATTCTATAAAAAAAAATAGTTCTTTTAGAAAAGAGTAGTTTTTTTCTAAATATGATATAACGCATGTTTAAGATCATAAGTTTAAAAAGCTACGTAAATTTTGTATTCTGATAAACTGATAAGAGACTATAAATATTGAATTATGGTGATCTCAACTTGGAACTATGAACTATGTAAGGTTCTGATATTTTTCCTTTCTTAGGCATGGTGGAGCACAAGGTTACACCACCACCGGAGAGGCGGAATACTCAACAGCCACTTATGATCCAACGAGCGGAGGTGGAGGGCCGGTGATTTTCGACCATCCGACTGTGAAGACTCAAGATCCCAGTTTTCCTTGCTAGCTAGCACCATTAATAATAATAAGAATGGAATGAATAATGTTTTGGCCGGGAGAATTAATTTTTTAGGTCTGTAATGTGGTCTTTGTTTGTCAAAGATTTGGAAGCCATAAATATTGAAATTTAGCAATCATATTTGTTAAAGATTTGGTATACTTGATAAGGTTCACATTTGGCAATCATAAATGTCAAAGATTTGGTAGCCACAATATTTGATATATTCACACTAAGATGTTGAATTTTTGTATCTTCAAATGATATCATCCATGGCATTAAGCAACCCATTTTTTTCTATAAATAGGGAAGTTGGTTATTAGTTGAAACACACCTTGAAGCATATGAAAACATTTATTTTGTAAGAGAGTTAGTGTTGGAAAATACTTGTGTGAACCCTTTCTTTAGAGGGATTTGGTATTTGGGATTAATTAGAGTATTTACTCTAATTTTATACTCTTGTTGATATAGTAAAATCCTTCTCTTTGCCTGTGGATTAGGTCATACTGATCGAACCACGTAAAATTTGAGTCTTCTTTATTTACTTTTACTTTCGTTATTATCAACTTACTATTATCTTTGCTATTGTCATTATAATATTATTTAACTAAATTTTGCATTATCCGAGTTCTCGATCCTAAAAAGGTCAATACTAATAGTCAACATCTTCTATGTTGGTCAATATGTTCATAACTGAATATACGATTATTTAAGTTAATTCTTTGAGATATAATACTCAATATAGCAATTAGTGCCATCAAGTAAGCGTCACCCAACATACAAGATGTATGAGAAATACACCAATCACAGTACTTTTTATTGTACTAATACAAATTGTATAAACTGGATAGAGCAATTAACCACTAACAAAGCCTCACTTCAAAAAAATTATTTAAGAATCCTCGTGCTATCTATGTGTTGATTTTATTCAGATGATCACTTAACAAATAAAATTATTATCACTTTTTTTGTTTGAAGAAAGACAATTTTTTTAAATAATAAATATTTATTAAGTGATGATGTGAGAAATCAATCTTACTATCTAAGCTAATTAGCTCGACTTTTCAACCATTAAAATAGGCATAGTAATAAAATAAAAACAAGATATCTAAATAAATAAAGATAGTATAATTGTCTTAATACAAAACACATTGTGCACCTGTATACTGACTAAAAAATTAACACTATTGTTCATAGTTTTTCTAGCAGCAGAATTGTAAACAAAGTTTATGCATTTGCCTTTGCTTGATTCCCATCTTCTAATCTGGAAGCCCTTTATTCAGAAAACATAAAAGGAAAAAAATATTAAACAACAATAGAAAGGCAAAAACAGCATTCTTTATTATGTCAAAACTATTTTTTTGCTGAAGAGAAATATGGTTTTCAAATTAGTGGATGATCCCAGTGGCGATGTCATACGCAAAAGGAAGACACTCAGAGAATGATAGAGGCAAATAGAGCTTTTGCACATTTTCATTAATCCGTAAACAATATCTATACATCTAGATCTGAAAAAAAATATAAAAAAAGAAAGAATCATAATTGATCGATAGATTTCTCGAAACAAGTAAAAGATGAAAGATAAATCGTAAATCAACTAAGCCACAAGAAGCAACTATTATTACATCATTATATTGTTGCTTTAGTTGAGGGTAATTTATTTGCATATCATATGACTGAAATTATCAATGTCATTTGGCAAACATGGAGTACTAACAACATAGGAAACATACTTAAAAAACAAAAAGAAAGAGAGAACTAGCTAGAGAATATTAATTACCAGTCCATAAGGATGAGAGAATCACTGGAGACCAAGGGCTCCCTCCTCAGCTAACACAATTTCCTTCTCAAGCTTCATTTTGAATGCAAACAATAATGTTAATTAGTAGACATGTACATAGGTTTTAAGCATAATACATAAATAGATATTGGAGAGAGGTAATTAGTTAGGACATGGCACATCTCTAGCTTATCAAGGACAAGAGCATAAATAAAAGAGCATGAAGGACGAGGATTATCGAATAGTGAGTAGTCGCCCTCCTCCCCCCCCCCCCCTAACTCGTTCCTATGATAGAGGGGGGAGTCTGGTGCATCTATCTATTATCTTATTAGTATTATTATTTTTATGTTAGCATTATCTTATCCTTCGATTTTATGGCTACTATTGTTTCATTTACTTTGGCTATCTACCCCTCTTTTACTGTTTTCTTCTTCATTATAATTTTCATCATTGTTGTTTACTCTTGGTCTTCTTTAAAACTTATTCTTGAGCTGAAGATTTATCAGAAACTGTCTCTCTACCCCTTAAGGGTGGGTAAGGTCTTTGACTCTTTGTACAACTCACCCTCCCCATATCCCACTTATGGGGCAATACTGAATATGTTGTTTAGATAGATTGATTTAATTGACTGTTAGCAAAATGTGCTGAGGTAAAAAAGATCAAAATCAGAAATGCAAAATTACCAAATGACACAAGTTGAAATGTCAGAAGGGACCTCAAGCAAATTAAATGTAGGCATGATATAATTATAGTACTGTACCTCCATGAATCTTTTCAATTTGGTATGAAGATCATGATATACTTGTTTCAGGTTTCTTACTGCCTGTAGACACCAATACACAAATTAGGTTTTGTCAGATAACATCTTCGTGATATTTGCTATATGTAGATGGCTACAATATATCATGCACCAAGCAAGGATTTAAATCCAGGATCGAAGTACAAGAGCCAAAAGATAGTAACAAAACTCAAAGGATAAGAAATAAGAAATTAAAGGAGAAAAACCGAGGCTAGGGCTGTGACTTTCCTTGGAAGCGTACTCAATTCAATTCAGTTTGACCATGGGCTCATCATCTGATGCAGAACCGATGCGAGAGGGAGAAGCGGGGATTGATAGCTTTCAAGAACCAGTGGAAAGGAAGTCTGCTGGTAGGAATTCCTCAGGGCGTATTACGGTTTTTCACCGAGGGGTGGATCGAAGCGATTGCAGCGAAGAATTGATCTGAAGCCCAAAAGCGATGATTCACTTGTCCCCCTTGTGCAGGCCCCCGTCAATTCCTTTGAGTTTCGGTCTTGCGACCGTACTCCCCAGGCGGAGTGTTTCACGCGTTAGCTGGGCCCCTGATACGACTATCAGTATGGAAGGATAAGATAAGCAAGAAAACACAACTATACTACCTACTAACCTTCTACCCTAATTTGTATCCGGTGGAAATTAAAGGAAAATATGTTTTGATTAAAGCAGCCACAGCTATGAAGTATTCTTAAATGAATAAGAAAGAACTTCTTCTTTAACACCTTTTCCCACATATAGACTTGAACCATATTAAGGAACACATAAATAGCATTCAAAAGAGGAGCAATACTAATGTGATAACTGAAGCACAACAAATATCGAGAAGTAACAAAAGTCGTAATTAGAGATTAAAGAGTTCAATGGCCATAAATGCATGGGATTGCAGCCAAGATGAAACTCATTTTCATTTGCAGTGAAGTGTTTAGAAAAAACAAGGACATGGATTAAGCATTTATCGAATCAAACAGATTACGTATCAAGCAAGTGAATAGTAAAACCTTAAAAAATAACAAGATGTAGATATATTGCTAATACAGAAAGAATCATACTCATTCTTGGACTTATTGTCAACTGCCTGAATAAAAACAGAACATCCATTTACAAGAGTACATGCTCCAATTCTGCACAAAAGAAGTTGAGCAAATCAATCATTATGAAGAAGAATTCTGATGGCTATTTTAAGAAATAACAAACTCACCATAACGAACTTCCTTTCAGCTTGTGACAATGCATATTTAAAAAATCAAAGTACACAGCTGATGAAGACTCACTAAAATAATTAATGAAAGAAAGTAACACAAATCAATAACCATAAATACTCAAAATTTTAAAAAGAAATGGTTCATATATATATTTCATAACAACAGCGGAAAAACATACATAGTTGTAGTCAAGTTTCGTATAACAGTGCGAGCATCGTGAAAAAAAATATAAACACGGTCTCGGAAGAAAGAAGGAGCCTGATCCTTCTTCAACAAGTAAACGGTTCGAAATTGGCTATTAACTGTACCCTACAAAAAGCACCCCGTATGTTGCTCAGGCTCTTCAAAATGTCAACAGAAAAATAAACTATAGTAAGATACTAAGAATTAGTGCAACATCATTATTATACCTCATCCAAGAGTGATTGAATAAGATGAGCTTGTTGTTGATTGAGAGCACTTATATGCATTTTTTTGCTTTCAAGAAGCTAGAAATTTAAGAGAAAATATGAAATTGGATTTGAAAGTAAATTAAAAAAATATAGTAAAGTGTCGATCGATGCCATCCACTTTCTCAAACTCATCGTCCATCATAATCTGCACATAAAACATGATGCGTATCACAAGAAGAATCGTGACGGAAAACTCTAGAAACTTCAGGCGTCATAATGTTAAGCTTCAATTTTAAGTTTATAAGTTCGAAATCTTACAAAATGCTACTCTCTTTCTTTGTTTCAAAAATAAGTGTTAGAATCTTAAATTGAAACCGATGGAATATCTATTATTTGCTTTCGAAAAAAACTAAACTCAGTAACAAACTTTCTTCTGTGGCTTTTTTTTCAAAATAAAAATCCTTTTATTTCTCCATAACTTGTTACCATAATTATTTTTCCTTTTTTTGGCTTTTACAAATAAAAGTCAAACAAAGTGGACCTCAGGCCAATTCAAAACTACTTCCTCTTTTACTTTCACCTATCCACTATGTTGAAAATAGATATTCTTGTAGATTACATGTTTGACGCACAATAACGGCCTTCACACATAAATGCAAAGGGAAGGTTGTATACCTATACATCCCCTCAGCCTTCTTCACTCTCATGGAGGGATTAAAATTTTCACTAAAAGAGTTTAAAATATAAAAAATATCACAGACGAAAAATTATAGAAATTCAACATCAATTATATAATATAAATAATAATTTAAATCATATATAGATATTGTAATTTTTCACTGAAGGAATATTGGCTCGCCCCTCACCCCAACCCCCAAGTTCAATAAAGTGTCGATGCAATTGACGTACACAAATGTCTGAAAGTTTCGATTTCTGAAAGTCCACAAGCTGCACACAAAACGTGAATGTGTATCACAAGAAGAATTATGAAAAGAACTTCTAGAAACTTCAAGCTACAATTTTGAATTTATGAGTGTAAAATTCTAGAAAATGAGATCATAATAAATTATTTATATAAATGTACTTTTAAATATAAATATACTATTTGAGTTAAAATTATTAAATTCTGTCGAAATGATAATAGAAAATGTTGTCATTGATGTACCTCTTCGTCATTCAAATTTTGATTGAGTGATATGTTATCCATTTTTGTGAATTGGAAACCCAAAAATTGCAGAGGAAATAATAGTTGAGTAGTGATTTACTATTATTTTTTTTCGTTCTCAATCAAACTAAAACATTTAAATTGGAACCAGTATTTATATTTGACTTCACAAAAGACTAAATTGTCTTCTTTGGCTCTTGTCAACTCTTTGACTTGTTTTCATAATTATTTTCCTATTTTTAATTTCACTTCTCTCTAATCTTGTTTCCATAATTATTTTTCCTTTTTTGTCTTTACAAAAGTCAAATAAAGTGGATCTCAGACCAATTTGAGAAGTGTCTATTTTTACTTATTCATTATTTAATTTGGTATATTCTTTAAAAAACAATGAATAGAATGACAAATTGACTAAATTATTCTTTCTTTGACTAAAATAAATTCTGAGTTTTAGACATTGAAAAATGACTATAATTAATAATCTCTTACTAAATTGTGTATCATATTTATTAAATTCATATAAAAAACAATACATAAAGTAAAATGTATGTGTATGATTTATTGTAATATATTTTTTGTTAAACGATTCATTGTAAAATAAATTCAATGAATTCATTGTAAAAATAACTTCATTATGCATAATGTTCATTATTTCTTAATAATCAACTATTATTCATTATATCTTTACTATAAACATTCAATGTATGATGGTGAGTGACTAAACTATATAAGCAACATAGGAAATTTCTTGAAATCATATCTAAAAATGGCTTCTCATTTAAAAGGTGTCACAAAATTAACAATGACATGTCAAATACGTAAAGTATTATGTGAGTACAAAAGAGATCATTCCACCTGCACTCAAAAAGATTTACAGTTGTCGCAACACCGAACTTTTGGATGTAATAAGAAAAGTTAGAGATGATCTTATCGAAATGGGTGATTGTTTTCATTGACCCAAGTGAAGACCGGATGAAAATATTATCTTAGAGAGATTATTAATTTACTAAGTATTAATTTAGTAAGATTTTACTGTAGCCCTGATTACTCATGGTTCATCTTTTTACTGAAAGATGCTTTTGGAACTATTTATTATCTTTCTTGATAGATTATTGTTAGCATGAAATTATATTTTTACTCTTGGTTACCATCCACTTCATTTTTCTATATAATATAATAAAAAGATACTTGTACATCTATTTATTTATTTTAATATCTTTCTTGGTATATTTTTGCTAGCATGAAATTATATTTTTACCCTTGATCGTCCTCCACTTCATCTTTCTATATAATATATAATAAACTAGATAAATATGACCCTGGCTAAACTGCATTTTTTCATAACAAGTCATCATATGATTCGTTTTTCCCATTGAACTTGGTTATAGGATCTCTAGTTCCCAAGTTGGGTTTCCTCATATATGACTCATGGAATTATAGGCTTTAGTCTCATCCCCCTCGATGTGCTCTAGACCTTTTCTCTTGTTAAGGCCTTAGTAAGAGGATCTGCAAGATTATCAAAAAATTGACATAATCAACATTAATGCTACCACTTATCAAATACGATCTTACATTACTGTGTTTCCTCCTTGTAGGTCTAGATTTACCATTGTAATAACGGTTTTGAACTCTACCAATTGCTGCAGTCCTATCACAATGGATTAAAATAGGAGGAATTGGTTTTTCAAAATAAGGTATTTGAAATAATAAATCTCTTAACCAATTCGCTTTCTCACAAGCTAAATCTAAAGCAATTAGTTCAGCTTCCATGGTAGAGTTAGCAATTATAGTTTTCTTTTTTGATTTCCAACAAACAGCACCACCACCCAATGTAAAAATGTAACCAGTTGTAGAACAAGAATCTCCTGCTAGAGTGTTCCAATTTGCATTAGAAAAGCCTTCAAGTACAACATGATATTTTTTATAGAACAAACCACAAGTTTTTGTTCCAATTAAATATCTTATAACTCTTGTTATAGCATGCCAATGTTCATTACCTGACTTGCCCATAAACCTGCTAAGTACTTCTACTGTATATGCAATATCAGGCCTAGTGCAATCAGTCGCATATCTCAAACTTCCAATTAAGCTAGCATACTCCTTTTTTATTTATCACATCATTTTCACTTTGAACAGGAAACAAGTGTACACTTGAATCAAAAGGAGTTAAAACATGCTTGCAATCAAGAAAGTTATATTTTTTTAAAATTTTCTCAACATAATGTGACTGGTCAAGGAAAATGTCACACCCCGATCTCAACAGGGTGTGATGGGCACCCGACCCCATGCTTGGAGCCGAGCGAACCCGCTGCTTCATAGTACATATTTAATCTCTTAGACTTTTACATCAACAAGAAATGAAAAACATAACTAAGCTTCGTGAATTATTTTTTCCAAAATCTATCATCCCATAAAACTCATAACATACGACATAATAACATATCGGCTGGTGACGCTTCTTACAAAGATGACACTCTATACCCACAACTCTGTCTGCAAAGTCTCTAACTTCAAATGAAACATCATAGCGCATAAACTCTGACTCGGCAGCACTCCAGAACAAGTGGAGTTGCCAACCCCGCTAGAACATCTTCTATAATAGCTTCTACTTGTCTGGATGTACCTGCGTGGCATGAAACGCAGCCCCCAATGAAAAGGGGGTCAGTACGAGTAATGTACCGAGTATGTAAGGCATGCAAAATCAGCATAATAAAGAACATAAGGTATGAACAACCATATCGTAGAATCATAGACATATAGTGAGATAAGAGAGTAACCTGTACATATGAGTGCCCTTTTAGGCCAGATGCCATGCATGCTTGTCTTATCATAAAAAAACATTTCTTTTTCATATTCATAGAAAATAGAAGTCATATCACCGAACAACGTCGGCGTGCCCACATATTTCCCGCGTCCGGGCATCCCGCGTCCAGGATGAAAATTACTCCAACTGATCAGGTGGGAATGCGTCTATAGCGCCACATATACACCTCCCCATATCCCCCATATACATATACATATACATATAGACAACATGTAGGAGAGCTCAACGAAAGTCATGTATCTATCGGAGTGACGGAAGGCCGGTAACCTCCGATTATATTATGAATTAATCACGGTCGCTTTGTCTCACCTTGAAGGAACAATTATTATAGGATGAGACTATCAACGAAAGATAATATTAAGAGAATGTAGAATAAGGTCACAATCGCATAAGACGCCAAATCATATACATATCCACATAGGACCAATTTTCAAGACTCGTAGAAAAATCGGAATGAGCTATGATTCAAAATCAAGATAAGAGTCATGTCAAGTACCTTTCAAAAATTACCATGGATTATATCAACATAAAACTTTTGGAATCATATACACGTATTTAAGCACGAGAAAAATATCTTTTGGAAACTCAAGAAAATTGATCATCCTAGTGGCTCTACGAATAGGACTTCCTTGAAATTGTACAAAATGACATATACTTGTCTCAATAAAAATCATGCCAAAAGAAAGTGTAGCTCTATATACTTATGTCAAAACATGCCAAGAGAAAGAAGAGTAAACATTACATACATGAAGCCGTTCTTATCATATCCATCATAGACATATTCTCATCCTCGACATCATCAATGTCGTTGTAAAACATATCCATCGTCATTGTCATAAAAGCTTGTAATATTGTAAACCTTTGTTTTGGGAAACTATAGACATTTTGGAAGACATTGACGGGTTGTAGGAAAAAGTAGTCATTTCCTTGGGACCATTGACACCTAGCTTTTAAAAACAAAGAATATATGGAAGCACTTATGAAACCATAACATCGGAATCATGCCTTGAAAAAAAGGGTAAGCCTTACATACTTATACCCAAGACATGCCAAAAGAAGGAACGATTAGCTTTACATACCTGTACCGCGCCTTACTAGCTTTTCTTATTCTTCCAACTTGTTAGTCTACATTCAAGAGAGTTGACATAGTCATTAGATTCATCACCATATACTCGTCTTAATCCTTCAAACAAATTAACTTCTAATCTGCCGAAATTTCGGCAGCATCTCCCCTATAAATACACCATCCCCAAGATCTCAACTCGGCCACCATTTCAACAATCATATCAACAACAACAACCAGCAGTATATATACAATCCAATCACCTCAACTTTACACAACACAAGCTCCAAACAACTAGCATAAAACTACGATACCAAAATAGAGTTTTTAACCTTTATTTCGTAAAATCTTTAACCATACCAAACGGGGGGTCGTGTGGCTGCAACCAGCAGCAACCACACCCTTTTTAAAATACTTTAAATCCCTGCAACATACAATCCAACCAGCTGCACCCGCAGCGCCTCAACGACCATACACTACGCGACTTCGATTTAGCTACTACGACTTTAATTTAGTAGTTTCCAACATCATGCCTCCTTATACATTTTCTCTGCTTCCAGCCATATTTAGTACACGTAATACACCTCATAACAACATCATAAACTCCAATTTGAAAGGAGAGACCTTACCTTTACCGAAACTCTCCAAAACTTGCCTCGGAAGCATTCCTAGCGCGGCTAAAACTTTGGGGCTGTTCGGTGACGTTTTGGGCTGCTCCAAACCATAAAATTTCATTACCAATACCTTCATAACACCTTGGTACACCCTAGATAATTAATTCACGAAGCAAAATCGGAGACTTACCTTTTTTTTCCTTGGCCGAACCTATTCTTTCTCTAGCTTCAAGTTTCTTCTCTTCCTTTCTCTCCAGAACTCTCTTGAATCCTCTTGTTGATAAAGAAAACTTAATTGATAAATATGACTTAAAAGTCATCAACATATATATATATATATAAGTCACTTAATTAATGGGCTAAGTTCCAAGACTTGGGCCCTTTCCTTGTGTTGGGCCTCTCTTATTATTTTGATTTCTTTCAAAGCCCAATCCCTTGGCCCATATGTTTTCATAAACTACATTTTGTGAACTTCCAACTTATATATATATATATATATATATATATATATATATATATATATATATTTTCCTTATTCTTTTTTTTTCAATATTTCCATCTCCAAAATTCCATAACCAACTTATGTATCAAACAAGACCAAAACGTATCATTATCCTTCACTTGTTACAATTATTCCAAATGTCCAAATGTACAAAAATATGGATTGTAACATTCTCCCCCACTTTAGAACATTCGTCCTCGAATGTTAAATAAAACCTTCTTCAAAATCTTATTGAGACTATAAGGAAAATTCCTTTCTTCCCCACTAGTGATTAGTTAGCGCTCACACTCATTTCAACTTCTCCATCTGAAAGTACTTGTACTCCAGTGACCCGTGTTTCTAGCTCTGTTATAACACTATCTTCATTCTAGTGGATACCACTTATTCCACTTAATGGGCTCGCAACGCGTCAATGATTTTGCAGAGCTACGTCCCTCATCCTTGAGGGGTCTTTATACTTTTCACGGCGAAATCACATATCCACAATACTTCTTTATATCTCATAAGCTTTTATCCTTGTCGGGTACCTGAGGTTAACTTCTAATTCTTCTCAATCTCATGTCAATTCTATTTTAATAATGGTCTTATCTTCTCGCCTTTTCATACTACTCCTTCCATTCGGAGCTATCTATTCCCTTTTTCTTTCTAGAAAATTCCGACAGAGTTTCCTCTATATTCCTTACTATCTCAAACCTGCACTCAGGAAATACCAACAATGCCATGCAAGGCCAACATATATATATATATATATATCCATATCATATCATATCACATTCGCAGTGCCTCACAGGGCTAATATATACATATATTTATAACATCTCATGTCCCAGCCGCACAGGGCTTCCTACATTAGGCCGAAACAAAAATGACAACTTGCCCCATATAACTAGCAAAAACTGTACTTATCACTCTCCTATACCTATGATCGATCAGTCCCCAGCTCAATCCGGTGACCTAGGAGGTGAAGTATGTTCTCCGTCACTATCTGGATGCCATTTGCTTGCCTGTTCCTCATCGTCTTCCTCGCTTGAATCCAAAATATATTGATAGCCAGGAAATTCTTGGTTCACCGACGACCAAGATAGAAGGCTCGAATATATCGTAACACTTACCGTAGGAGCTGGCTTGACATAGTGTTCGGTCATAAGAGCAGCTGGCGTGGCTTCTAGAACCACTTTCCTGGTCATCAGATGCTCTTGGGAACCTGTCGTTGAGCCTTCTGAAGGATCGGTCTCTATAACATAATCAGGGTCTTCAGAGGGATCCATTTCAATCGAATAACTAGGGCTCCGCCTGCTTGGTCCTGGAGTCTGAGGTCCCATGTGTACCCTAGGGACCTTCTCCGCACCCCCTATACTGTCTAGAGCTGGTCTCTTCATCTCCCACCACAGCCTGTACCCACCTGCAAGAAAGAGGGTCAGAAACAAGCTTCCCGTAGAGGTCTGACCGTACATCTCGTAGTCCGTTAGAAGGAGATTATCCTGATAGACAGCTCTATCGCACGATCTAAGATAATATCCTAAATGTCCTATAGCCTCCTGTTTATAAATGTGGCCGGCTTCACATCCATAAACAAGACTCTACTAGACACGACTTTGCAGACAACCCTTTGACCGACCTGCTCTGATACCACTTTGTCACACCCCGATCTCAACAGGGTGTGATGGGCACCCGACCCCATGCTTGGAGCCGAGCGAACCCGCTGCTTCATAGTACATATTTAATCTCTTAGACTTTTACATCAACAAGAAATGAAAAACATAACTAAGCTTCGTGAATTATTTTTTCCAAAATCTATCATCCCATAAAACTCATAACATACGACATAATAACATATCGGCTGGTGACGCTGCTTACAAAGATGACACTCTATACCCACAACTCTGTCTGCAAAGTCTCTAACTTCGAATGAAACATCATAGCGCATAAACTCTGACTCGGCAGCACTCCAGAACAAGTGGAGTTGCCAACCCCGCTAGAACATCTTCTATAGTAGCTTCTACTTGTCTGGATGTACCTGCGTGGCATGAAACGCAGCCCCCAATGAAAAGGGGGTCAGTACGAGTAATGTACCGAGTATGTAAGGCATGCAAAATCAGCATAATAAAGAACATAAGGTATGAACAACCATATCGTAGAATCATAGACATATAGTGAGATAAGAGAGTAACCTATACATATGAGTGCCCTTTTAGGCCAGATGTCATGCATGCTTGTCTTATCATAAAAAAACATTTCTTTTTCATATTCATAGAAAATAGAAGTCATATCACCGAACAACGTCGGCGTGCCCACATATTTCCCGCGTCCGGGCATCCCGCGTCCAGGATGAAAATTACTCCAACTGATCAGGTGGGAATGCGTCTATAGCGCCACATATACACCTCCCCATATCCCCCATATACATATACATATACATATAGACAACATGCAGGAGAGCTCAACGAAAGTCATGTATCTATCGGAGTGACGGAAGGCCGGTAACCTCCGATTATATTATGAATTAATCACGGTCGCTTTGTCTCACCTTGAAGGAACAATTATTATAGGATGAGACTATCAACGAAAGATAATATTAAGAGAACGTAGAATAAGGTCACAATCTCATAAGACGCCAAATCGTATACATATCCACATAGGACCAATTTTCAAGACTCGTAGAAAAATCGGAATGAGCTATGATTCAAAATCAAGATAAGAGTCATGTCAAGTACCTTTCGAAAATTACCATGGATTATATCAACATAAAACTTTTGGAATCATATACACGTATTTAAGCACGAGAAAAATATCTTTTGGAAACTCAAGAAAATTGACCATCCTAGTGGCTCTACGAATAGGACTTCCTTGAAATTGTACAAAATGACATATACTTGTCTCAATAAAAATCATGCCAAAAGAAAGTGTAGCTCTATATACTTATGTCAAAACATGCCAAGAGAAAGAAGAGTAAACATTACATACATGAAGCCGTTCTTATCATATCCATCATAGACATATTCTCATCCTCGACATCATCAATGTCGTTGTAAAACATATCCATCGTCATTGCCATAAAAGCTTGTAATATTGTAAACCTTTGTTTTGGAAAACTATAGACATTTTGGAAGACATTGACGGGTTGTAGGAAAAAGTAGTCATTTCCTTGGAACCATTGACACCTAGCTTTTAAAAACAAAGAATATATGGAAGCATTTATGAAACCATAACATCGGAATCATGCCTTGAAAAAAAGGGTAAGCCTTACATACTTATACCCAAGACATGCCAAAAGAAGGAACGATTAGCTTTACATACCTGTACCGCGCCTTACTAGCTTTTCTTATTCTTCCAACTTGTTAGTCTACATTCAAGAGAGTTGACATAGTCATTAGATTCATCACCATATACTCGTCTTAATCCTTCAAACAAATTAACTTCTAATCTGCCGAAATTTCGGCAGCATCTCCCCTATAAATACACCATCCCCAAGATCTCAACTCGGCCACCATTTCAACAATCATATCAACAACAACAACAACCAGCAGTATATATACAATCCAATCAACTCAACTTTACACAACACAAGCTCCAAACAACTAGCATAAAACTACGATACCAAAATAGAGTTTTTAACCTTTATTTCGTAAAATCTTTAACCATACCAAACGGGGGGTCGTGTGGCTGCAACCAGCAGCAACCACACCCTTTTTAAAATACTTTAAATCCCTGCAACATACAATCCAACCAGCTGCACCCGCAGCGCCTCAACGACCATACACTACGCGACTTCGATTTAGCTACTACGACTTTAATTTAGTAGTTTCCAACATCATGCCTCCTTATACATTTTCTCTGCTTCCAGCCATATTTAGGACACGTAATACACCTCATAACAACATCAT
Organism: Solanum dulcamara; assembly: GCF_947179165.1. Lineage (NCBI taxonomy): Eukaryota > Viridiplantae > Streptophyta > Magnoliopsida > Solanales > Solanaceae > Solanum > Solanum dulcamara. The sequence goes on along the minus strand of NC_077237.1, from coordinate 6,396,275 downwards.
AAACTCCAATTTGAAAGGAGAGACCTTACCTTTACCGAAACTCTCCAAAACTTGCCTCGGAAGCTTTCCTAGCGCGGCTAAAACTTTGGGGCTGTTCGGTGACGTTTTGGGCTGCTCCAAACCATAAAATTTCATTACCAATACCTTCATAACACCTTGGTACACCCTAGATAATTAATTCACGAAGCAAAATCGGAGACTTACCTTTTTTTTCCTTGGCCGAACCTATTCTTTCTCTAGCTTCAAGTTTCTTCTCTTCCTTTCTCTCCAGAACTCTCTTGAATCCTCTTGTTGATAAAGAAAACTTAATGGATAAATATGACTTAAAAGTCATCAACATATATATATATATATATATATATATATATATAAGTCACTTAATTAATGGGCTAAGTTCCAAGACTTGGGCCCTTTCCTTGTGTTGGGCCTCTCTTATTATTTTGATTTCTTTCAAAGCCCAATCCCTTGGCCCATATGTTTTCATAAACTACATTTTGTGAACTTCCAACTTATATATATATATATATATATATATATATATATATATATATATATATATATATATATATATATATATATATATATATATATTTTCCTTATTCTTTTTTTTTTTCAATATTTCCATCTCCAAAATTCCATAACCAACTTATGTATCAAACAAGACCAAAACGTATCATTATCCTTCACTTGTTACAATTATTCCAAATGTCCAAATGTACAAAAATATAGATTGTAACATTCTCCCCCACTTTAGAACATTCGTCCTCGAATGTTAAATAAAACCTTCTTCAAAATCTTATTGAGACTATAAGGAAAATTCCTTTCTTCCCCACTAGTGATTAGTTAGCGCTCACACTCATTTCAACTTCTCCATCTGAAAGTACTTGTACTCCAGTGACCCGTGTTTCTAGCTCTGTTATAACACTATCTTCATTCTAGTGGATACCACTTATTCCACTTAATGGGCTCGCAACGCGTCAATGATTTTGCAGAGCTACGTCCCTCATCCTTGAGGGGTCTTTATACTTTTCACGGCGAAATCACATATCCACAATACTTCTTTATATCTCATAAGCTTTTATCCTTGTCGGGTACCTGAGGTTAACTTCTAATTCTTCTCAATCTCATGTCAATTCTATTTTAATAATGGTCTTATCTTCTCGCCTTTTCATACTACTCCTTCCATTCGGAGCTATCTATTCCCTTTTTCTTTCTAGAAAATTCTGACAGAGTTTCCTCTATATTCCTTACTATCTCAAACCTGCACTCAGGAAATACCAACAATGCCATGCAAGGCCAACATATATATATATATATCCATATCATATCATATCACATTCGCAGTGCCTCACAGGGCTAATATATACATATATTTATAACATCTCATGTCCCAGCCGCACAGGGCTTCCTACATTAGGCCGAAACAAAAATGACAACTTGCCCCATATAACTAGCAAAAACTGTACTTATCACTCTCCTATACCTATGATCGATCAGTCCCCAGCTCAATCCGGTGATCTAGGAGGTGAAGTATGTTCCCCGTCACTATCTGGATGCCATTTGCTTGCCTGTTCCTCATCGTCTTCCTCGCTTGAATCCAAAATATATTGATAGCCAGGAAATTCTTGGTTCACCGACGACCAAGATAGAAGGCTCGAATATATCGTAACACTTACCGTAGGAGCTGGCTTGACATAGTGTTCGGTCATAAGAGCAGCTGGCGTGGCTTCTAGAACCACTTTCCTGGTCATCAGATGCTCTTGGGAACCTGTCGTTGAGCCTTCTGAAGGATCGGTCTCTATAACATAATCAGGGTCTTCAGAGGGATCCGTTTCAATCGAATAACTAGGGCTCCGCCTGCTTGGTCCTGGAGTCTAAGGTCCCATGTGTACCCTAGGGACCTTCTCCGCACCCCCTATACTGTCTAGAGCTGGTCTCTTCATCTCCCACCACAGCCTGTACCCACCTGCAAGAAAGAGGGTCAGAAACAAGCTTCCCGTAGAGGTCTGACCGTACATCTCGTAGTCCGTTAGAAGGAGATTATCCTGATAGACAGCTCTATCGCACGATCTAAGATAATATCCTAAATGTCCTATAGCCTCCTGTTTATAAATGTGGCCGGCTTCACATCCATAAACAAGACTCTACTAGACACGACTTTGCAGACAACCCTTTGACCGACCTGCTCTGATACCACTTTGTCACACCCCGATCTCAACAGGGTGTGATGGGAACCCGACCCCATGCTTGGAGCCGAGCGAACCCGCTGCTTCATAGTACATATTTAATCTCTTAGACTTTTACATCAACAAGAAATGAAAAACATAACTAAGCTTCGTGAATTATTTTTTCCAAAATCTATCATCCCATAAAACTCATAACATACGACATAATAACATATCGGCTGGTGACGCTGCTTACAAAGATGACACTCTATACCCACAACTCTGTCTGCAAAGTCTCTAACTTCGAATGAAACATCATAGCGCATAAACTCTGACTCGGCAGCACTCCAGAACAAGTGGAGTTGCCAACCCCGCTAGAACATCTTCTATAGTAGCTTCTACTTGTCTGGATGTACCTGCGTGGCATGAAACGCAGCCCCCAATGAAAAGGGGGTCAGTACGAGTAATGTACCGAGTATGTAAGGCATGCAAAATCAGCATAATAAAGAACATAAGGTATGAACAACCATATCGTAGAATCATAGACATAAAGTGAGATAAGAGAGTAACCTGTACATATGAGTGCCCTTTTAGGCCAGATGTCATGCATGCTTGTCTTATCATAAAAAAACATTTCTTTTTCATATTCATAGAAAATAGAAGTCATATCACCGAACAACGTCGGCGTGCCCACATATTTCCCGCGTCCGGGCATCCCGCGTCCAGGATGAAAATTACTCTAACTGATCAGGTGGGAATGCGTCTATAGCGCCACATATACACCTCCCCATATCCCCCATATACATATACATATACATATAGACAACATGCAGGAGAGCTCAACGAAAGTCATGTATCTATCGGAGTGACGGAAGGCCGGTAACCTCCGATTATATTATGAATTAATCACGGTCGCTTTGTCTCACCTTGAAGGAACAATTATTATAGGATGAGACTATCAACGAAAGATAATATTAAGAGAACGTAGAATAAGGTCACAATCTCATAAGACGCCAAATCGTATACATATCCACATAGGACCAATTTTCAAGACTCGTAGAAAAATTGGAATGAGCTATGATTCAAAATCAAGATAAGAGTCATGTCATGTACCTTTCGAAAATTACCATGGATTATATCAACATAAAACTTTTGGAATCATATACACGTATTTAAGCACGAGAAAAATATCTTTTGGAAACTCAAGAAAATTGACCATCCTAGTGGCTCTACGAATAGGACTTCCTTGAAATTGTACAAAATGACATATACTTGTCTCAATAAAAATCATGCCAAAAGAAAGTGTAGCTCTATATACTTATGTCAAAACATGCCAAGAGAAAGAAGAGTAAACATTACATACATGAAGCCGTTCTTATCATATCCATCATAGACATATTCTCATCCTCGACATCATCAATGTCGTTGTAAAACATATCCATCGTCATTGCCATAAAAGCTTGTAATATTGTAAACCTTTGTTTTGGAAAACTATAGACATTTTGGAAGACATTGACGGGTTGTAGGAAAAAGTAGTCATTTCCTTGGGACCATTGACACCTAGCTTTTAAAAACAAAGAATATATGGAAGCACTTATGAAACCATAACATCGGAATCATGCCTTGAAAAAAAGGGTAAGCCTTACATACTTATACCCAAGACATGCCAAAAGAAGGAACGATTAGCTTTACATACCTGTACCGCGCCTTACTAGCTTTTCTTATTCTTCCAACTTGTTAGTCTACATTCAAGAGAGTTGACATAGTCATTAGATTCATCACCATATACTCGTCTTAATCCTTCAAACAAATTAACTTCTAATCTGCCGAAATTTCGGCAGCATCTCCCCTATAAATACATCATCCCCAAGATCTCAACTCGGCCACCATTTCAACAATCATATCAACAACAACAACCAGCAGTATATATACAATCCAATCACCTCAACTTTACACAACACAAGCTCCAAACAACTAGCATAAAACTACGATACCAAAATAGAGTTTTTAACCTTTATTTCGTAAAATCTTTAACCATACCAAACGGGGGGTCGTGTGGCTGCAACCAGCAGCAACCACACCCTTTTTAAAATACTTTAAATCCCTGCAACATACAATCCAACCAGCTGCACCCGCAGCGCCTCAACGACCATACACTACGCGACTTCGATTTAGCTACTACGACTTTAATTTAGTAGTTTCCAACATCATGCCTCCTTATACATTTTCTCTGCTTCCAGCCATATTTAGGACACGTAATACACCTCATAACAACATCATAAACTCCAATTTGAAAGGAGAGACCTTACCTTTACCGAAACTCTCCAAAACTTGCCTCGGAAGCTCTCCTAGCGCAGCTAAAACTTTGGGGCTGTTCGGTGACGTTTTGGGCTGCTCCAAACCATAAAATTCCATTACCAATACCTTCATAACACCTTGGTACACCCTAGATAATTAATTCACGAAGCAAAATCGGAGACTTACCTTTTTTTTCCTTGGCCGAACCTATTCTTTCTCTAGCTTCAAGTTTCTTCTCTTCCTTTCTCTCCAGAACTCTCTTGAATCCTCTTGTTGATAAAGAAAACTTAATGGATAAATATGACTTAAAAGTCATCAACATATATATATATATATATATAAGTCACTTAATTAATGGGCTAAGTTCCAAGACTTGGGCCCTTTCCTTGTGTTGGGCCTCTCTTATTATTTTGATTTCTTTCAAAGCCCAATCCCTTGGCCCATATGTTTTCATAAACTACATTTTGTGAACTTCCAACTTATATATATATATATATATATATATATATATATATATATATTCCTTATTCTTTTTTTTTCAATATTTCCATCTCCAAAATTCCATAACCAACTTATGTATCAAACAAGACCAAAACGTATCATTATCCTTCACTTGTTACAATTATTCCAAATGTCCAAATGTACAAAAATATGGATTGTAACAGAAAATTCCATCACATGATCTAGTAATTTTTATTCCAAGAATAAAATTTGTCTCACCAAGATCTTTAATATCAAAATGGCTTCTAAGAATATTCTTAGTATCAGCAATAACATTCATATTAGAGCCAAAGATCAATAAATCATCAACATATAGGCAAATAATAACATGTGTATTAATCCAAAACTTATGATATATGCACTTATCACACTCATTTGTTTTAAAATCATTTTCAATCATGAAGGAATCAAACTTATCATGTCATTGCTTTAGTGCATGTTTCAAGCCATATAAGAATTTAGTAAGTTTACATATATACTTTGCTTTCTTAGCCGGCTTCAACAAAACCTTCAGGTTATTCTATATAAATTTCTTTATTAAGGTCTCCATTTAAAAAAGCAGTTTTTACATCTATTTGATAAATATGCAAATAAAAAATTGCAACCATAGCAATTAAAAGTCTAATGGATGTAATTCTAGTAACCGAAGAAAAAGTATCAAAAAACTCTAGGCCTTCTAGTTGCTTAAATCTTTTAACAACTAGTTTAGCCTTATATTTATCAATAGATCCATCCGATTTTAACTATTTGCGTAAGACCCTTTTGCAACCAATTGTTTTACAACCCGGTGGTAAATCAACTAACTTCCAAGTTTTATTAGAAATTAGTGATTCCATTTCATCATTTACAGCATCTTTCCAAAAAAAAGAATCATGTGAAGATAAAGCTTCTTGTAAAGTGAAAGGGTCATCTCCAACTTTAAAAACATACAAATCAGGACAAATTTTTTTTCCTACACTAGCTCTTTTACTTCTTCTTAACTCAAAATCATCAATTTCTTTATTTTTTAAAGTGGAAGAAGAAGAAATAGGTAGTGATAAAATATTTTGTTCAATCCTTTGACCCCCACTATTTTTAGAATCAAAAAAAAAATTATTTTTATGAAAAATAGCATCACCTGATTCTATTATAATATTATCTTCAAGATTAAAAAATTTATAGGTTGTACTATTTGAAGCATAACCAAAAAAATCACAAGTAGTAAATTTCTTACCCAATTTTGTAACCTTGGTATCCATTAGCCTCACAAAGGCTAGACAACCCCAAACTCTTAGATATCTCAAACTTAGTTTTTGACCTTTACACAACTCAAAATGTGTTAGTTTAATCTTTTTATGAGGCACTCGATTTAACACATAGCGCACAGTCAAAATAGTTTCATCCCAAAAATTTAAAGGTGTATTTTTTTATTATTATTATTTTTTTTACGGGAACAGACCCTACACGAGGCTCCCACCTCTCGTGCACAGCCAGGGGTTGAGCCGCACACCCCCAAGCCTTATTATACATAAAACAGAAAAATACACGGAGGGGGACATAAATCTAACCTCCAATCCTATGGTGGTTCATAAGTCGGTCATCCTACTAAGGTCAGCCAACTCATCCCTGATACAAACACACGAAAAGGAAACCTAGAAACTATGCACCTAAAGAAGAGGACTCCTCTCGATACACAAAAACTAGGAAAGCATAAATAAGGGAGACTCGCCCTTTACATAAAATAAAGGAAAAATCTAAATAAAACTGGGGATGAATCCTCATAAAAGCTATATACATTTTAGCGTCAACGAGGATCATCAAATAACATAGCTAAAAATATAGCATGGAGACAAACACTGCAATTGGGCGCTCAATCCAATGCTGCAACACTAGTAGTAGATCATGGAGGCTTCTTAATCCTTTTGGTCTTCCTCCGTCTAAAGCTAGGTAGGCCGGCTCTATCTAGCATGTAGTATCCTCGTGTACCCCGAGGTAGCTGCTGGAGGGTGGTGTAGTGGCCTGGAGTGGTAAGAGTGTGACTGTGCTTGGAGAGAGCATCCGCAGTGAAGTTTGCCTCCCTGTATACATGCTTGCAAGAAAAGAAAACAAATAATTCGGAAATATCAACAAGGTCATGAGTTATCCGGTGAAGGCTCCACGGAGGTTTCGTCTGATGATTGATCCATTTAGTGATCAACTCCGAGTCGACTTCTAGGATAACATGCTGAAAGCCCTGTTGAATGCACCATTTAAGCCCATAAACTGCCGCCTCTAGTTCGGCTTGATTGTTGGTTCCCTCCCCTAACGGTATGGCGTAGGAGAAAATGAATCTACCCATATGATGGTGTATTTGAATCAATAAATATGACATTAGACAATTCAACCAAAGTTCTATTTTTTTCTTTCCGCTACACCATTAGATGAAGAAGAATAAGAAGGAGTAGTTTCATGAATTATTCTCAATGATCTAACAAAAGAATTAAACTCATTTCACTCATATCCAAGGCCTCTATCACTTCTAATTATTTTTATTTTCTTTTCAAACTGATTTTCAACCTCATGGAGAAAAAAAATTAAAATTTTCAAAAGAATCACTTTTATTTTTCATCAAGTAAACATATGTAAACTTAGAAAAATCATCAATGAAAGTGATAAAATATCTATTTTTTCCACGGGTTAAAATTCCTCCAAGTTCACAAATATCAGTATATTCATATAATACTTCCACTTTGATATGTTCTAATAATATAGAAAAAGCTAAACTTTATCATTTATTTCCTAATTTCACGTGAAGTGTTTGGTTTGGTTTGGGACAACTTGGATAGTTATTAAATAATAATGTTTGGCAAAAGAACACTATGGAAAGACATTCTTTCTAGTCAAAGGTGATGACAGAAAGTAAAGTAAGCAATATTCTTGAGATTTCTTAAAAAAAAAAAGATATAGACTAGGCCATTGTCTTTTACATGCCTTTAAAAAATATATATAAGATTGGGGTTGATTGGATAATATGATTGGTCAAGAGGCTTGATTTGGGATAGAATTGATGAATTGACAGAGGTCCAAACGAGACTGGTCGATATGATTAGATTGAATTGATTGGATAGAGTTTTATGAGCATTGAGTCTTGGGAGGAGTATCGAGCACCGAATTGAGTAAGAGTAAGTAATAACTCGAATCCAATAACTACGTCGCCAAACGTAGGAAGGAATTGGACCGTTAAAGTCGGATGTTTTCCAAATTACTGTCCTGATATAATAGGACTTGATAGGTTATGAATTTATGATTTGTTGATTCGTTCGTACCCTGGCAAGGTATGAACGGATGTGGCAACAACGTCGGCTTGTTGTACTATCACTGGCTCATAAGTGATGGTTGTCGGATAAGAGAAACTCTCATATAGGTCTTGATAGTACTCTAAGTCGAATTGGGATGGATTGGGCTGGATTGTATGTGATTGGTCCTGTCTAAATTATATTTTGTTTAGACTCAGAACATCTTGATTGAGTTGTACCTTCTTCTGAGTTGAGATTGTGAGTTGATTTGATCCCACCTTGATGTATGTTTCATTCGGCCATTTTACATACTTGTACATTCCACGTACTGACGCCATTTGGCCTGCATCATTTCATGATGCAGAGACAGGTACTAGAGATCATCAACAGGCGCATCGTTGAAGATCTATTCACTTCCAGCTAGTTGGTGAGTCCTCCTTGTTTTCGGAGGATACCGCAGTTATCTTTTCAGCTTTGAGTTAGTTTTCCTTTATTTTGATTTGTGGTAGCCATGAATTTGTCATTGGCACCTCTTATATTGTTGATAGAGGCTTCATAGACTAGAGTGTGGATGATGCTGAATTATTTCGTTGTGACTAGTTTTATTTTTTCTAGTTGTTGAATGGAGATGTGGTTGGCCTTTGGCCTTATTATAAATAGTATTCTTATGATTTGAGTCTTCCGCTAATAGAGTGTAACTGAATGAAAGTGTGATTGGATCAAGTGGTTCGCTTGAAGGCCAGAAATGGTTTTCGAGTGCCGGCCACGTCTAGGGTACCCTCCCGGGGCGTAACACCTACTTTATTAAGAGGAAAACTAGACATCAATTTTTTTCTCATTGAAGATGTATAAAGTACATCTTTTAAAGTTAACACCCTTCCAGAGGTAAAACACAATTCAACGTCTCCCATTCCAAACACTTGAGTAGTATGAGAATCACCAAGCATGATATTTTTGAGCTCCTTAAAAGGATTATATTTTTTAAACCAATATTTGTCATAACCTCAACTTTTTGAATTTTATTCTCCCGAGAATTCGGGTTAGACATGACAGTTTGCACCAGAATCGAGCAATATGCCCACTCTTGCCACAGACAAAGCACGGTCCCTTATCATAAAGTTGTTGATTTTGTGCTTGGTTATTTTCACCATTATTTTTCTTGGGGGGGCTACCATTATTTTTCTTGAATTGTTTCTTCTTAGACTTCAAAGAAGTATTTTTGTTAGATTCAGGAGTAGCATTATTTGAAGTAACTAAATTTATCTTCGTTGTAATGTTGCTCACTTCTTTTTGTAAAAGTGCATCTTGGCCTCTTGCCTCCTTTTCCATGCGGATTTTCATTATCAAAATCTCATGAGAGGTTTCCTTTTGTTTGTGGCGCATAGTTTTTTGAAACTATTTCCATGAAGGTGGAAGTTTAGCTATTATGCCAGAAACAATAAGGTTATCTCCAATTTTGACTTCCTCGGACCTGAGCTCTCCAACGATCATTATAAAGTCTTGAGCTATGTCTATCATCGATTTGTCATCCACCATTTAAAAACGAAAAAATCAGCTAGCAGCATATTTTTTCGCTCCAGCTTCTTCGATATCATACTTACTCTGCAATGCTTTCCAAATTTTCTTTGCACTAGAGTAAATTCTATCTTAATAATCATAAAAATTATCAGATAGACAATTAAGAATATAATACCGACACTTGTAGGAATTATCATTATGCTTTTCCACTTTCTCTTGATGAGAAATAAGTTCATCATTATCCATGGAGAGGATGTCAACTTTATTAGGATTCTTCGCAGTTAAGACATATGAAACATTGAGAAGACATAAGTAGAAAAGTATTTTACCCTTCTATCACTTGAAATGATTACCATTGAACCGAAATGACTTGTTAAGATCTCCCATCTTGATATCCATGGATTTTTCAATTGTGGCCATATTGAATCTCCTTAAAATTGTTGGTTAAATTACAAGATTACAAATTTCAATTGAAAAATAAAATGAAGAAAGTAAATTCACTTCCTGGTTGAAACTCGGATATCTCGCTCTCTTTAAAAAAATTCAAGCCCACTGCACCAAATCTGTTTTCACCGGTCCAGCAGTAATCCTCTTGACTTTTCCCCTCTAGTATACAATAGCGTTATCACAAAGTGTAACTCAACAAACTCTGAACAAAAGTTGAGTTTAAAGCTCCACAAAAAAGAACGTCTCCCTTCAACTAATAAGAACTCTTTTTTTTAACAAACTTAATGCACTCAATATTTTCTTGCATTTCAAACAAAGAAGACCTATTTATTTATAGGAGAGGAAAGCATTCAAAAGATGAAAAAATAATGGAATGCCATCATTAATATTTAGTGCACCACTTACTAGTGATAATTATGTTAAAATAAATTATCATTTAGTGCACCATTTACTAGAGATAATTATGCTTAAAAAGACATAATGGATTGAGTAATATATGCACTAATGCAAAATAGAATAAATATGACATTAGATGTCATCAATGGACAATTGCTAAGGCAATTACTTCTACTGTCAATGGCTAGAAACAAAAGAAGATGCGACAATGTAAAATTGCAATTTAACAAAATATTAAAATGTCACACAAACATAGAGTCGTAGTCAATTTTTGTATAGCAGTGCGAGCATCGTTGAAAAAATTACAAACTAGCTTGCAGAAGAAGGAAGGAGCCCCTTCCTTCTTCGACGACAAGTAAACTCTTCGAAATTGTTATTAACCATACCATGCAAAAAACATCCCTAAATGAGTGAAAACATCTTGAAGGATTATATGTTGCTCGGACTCTTCAAAAATATCGACTAATGCGATAGGATGCATTTTTGAAGAGTCAAGTACAAGAAAATGAATAAAAACATCATTGGTATACCTCATCCTCAAGTGATTGAATGAGTTCAGTTATACACATTTTATTTGATTCGAGAATCTACAAATTGAAGAAAAAATATAATATTGAATGTGAAAGTAAATAAAATAAAATAAAATATTTAATTAAGAAGAGGATTTCTTCAGCTCCTTATTTCATCATTCAATTCACAAAAAGACAGAGAGAAAAATACTTAGAGAACTGTGAGGTTTTCATAGACTATATATGAGAAAATCATCCATGAAGAAAATAATAGATTGTGAGCGATATTTTTAGTAAGGTAGAGATCAATAGAGTGTTATTTCTTTGGAGTGTGTGGTAGTCATTTTTTGAGTATTGTACTTGGTACTACCCAATATAAAATTCCTTACTATAGTGATATCAGTTGCTCCTCTTGGCCTGTCGTTTTTCTCTTATTTAAAAGGGTTTTCACATAAAATTCTTGGTGTCATTATTTTTCTAGTTTAATTCATTGTTTTGATTATATATATTTTTGTGTTAGTCCACGTTTTCCCAACAAACTAGTATCAGAGCAAGATTTTATATGAGTATGCTCTGTGGTTGTAGCATAGTCTGAATTTCCACATCAGAAAAGATTTACTTTAATTTGTAATAGTTATATATTTTGGAGGGAAAACGATGGAAGTTAACTCTAGTAGAATGGTTATTTTAAATGATGTTAATTATGTTATTTGGAAGGGGGAAATGAAAGATTTGCTTTATGTCAAGAATTTTTATCAACCAGTCTTTACCACTGTAAAGCCTGAAAATAAAATAGATGAAGAGTGGAGTCTGTTGCACAGACAAGTGTGTGGATTTATTAGGCAATGAGTTGACGATAATGTGTTAAATCATATTTTTGGGAAGACACATGCTCGTACCCTATGGGAGCATCTTGAAAGCTTGTATGCTCGGAAGACTGGAAATAATAAAATGTTCTTAATAAAGAAGATGTTAAGTTTAAAATATCATGATGGTTCTCCGATGACGGATCACCTGAATAATTTTCAGGGAATCATGAATCAGTTTTCTGCTATGGGCATTAAATTTGACGAAGAAATTCAAGGTTTGCTTCTACTTGGTTCCCTACTAGACTCTTGAAAAACATTTAGAATTTCATTATCAAATTCTGCTTTAGATGGTGTGATCTCTATGGATTCAGCCAAAAATATTGTCTTGAACGAAGAGATGAGAAGAAAATCTCAAAGTTCTTCTTCATCAGATGTCTTAGTAACTGGCTCTAGAGGGAGAAATAAAAATCATGGTCTCAGAATAGAGGACATAGTAGGAGCAAATCTAGAGGCAGACTTAGGGTTATTGAGTGCTATCATTGTGGCATGAAAGGGCACACAAAGAAATTCTGTCAGAATTGAAGATGGAGAACAAAGATAAAGAGGAAAATAAAGAAGATGGCAATATAAATTGCCTATCCACTGTCTCCATCGAAAATCTTGTTAAAGTCCTTGATGCAGATTTGATAAATATTGCTTGTGATGAGTCAAGCTGGGTTGTGGACACTAATGCCGCATCTCATGTGACATCAAAGAAGGAATTTTTCTCTTCCAGGTGACTTTGGAACCTTGAGTATGGGTAATGAGACTGTATCTAGGGTGGTTGGTATTGATACAATCTATTTAGAAACTAGTATTGAAACTAAACTAGTTTTGAACAATGTAAAACATGCACCTGATGTTCGTCTGCACCTAATTTCTGTTGGTGTTCTAGATGATGAAAGATATGTTAGTACCAGTGGCGGTGGAAAATAAAAATTTATTAAGGGTTCCTTAGTTGTGGCTTGTGGTAACAAACGTCGTGGTCTATACTGGACTACGACTTCTACCTGTGCCAATATGGTGAATGCAGTTGAGAGCAATAACATCTCAACATTGTGGCACAAGAGTCTTAGCCACATTAGTGAGAAAAGACTCAATGTTTTGGCCAAGAAAAAATTGTTATCTGATTTCCAAAGTGCTAAATTAGAAAAGTGTGAGAACTGGTTAGTGGGAAAACAAAACAGGGTCTCCTTTAAGTCTAACCCTACTTCAAGAAAGACAGAGTTGCTTGAGTTGGTGCACTTTGATTTATGCGGCCTAATGAAGACAAGGACTCTGGGTGGTGCACTCTACTTTATCACTTTTATTGATGATTGCTCAAGAAAACTTTGATTCTATGTTTTGAAGACTAAAGACCAAGTGTTGGGTGTCTTTAAGCAGTTTCAAACTTTAGTTGAAAGAGGAACTGGAAAGAAACTGAAATTTATTCATACTGATAATGGTGGTGAATATTATGGACCATTTGACGAATACTGCAAGTATCAAGGTATTAAACACCATAAGACTCCTCAGCTTAATAGGTTGGCTGAGAGGATGAACAAAACCTTAATAGAAAGAGTTAGATGTTTGCTTTTTAAAGCAAAGTTGCCGAACTCCTTCTAGGGTGAGGCCTTATTGACTACGGCACATGTTATTAACTCATCTCCTGTTGTTTCTTTGCAAAGTGATGTTCCAAATAGAGTTTTGTATGGAAAGGATGTTTCTTATGACCATTTGAAAATATTTGGCTGCAAATCCTTCGTATAGTGCCGAAAGATGAGAGGTCAAAGTTAGATGACAAGAAAAGACATTGCATCTTTGTTGGATATGGCTTTGATGAACTTGGTTACAAGCTATATGATCCAATTGAGAAGAAGCTTGTGAGAAGCCGTGATATCGTCTTCATGGAGAATCAAACTATTGAAGATATTGACAAAGCGCAGAAGCTAGAATCTTCAAGTTCTGATGGCGTAGTCCATCTTGATCAAGTTCCTCATACAAGTGTGCATGATGTTGGTAAGCTTGATGATTATGGTGATGCTCAGAATCAAGTCCTAGATTAACATGTTGATGCTGATAATAACAACGATGTTGTTATTGATACTGCTCATCCTCATGAAGTTGTGGAAAAAGCAAATAATCCTCTTAGGAGGTCTATAAGACAGCGTATTCCTTCCTCTTGCTATTCACCTAATGAGTATGTGCTACTTACGAGCATAAAGATCAATGGATTGAAGCCATGCAAGGTGAGATAAAATCTTTGCATGAGAACCACACCTATAAGTTGGTGAAATTGCCTAAGGGCATGAGAGCTTTGAAGAATAAGTGGGTGTTCAAAGTTAAAGTTGAAGAACACGGCTTGAAGCCCAGATACAAAGCTAGATTGGTTGTTAAGGGATTTGGTCAAAGTAAGGGTATTGACTTTGACGAAGTATTTTCTCCTGTCGTGAAAATGTCCTCCATTCATACAGCTCTTGATTTGGCTGCTAGTCTTAATTTAGAGATTAAGCAGATGGATGTAAAGACGACTTGTTTCACGGTGACCTAGATTAATGTGAGGGCTTCAAAATAAATGGTAGAGAAAATTGTGTGCAAACTTAAAAAAGTCTCTACAGGCTAAAGCAAGCTCCTAGACAGTGGTACAAAAATTTTGAATCTGTTATAGGGGAGCAAGACTACAAGAAGACTTCTTCAGATCATTGTGTATTTATACAAAAATTTTCTGACAATGATTTTATCATCCTCTTGCTATATGTGGATAATATATTGATTGTGGACAGGAATACTTTCAAGATTGACGAGTTGAAGAAAGAGTTGTGTAAGTCATTCGCTATGAAAGACTTGGGTCATGCCAATCAAAACGTGTATTGGAGCACTTCAACATGAAGAATGCTAAACCTGTTAGCATACCTCTTGCTTGTCATATGAAGCTGAGTAAAAAGATGTGTCCTACAGCTTGTGAGGAAAACGAGAGCATGGCCAAAGTTTCATATTCCTCTGTCGTCGAAAGTCTAATATATGCAATGATATGCAGTAGACCTGATATTACTTATGTAGTTGGTGTTGTCACCAGGTTTCTCGACAATTCAGAAAAACAACATTGAGAAGCTGTAAAGTGGATACTCAAGTATCTGAGAGGAAGCTCAGATAAATGTTTGTGTTTTGGAGCATCAAATTCAATCTTGAAGGTTATACAGATGCTGATATGATAGGTGACTTTGATAACAGAAAATCCACTACTGGATATTTGTTTACTTTTTCATGAGAGTTATATCATGGCAGTCAAAGTTGCAGAAGTGTGTTGCATTGGCTACAACTGAATCTGAGTATATTGCAGCTACTAAAGATGGCAAGGAGATGATATGGCTCAAGCAATTTCTTCAAAAGCTTGACTTGCATCAGAAGGAGTATGTCACTTATTGTGACAGTCCAAATGCAATAGACTCAGCAAGAACTCTATATACCATGCAAGGACAAAACACATAGACGTGAGATATCACTGAATTCGAGAAAAGGTAGAAGACAAATCTTTGCAGGTTGAAAAGATCTCTACAAATGAGAACCCTGCAGATATGCTAACCAAAGTGGTAACAAGGGACAAGTTCGAATTGTGCAAAGAACTTGTTGGCATGAGCTCTCTCCAATAAAACGAAGGTACCTCCTTCTAGTGAATGAGACTGGAGGGGGGATATTTGTGGGGTTTAGCCCCAAAGTCAAAAATAACTGTCAAATTGTTAGGCAATTTGCACCATTTTTCTTTGGTAAAAATTAACGGCCAATCTTTTCTACAATTTTACAAAGGTTTGTCAAAAAAAGGTGGTGAAGTTGGTGGAAAAGTTACTATAAAAGGAGTTCTTCAGCTCCTCATTTCATCATTCAATTCACAGACAGACAGAGAGAAAAATATTTAGAGAGCTGTGAGATTTCCATAGACTATATATGAGAAAATAGTCTATGAAGAAAAATAAAGTGTGAGCGATATTTTTAGTAAGGTGGGAGATCAAAAGAGTGTTATTACTTTTGAGTGTGTGGTAGTCATTTTTTGAGTATTTTACTTGGTACTATTCAGTGTAAAATTCCTTACTATAGTGACATCAGTTGCTCCTCTTGGCCCGTGGTTTTTCCCTTATTTAAAAGGGTTTCCACGTAAAATTCTTAGTGTCATTATTTTTTTCATTTTATTTTATTGTTTTGACCGTATATATTTTTGTGTTAGTCTGCCTTTTCCCAATAAAATGAATATTGTAGATCAATGTTGTCAGAATTTTCACTAACGGAGTCAAAATTGAGTTTTACACCCTTCTCTCTTAAAAATGTGAAAACTAACCATACAAAGAAGTCATTAACGTTCAACATCCATTAAAAAAAAAATCAACCATATATAAATCCTATAATTTTTTGTCGAAAGGAATTTTCCGTAATACAGAATTACTGTAAAAAGCTTCAATAAGGTGCCGATGCTATTGAACGTACCTCATTCTCGTATGACTGAACTATTTGGCTAAGTGTCGATTCATCCACTTTCTCAAACTTATTGATTTTCATAACCTTTACATAAAATGTGATGGGTATCACAAGAATAATCATGGCGGAAAGTTCTAGAAACTTCAGGCACCATAATTAGAGTCGAGCTAGAGCTATAGTTTTGAGTTTATGAGTTTGAATCCTACAAAAAGCTACTCTTTCTGTATTAAATTAAATATCCTCTTAGCAAAATAATACTTTTAAACTTTAAAAAATTCATTTATTTTGAATCATATAAAAAGTCTTAATTATATTGGACTAGGAGTACTCCATTTTCTTTATAGAGTTGAAGCTTCAAGAGACGCTTATTAAATAGGAATAGTTTAGCAAACTCTACATTTTATTTATTAATTTGTTAAGGATGTAATTTTTACTAAAGTAATACTTATTTAAAAAAGAGGGAGTAAGTTTTTCAATTCCAAAACTTTATATGGCAAGTTTAAATTAAAGATCACAAGATTTACTGAACTATTCCCTCTATTCCATATTACTTACTCCCTCCGTTTCAAAAAAAATGACCTGGTTTGACTTGACATAGAGTTTAAGAAAATAAAGAAGATTTTTCAATCTTGTGGTTCTAAATTAAAGTTATGTCAAATGTACAAAAATGTTCTTTAATTTTTTGGCCTAAAACATGTCATGTAGAAAGGTGTTACCTAAAAAAGAAAGGGGTCATTCTTTTTGAAACCGACTAAAAAGAAAAGGAGGTCATCCTTTTTGAAATGGAGGGAGTAATGCTTATCCACCTAACTAAAATTATTTATCTTAAATTATTTATCAATTTACAAAATTAAAGTAGAATTATTTATTTTTCTCATTTTGCCTTAAAATTAATTCTTTTTAAAAATATAAATATTATTATATTTCAAAAAACAACTCCATTATTAATGTTTATATTGATGAATAAGACACATAAATATAGAATATATAAAAGAGTTAAAGGTTAAATTGAGAAAAATATTCTTTTTATTTATGATTTGTTAAGAATATATAATGGAGAAAGTGAATAAGTAATATGAAAACGAAAAATGTATACACATATTTAATATTTAATATAAGATCATAAAATTTTATCTGCAGTTTAATCAAGGGATTATCTATTTGCCTTAGAAAAAGATTAAACTGAGTAACAAACTTTCTTCTTTGTTTTTTTTTCAAAACAAAAATCCTTTTATTTCTCCCTACCTTGTTCCCATAATTATTTATTCTATCAAACTTGTTGCCATAATTATTTTTCCTTTTTTTGCTTTTACAAACAAAAGTCTAAGAAAGTGGACGTCATGCCAATTTGAAAACTCTTCCTCTCTTTACTTCCATCTATCCACTATATTGAAAATAGATATTCTTATAAATTATATATTTGTGAGATTGTAATGGCCTTCACGCATAAATGCAAAGGAAAGTTGTATACCTATACGTCCCCTCGCCATCTTCACCTTCATGGCGGAATTACAATTTTCACTAAGAGAGTTTAAAATATAAAAAATATAACATATGAAAATTCATAAGGATTCAAATCTAATATATATAAAAAAAACTTTAATCATATATAAATATTATAATTTTTCACTGAAGGGATATTGCCCCCCCCCCCTCCTCATCCCAACCCCAAGTTCAATAAAGTGTTGATGCAATTGACGTACCTCATTCTTGAGATCTTGATATTTCGATTTCTCAAAGTCCACAAGCTGCACACAAAACATAAATGTGTATCACAGGAAGAATCATGAAAAAAAAGTTCTAGAAACTTCGAAATACAATTTTAGATTTATGAATTATGAGTATAAAATTCTAGAAAATGAGATCACAATAAACTATTTATATAAATATACTTTTAAATATAAATACAATATTTGAGTTAAAACTATTAAATTCTATCGAAAGGATGATCGAAAATGTTGTCATTGATGTACCTCTTCGTCATGAAAATTGTGATTGAGTGATTTGTTATCCATTTTTGTGAATTGGAACCCCAAAAATTGCAGAGGAAATAAAAGTTAGAGTAATGAATGACTATTATTTTTTTGTTCTCAATCAAACTAACACATTTAATTTAAATTGGGACCAGTATTTATATTTGACTTGCAAAAGACAAATTGTCTTCTTTGGCTCTTTTTAACTCTTTGACTTGTTTTCATAATTATTTTCCTATTTTTAATTTCATTTCTCTCTAATCTTGTTTCCATAATTATTTTTCCTTTTTTGTCTTTACAAAAGTCAAATAAAGTGGATCTCAGACCAATTTGAGAGGTACTTCCCCGGTTTATTTTTAATTATCTAGTATTGACTTGATATATTCATTAAGAAACAATGAATAGGATGACAAATTGACTAAATCATTTTTTCTTTGACTAAAATAAATTGAGGATTTTGGGTATTGAGAAATGACTATAGTTAATAATTCTTTAATAATAAGGATAAATTATGAATTAGGGGTTAAATTATCTCTTAATTTTTAGATTGAACAATTAAAAAAATATCTATTTTTAATATAGTGAACAAATAAAAATGAACAAAAAAAGTATTTTAGATAATTGTTTCAAAAGTTTCTGCAAGTCGACAACATTCTAAACAAAAGTGCATCAATTGCTTCTTCTTTAATGAAATAACGTTGGTGTTAGGGTTGTACAGGGCAAATTGATAAACCGCATCAAATCGACAAATCGAACCAAACCAGAAAAAAACCCGACTAGTGGTTTGGTTTGACTTGGTTTGGTGTTTGGAAAAAAAACCCGACCATTATAGGGTTGGTTTGGTTTTAACTAAAAAAAGTCAAACCGAACTCAAACTGACCCGATTATA
The DNA here is from genome assembly GCF_947179165.1 of Solanum dulcamara. Lineage (NCBI taxonomy): Eukaryota > Viridiplantae > Streptophyta > Magnoliopsida > Solanales > Solanaceae > Solanum > Solanum dulcamara. The sequence goes on along the minus strand of NC_077237.1, from coordinate 6,377,031 downwards.
AATATACTACTTTTAAATTATGTTATACATAAAAATATTTATTAAAATGTAATTTATAAATATTTTTTAAAATTTTTTCATAATTTTTGTTTTCTTTTTTACATTTAGATTTGAACTTGAGAAGCCCATCTAAATAATATACAAAAAAATCCATCTTATAAAGTTATATTATAAAGTTAAAACTTCAAACGGTGTTCTCCTCCATCTTATATGTTGATATTTTGTACTAGAACTCTTTTTAAGAAGCGTTGCTCTGTGCTTTTTATTAGATACTATGAAAAACTCGAGAAACCCAAAATAACCCGAAAAACCCGAAAAAACCCGAGAAAAATTGATATCGAAAAACCCGACTTTTATTGGTTTGGTTTGGTTTATAAATTTAATAACCCGACACAAATGGTTTGGTTTGGTTTGTAAAAAATCCGAACCAACCCGCTCCATGTACACCCCTAATTGGTGTAAACAAAATGAATATTTAATGACTATGCCATAAATTGACCATTAATTTAAGTCTAAAGTTTCAATGACATAACTAATTTTTTATGCTCAGTTAAATTGAAAAATAAAAATAGTAAGATAAAATTGGAATAGTAAGTCATGAGGTAAAAAGATTATTACTATTATTATGTGAATGATTGAGCACATAAATTCATACAAACAGTAATTACTTTGCTTTTGGGGAACCCATTCATTATACTGACCAAATTTGAGATAGGATTACAAAATTAATAAATAGTAATTAGTTTGCTTCAGTATTTATATTAAATCAATAAACATGAGAAATGTGTTTTTCATATTTACATTTACTAGTGATGTATGTAACCTTACTTTTATTTTTTTATTATTACATTAAATTATTTGATAATATAAACAGTGTTTAGATAAGTATTTGGAAGTCATATTACATCTGATTTATTATTCCCTATGCTCATCATTGTTATTCTCTCTATCCCAATAATGTTGCATTCGGCTTTCGAAAGTGAAATTTTTTAATTATGATTATAAATTCGGATATAAATTTATATTATACAAAAATACGTAAAAAAATATAATAAATAAAAATAATTAAAAATTTAAAATATCTCAAGTGCATGAAAAAATCGTGATCAAAGAATCGGGATTGCACCATACAATCATTGTAAGAATCAGCTCACTTTTTCCGTTATATAGCTATCCTTAGATTGTATCATTCAGATTACCATATCAAACTTAATTAGTAAAAATAGTTATATGTTATTGTACGTAACTTAACCTGATTAATAATAATCTACATAATCATCATCATTATCATAAGATGAGACAGAGTCTCTAGTACTGTTGAAATTTGTTGGAACATGAGGTGGGGTTGTACATCTCAATAGTGCCCAATTCACACCATCAAAGAAAGGATGTTGTTTTATTGTTGTGGCCCCCATCATGGACCCCATTCTCATGGTGGGGTCCTTGACTAAAAGTTGGGTGATCAAGTCCTTAGCCATGATTGGGACCAATGGCTCCTTAGGGAACTCAAAGGCTCGAGCCACGATGTTCGATAAGGTGAATTCATTGTCAAGTCCTCTAAAAGGTGTCACACCATATAGCAACTCGTACATAAAAATCCCTAGCGTCCACCAATCCACCGCATTACCATGACCTTCCCCCGACGCGATTTCTGGGGCCAAGTACTCGTGGGTCCCAACAAACGATGTTGATCGAGCCTCGATCGGTTCAGCTATCAACCTCAAGGGTCTCTCACCACTCGCTCGTCCTCCTCCTCTTCTTCTTCTTCGATTGTGTTTAGAGTACCAACACGAGACGTACTTTGGCACGATACAATTAGGCAAGATGCACGAAGATGAATAATTATACGGAGGCGAATGATGATTTGAATTATTATGATCTAGGTTTGGACTAGTACCCTCATCATCATGAACAAGTTGAGGCATTACTATTGATTCATCACATTTTAGTGAGAGATCAAAATCAGTTAACATAATATGACCATCTGATCTTACTAACACATTTTCTGGCTTTAAATCACGATAAATTATTCCCATCATGTGTAGGTACTCTAAAGCAACCACCACTTCTGATGTATAGAACCTGTTACACATCAAATAGACAAACTCACATGTTACATTAATTTAATTTTGGTCATGATCAAGAAGTTTCAACTAATAATAGAAAGCACATCATTAAGTATAGTAGGACACATTAACAATATATCTCATGTTATAATATTAAATCTATCCTACCAATGTGGCCCCATTGGCAAACTGGACAAACATTCACATTGACTACCTCAATCATTCAAGACATATAATTAATAATAAAATATAGTTGAAAATATTAATGGTAGAGGTACTATCAATTGGGATGGATGGAATTCCTTAGTACCTAAATCAAAATTCTAGGGTTCGAGACCCAGGAACGGACAAACTTCCAATAGGAAGCCTCCCCATTTTAATTATGCATATCAGATCACTTCAAAAAAAAAGAAAAAAAGGGGAAATTTGTGGTTGATCTATCACAAAATAGGTCGTAGGTAACAAGATTTTAGCGTCAATTCATCGTTAAATGGGATTAGTGATATATTTTTGTTCTTTAGTCGTATAGTAATATTTCAAATAACAAATGGTTAAACAGAAAAGACGTAATGCTATAGAGGGAGAAGTACACTAACCGGACCGCGGCTTCATCGAATCTCTTTTCCGGCAGCCGTTGCCGGAGAACATGAAGATCACCACCAGGACAAAATTCAGTCAACAAAAGAGACCATTTATCAGTGTCCAAAGTGGTGTAAAGGGTAGGCAAAAAAGGATGATCCAACATTTCTAATATTTCCCTTTCTGTCCCTGCTCTACCTTCTTTACTCCTACTAACCAATTCCTCTTTATCCATCACTTTAGCTGCAAACAAACACCCTTTATTATTATTTCCCTTTAACTCAACAAGATATACAGAACCAATGTCACCACTCCCAAGTTTCCTGATGAAGCGAAAATGGTCAAGGGTTAAATTCGAGACTTCTGATTGGACACGTCGCATGGCATTCCAGCATGGATCGCTAGACGTTGCATGGGGCTTCGTGGAGGATGAAAATGAGGTATGAACATTGTATATGTTTGTTTCCACTTCCGTGTCCACGCTAACACGAACTTCTCCTTCTCCCACCTCTAACGTGGTCGAGCTGACAGCTGGAGACACTGAGAAGCTAGTCGCGTCCTCGTGGATCGGAGATGTTAACATGGTTTTTTGAGAGAAAATATTGGAGGAGGAAGATAAATAAGATTGGTGGAAATATTGTTTGGTGAGTTATAATGAAAGGGAGAAGGGAAATAAAATTCATTTTGTTTTGAATGGTAGTTAGAAGGATCAAAGAAATGTAGATCTTTTGGGCCGGCAAAATGGTATATTGCCGGCGGGTTGAAGAGAGTCCGGGTCCATTTATGGCCCAAGACAGATTGAAATTATTACTATATCTATATTCATTTGTTCTTTTGACCCTATTTTGTGTTAGGTCTTTAATATATGTCATAGTAACAATAAATATTTCCACGAGATTTTTGTATCATGATATCCTACAAGTTATGTCTGAGTCTAACTTCAGTTTCTAAAGAACTTATACTCTACTGGGCATAGTTTGATTGGTAAAAGGTAAAAATTAAAGACCAACTCATATAAATTACAAAACGTGCAATTTTATGTACAATATATGCTACTATATTTAAGAGATTGTGATATTTGGTACTATGTATAGATTAATTTTCTGGTACATATTTGGTGGCATATTAACTATGGTTTAATTATTGCATATTTGAGCCATCTAAGCTACAGATATTTGAAAGCTACATATATTAAATACAATTTACCTATATTGTTCTTGGGGAATATAATGACATCCTGTAGACTGTAGGGTTCTTTTGGCCAAAACTTAATTACTCATACGTGGGGTATGTATTAGTGCCGGAGTCAAAAAATTTACAAGGAAATTCAAAATATAAAAAAGTAAATAGAGAAAAATTAAAGGTTCGATATCTGCTATATATACATAAAAATTAATTTTGACTTCATAGATACGGCATAACTTTCGGTCAAAGGGGGTTCAAATTGTGCCTTATAACTCCGACCCTAGTATACACCAAGAAAGTTTACAAAATGTGTACCTTCAAGTAAACTTTTATTTAAGTGATATATATTCTCACTTTAATTCATGAATCTTACGGTTAAATTGCTTAGATGGTTATAAACATCGGGCGTGGATAAATATTTTTTCTAGGTTCTTCCTTTAGTCAATATGATTTCAAGTCCCTATACTAATGTTAAATATAACTTGTTTGTCTCCTAGTGTTTGTTAAGTTATAGAGATCAAATTATTCAGGTTTCTGTACTTTGGACAATTCTTTTGTAGTTTAGAACTTTGACTATTGACTTACACCTTGTAATAGATAATGTATTGAAAGTTTGGTGCATGAAGCATCCCGTGTTAGCAAGATCCGAGGAAGAGTCGCACCTCAAAAGGTGTAATGTAAAAAGCTTAGTAGTTGCCTCTGAGCTCGAACTCATGACCTATTGGTCAAAATGAAACAACATAATAAATAGTAGATAATGTATATCAATGCTTTCTCAGCAGATTCAACAAAAGTAGTGTTAAAGGAATAACTTATGTAGCACTTACAACATTACATAAGAATTTGCAGAAAATGTCCACATCTATAAAATAAGGCCTCTCCCAGGCTGGCTTCTCCTGTAGTACAACACCAAAATTTATGCAAGGATGATTTTAGGCACTTCCATATGGAGAACTATAAGAGAAAATGCATTGAACCATTTGATATTCAGGCATCAGACGACGACGCTTACTCGTCCGAAGTTGAAAGCTTCTTAATATTGACTGCAAAGAACATTATATTATAAGCTGAAATGTTAAATAGAATTTCAGCTTGTGAACACCAGGCAAAACAATTATATGTAGTTGTCATATACTTTGACTGGCTCAATGAATAATCATAGGTAAGAATGACTATGACCAATACAAGTCAATCAACAACTGTACATCCAATCATTTGTGGGAGTTGTGGGTGATCTCACACTATGTAGGTCTTCTGGGAACTTTTTGGACCGCGCTTTTTCCTTCTGGGATTGGAACTGATAGCACAAGAGAAGGCGCTGAGAAGTTCGGAGTCTTCTTGACTAATGAGAATCTTTGCTGCACTTGGATTGGCAAGGAGGAGTTTGGCGACGAGGTATCCAGCTATTGACCAAGTCTGGAAAAGGCGAGCTTGTTTCCCTATGAACCTTGCTTTTTTAGTGTCATAATATTCTGGCCACTTGTCTCGTGATAAGCGTTTCTCTGCAACTTCAACAGCTTTTGCAGCAATCTCAGGTCTATTCATCTTAATACTAGCAACGGCCAGCTATAAAAGTTCCAAGAGATATCACGTCAACTTCGAATTCCTCCCAGATGATTATGTAGTAATATCTTAAAGAAACTAACTCAATTACAGAACAAAAAGACAAGCAAACCTTTGACAATACTACTACATATACGAACAGTACTATATATCACCAGTGAAATTAGTTCAAAACTTTCAGCACTATCTTTTTCTATCTTAAAAACAAACTTGTGCAACTCCATTAGATGCTAACATGATAAAAGAAATAGTATGAACGACAAGAGCACAAGATAAAAATTAGACTAAAAATGCACTGCAATTCAAGTCCTTCGTTGTAATAAAATTGCCAATTAACTAATGAGACATAACACAAAACAGAGATGCAAGTCGTAACAATATGTTAATGTGAGCAACGGCATGCACGGCAACAAAATATCAGGTCGGGGAAGGTCTAATTTCCAAACCAAAGGTAAGACGGCTACAAGCACCAAATTCCTAACTCAAGACCGACAGACAAATGTTACCTGCCAGAGTAAAGTTGGCCAGGCACCTCCATTATGATAGGACCAAGGCCTGCATCAGAAACAAGAAGATAACGTGAGATGAAGAAAGATAATGGACCAGCTATTATTAAGATCCAATAGAAGACAAAGTAAACTTTTTAAAGTAACCGAGGTAGAAAATTACGTGTTCTTGGGATCACATCCTGTAATTATCTTCCACTCCTGACCCTCAAGAGCAGGGTAGCATATTTTAAAAGGCATATCAGCTACCAGATCTGTCCACTTGGACTCAATGAGATCCAATATAGCATGTGATTGATCATCTGTTGTAAGACTGCAGACTATAGACCACAAGTTTCCTAGAGAAAAGAATCGAAAATCCATGTGAGCAGGTTGCAAATTTCCAATCAAATATCCTCCTTTACTTGGCATCCATTCCACCAGCCAAGGAGAAATCTGATCTGGATAAATATTGAACTTGTTAACTGCATCATAGGAGTACTCCTCTGTCTGGTACCGGTAAATCTCATTTAGTTTTTTCATATCAATCCAATAGTATTCTCTAATATGAAATGATAAGGCAACAAGACGATTATTTAATGCTCGGATAAGGTCAGCTGATCCATCCTCTGGTGTAAGCATTTCTCGAGCACAAAGTAGTGCTGAATGAAACAGTGCCTGCAACAAATTAAAATGTAAGCACAAACAACATTCTTAGGGAGCAAACTTGAGATAACCTAAAGCCAAGGTGGATCTGACAAAGTACAAAAACTACAGTTCATTAAGTTTTCAGATAAAGAACAAATAGTTTTAACTACATAGAAGATCAACGCACACAAGTTGAGAGATACAGAAGAAATGCACTAATAAAAATGATTCTGAAAGGAAGATGGGTGCAGAATACTCAACAAAAGAATCTACATACTCTTTAATGCCCTAATTAATCATTCAACCACGGTTGCACTTCAAGGAAAATCCTTGAATTTGATTGACATGACAATCACTCATGGGTTGCATCATAACAGTCTTCCATGAAAATGAAGGCGCTACACTCTTGTAAGACGAAATTTGAACTTATGGAACTTGTATTCTCTAATCTAATATTTAAACTTCAATGACTTTTAAGACACATACCTATGACTATGGACTTCCTATTTCAGATGAATTAAAGCTGTAGCCCTGTTCTTTTCCATCCCCAGTATCTATTAAATCAGTGAAGCCCACTAAATTTCCAAAACCCCATCGAAAGTAATCAACTGAAAATGTCTTTATAGATCTCAGACCTCAGATTGAATAAACAACAGCACAAGTATATTTTCTGGAATATATATCAGTTTAATATCCCCACATTCGTTTACTTCTCTACTAAGGAAATATAAGGAACACAAAATCTTCATTCTGTTCAGGTCCCACACAAGTCCCCTTTGCAAGAAGCTTCATATATATTTAACAGGAGAAAATCTCAGTAGCATAGTGCAGAAGAAAGAAAAATTGGAATTACTCTAAGGTGGAGAATGGGCTCCAAAGATTTGCGACTGATCAATATTCTCAAATCTAGTACAGGACTAAACCAGCCACAATTGATTCAACTATTTTTCCATCCCATCTGAATACTCACCCAGGTATAACGGCTCTTTTATTACAGTGATTGAAATCAAACCTGAATCTCCAAAGGGTGGCCATGAATTCCCATACGGCGATCTATCATGCATGAACCATCAGTCACCAACAATGTTGGGAACATATCAAAGCCATCAGCAAGACATAGTCTTAGTATCATTTTTATTCCAGTCTGAACATCAATTCTCTCCTGAACCGAGAGATCGCCAGAGGACTTCCCATAGGCACGTAACAAAATAATCCACCATAGTCCTGGGATTAACAGTTACAGTAGATAGAGGTCTCAGTAAGCACAAGAATGATAAGGTAAAGAAAACAAAAATAAACATAATTTTATTTTCTGGAGAGATCCTCATCCCTACCAGAATCAACTGGGGCAACTCGGCCAATTGCTGCCTCTCCAAAGTCTGGATCCAGTACCTCTTCTGTTGCAGAGTCATCGCCATCCAATGGGACTGTCCGGACTTTGAAACTAGCAGGCATCAGCCCTTGACCAGGACTATGACAATCCATAGTTTTCTCCCAGCTCTGCAGAAATAGTGGCACACCAATTGTCATATATAATATATTTTTTTCTGAAATATGAAAAAGATACTTGATCATACAACTTACTCCGAAATCCCAATGGAGTATATTGAGAATGTTCAGGTTTACAACCTATGAAACATCTTTTATTGAAATGGTAAACAACTTAGTAGGTTAAGCCCACAGTTATCAATCATTTACTATAGAGTTTAATGGTAATCCGCACTTGTGCTGCCCACGCTTCCTCCTCTGCTTTGAGAACCGTGTAAGAGGAGAGTAGGCAGAGCTGCAGAAGAGAAGGAGGTCCATATGACTGACTTCAATATACTTATCGGAAACACTAATTTGCAGTGGAATTGGACTTTACACAATCCCAGTAGTTAAAAACATTTACTTCCAAAATAAAAATCATTTTATTTCTTTCATAGCTATTTTATCATATAATAGAAGCTATTGGGAAAAGGGTTAATTCCTTTACCAAAATATGATCAGGCATTGCATGCATATTTGGGGTTCGTGGGTTCGTCATATCACGTTAAGTATTCTGAGAATTCATTATAAGTAAATAATTGCAGCTCTGACGGTAAATTTACCACAACCCTCCTCCTTTATCTGAGTTTGGCATCCTTCTATCACATAATAAATGCCAAGTCTGTCAAAGAGGATTTCTGGAAACTAAATTGGAAGGGACGTGACATACTAAATGTTAATGCTAAGTATGACGATAACCTAGAATAACGGGGCGGCCCATTAGCAAATGCCATGTATAGAAAAGAGGATTTCTGGATGACTAAAAGGGTAATTACTCCGTATGGAATCAGCCTTTAGAGATCCATCAGGAACCTATGGTTGAAGCTCAAAGATAGACTAAGGATTACTGTTAAGAATGGCAAGAAAACTGTGTTCCGGGAGTATAAATGACTGGGTAATGGTAGCCTGAAGGTCTTATTTCCTGAAATATATAATCTAAGTTTACAACAGAGAGCCACTTTAAATGAGGTCTAGTCTCCACAGGGATGGAACCTTACCTTCAGAAGATTATTACATGACTGGAGGTGCCTAGGATAACAGAGTTTTTCAAGACTTTGGAACAATGCAAGGGGCTACAATATGGGAAAGACACTTTTAGATGGCAAAAGCATTCCAGTGAAAAGTTCACAGATGATTCAGCATATAGAGATCTGAATCACAGCGAAGCTCAACTAGATTTTTGGCCATGGAAACACATTTGGAAAGTCGAGGCACCATCTATAAGGTGGCATGCTTTACTTGGTTGGTTGCTAGTGAAGTTGTGTTGACTCAGGAAAACCTCAGGAGGAAGGGTCTACATCTTTATTCCAAATGCTATCTGTGTGGACAGGATCAGAGACAATCAGCTATCTGTTTTTACACTGCAGAATCACTAGACAGCTATGAGATATGTTCAGCAGTCTCAAGGGTATTAGATGGACAATGCCAGGAAGAGTTGTGGATGTTTTAAAAAGCTGGAATGAAGGGAAGAATAGTAACAAAAACAAATGGAAAATTGTCTCAGCAACCATTTGGTGGACAATATGGAAGGAGAAGAATTCTAGATGTTTTGAAGATACAAACTGCACTCTGCAGGAGATCAAATCTGATTGTAATTTCCTTTTTTGCTGTTGATGTAAATCTGAATACATATATTGTTAGAATAGGAATAGGTGTACACAATCCTACTTAGAATAGGAATAGTTTATAGTATCCTACTTGGAAAAGGATTGTTTTATAGTGTCTATAAATAGGGTCTTTGTGTAATATTGTTTTTACACAATTCAATAATATTTTTTTCCTATATTTCTCACATGGTATCAGAGCATTGGTGAGAAGATTCAAGGGTAGAAACATGTAATGACCTTGAGGGTGATTTTCGTAAATTTGTACAAAACACGCGTGAACAGTAACACGCGTGAACAGTAACACGCGTGAACAGTAACTTTCTGGGCAGAAAATGCCCCTTTCTTCCCATTTCAATATTTTTCATCATTTGTTTGAATTCTTGAACTCCTTGAGGTGATTTGAGAAGAGATTTTTGAGGCAAAGTGTTGGGTAAGTGATTTTTGACCTAAAACCTTCCTTTTTCATTAAGTTTTTGACGATTTTAACTCTTAAATTTTAGTTTCAAACCCCAAAAATCTTTGTTTCTTCCCTAATCCGAATTTAAGGAAAATTGTGATTTCCAACTCGTTTTGAGCTCTATTTTTATGGGTTTTTCAACCATGAGTTCCTTATTACCAATAGAATGGGATTGTTCAATAAATTTCCAGATTTGACCCTTTTCGAAAATAGTTAATTTTTGGACCATTTTACCCCCGGTTCCGAAACCTATCAATATGGATGTCATTGGACTCCTTGTGACGTGTATGTTTCATTGTTGATAGTGGGTTGTCATTCCGGGCGCTGAATTCGAGAGTTGCTTGTCCGGTGGAGGTATTCGAGTGCGGCTTCGGCAATTGAGGTAGGTTTGGCTATCTTTCTTTGAGATTGAGATGGGGTAATTAGTCATTCATATGTTATAGACTTTGGGATGGGGTTGTAGTATGAGTTGAGAATGTTATATATATATTGTGATGTCCGTGTGGAGGCTTATTTATTAATGTGTTGCCGTGACGGGGTTTATTTGTATTACATAGCCTGTGGGGGGGCCTTATTTGTTATCTTATTTGCTTTGAGAGCGTGTGAATTATGATTTGCCTAAGAGAGAGGCTTGAGTATATTATTTGACTTGTGATGCCGCCTGAGAGATTGAGTTGGGGGTTTTGAGCATACTTGGGTATTGAAATATTGTTGAGAAAGGGGTGAATATTTAAATGAAAGTGTGTTCTTCCCGTTACTATTTATTGAGGGTGAATATCATGTGTAGGTTAAGTTTTGAGAACTTTGAACCTTATACCACATGTGAGTTGATTATTACTTCCATGCATATGTGTTTTGATGCATTCATCCTCATTCATCATATCATGAAACATGGGAAGTTGAGAAATATGGAAATTCCTTTTGAGAAAGAAAATGAAACACCTTTAAACCTTTGTATCTTGAGTCCCTGACCGAGGCAGTTTTCCGACAGGGTAGTGGATGCATTGTGATCCCAACCTTTGTATCTTGAGTCCCTGACCGAGGCAGTTTTCTGGCAGGGTAGTGGATGCATTGTGATCCTAACCTTTGTATCTTGAGTCCCTGACCGAGGCAGTTTTCCGGCAGGGTAGTGGATGCATTGTGATCCCTTGACCACGAGGAGGTGGCAAGGATAATGAGATATTGTGATTGAGTTATATGGTCTGCAAGACCCCCATGTGTCCTGCTTGGTAGCACAGCTCGGCAGGTGTATACGACAGGCTGTGCGACAGTCTTGATTCCACCGTACCACCACATCATTGCATCATCATATTGCATTGCATTGCATTGACATTTGTGCTGCTTGAATTATTTGATTAATTGTGATTATGAGTTGTTATTATACTTTATTCGTGCCACTATATATATAAACTGGCGGCACCGATGCCGAAGTGGGACTTTTCTATATGCAGGTGGAAGCATTCCTTAGTTTATTTCATAGGTTTGATTAATTCCTTATACTCAGTCAGCTAAAACCTACTGAGTACATGTGTATTGTACTCACCCCTACTTCTGTGTCCCTTTTTGATGCAGATACTAGTCGGGGTACCCCACGTGGCAGTTAATATTCTAGCGGATTGTGTAATTCTCAGATTAGTGGTGAGGTCCCAGAATTCGGATCGTCACTAGTCTATCTTTATTTTTCAGTCTTTTGTATCATTCAGAGACTTATGTTGTATCTTCAGATTCGAACCTTGTATTAGATGCTCTTTATACTTATGACACCAGGTTTTGGGATAATTTCTTTATTTTTTTTTCTTTTTATTTAAATTGTGGCATCACTTTCCCCTTTGGGAGTCTTGTATGAGTTTTATTTTTAGGGTTACACATCAGATTGGGTTTTGAGATGTGTGCCATCATGACCTCAGTTTTTGGGTCGTGACAAAACAAGTCACCGTACGTCAATTTCCGGTGGTTGTTGGGGCTGATTTGTGTCATCTTGGCTGTTCCGATTGATTTTTTTGAGCAATTTTTTTATAGCTGTGGTCGTCCAGCCATTCCGACCAGATCCGTGCAGTTTTTGACCAGATTCGATCACCGGAATTAGGTTTCGGCAAATTCCAGGTTGTTTCCATTGAGATCCAGATTTTCCGGCAACCAAATCTCTGTAATCCAGTGTTTTCTTGTTGTTTTCAAGACAAATTTCACACCATGTCTTTTGGGTATGATGTTTTTGGTTTCAAAAATATGGGAATTGGAAGTTCAACCCCTATAATCACTTCAGAACCATTAATGGAAAGTTCAAACAATTTAGCTTGGGCTTCTTCGGTAGAGTGGTGGTGCAAGGGTCAAGGTGTTGAAGATCACTTAACAAATAATGCTTGTGTGGTAGATGAAAAGGGGAAGGCTAGTGAGGAAGATGCAAAAGCCAAAGCATAATGGGTGAAGGTTGATGCTCAATTATGTAGTCTCCAATGGAGATCTATCGATTCCAAATTGATGCCCTTGTTTCTCCCATTCCAGACATGTTATTCAGTTGTGCTTTATACACAAATGACATATCTCGATTCTATGATGTGATATCTCGAATAACCCACTTAAAGAAACAAGAATCCAATATGTCTCTTACTTGGGACAGGTACAAGCAATCATGGAGGAATTTGAAACGTTGATGCCGGTTACTATGAATGTGGAAAAACAACAAGAGCACAGACATACGTTGTTTTTAGTTCTTACACTAGCTGGACTTCTTACTGACCATGATTCAGTGCGTGATCAGATTTTAGCTAGTCCTGTAGTTCCTACAATTGATGAATTATTCTCTCGTCTAATTTGTCTTGCCGCGCCTCTCAATCACAAAGTAGCCTCATCGCCCACTATTGACTCCTCTGTTCTTGCATCTCAAACCATAAAAAAACAAACATATCAATCTATGGAGAATCGGCGAGGAGGATGGCGTTTTGGGAAACCTCTATCCAAGTGTAGTCATTGTCATAAACTTGGGCACATTCGTGACATATGTTATATTTTGCATGGTCCACTACCCAGTTATGATCCTATTGCTCTAAAGGAATATAATGAGTTCCTTCGAAATCGTGCAAGTAAGTAGATATCTCCACAAGTAGCATAATCAATCATCTAATAATGCTCATATTGCTCATACAGAATATGATATGTTCTTCTAGTATCGAGCAAGTAAGCAAACGTCATCACAAGTAGCTTCGATTGCACAACCTGATGTTTTTGTTGCGAGTAATTCTTTTGCTTGTGTTTCATAATCTAGTACTCTTGGATCATGGGTCATGGACTCAGGCGCTTCTGATCATATCTCAGGTAATAAATCACTTTTGTCTGATATTGTTTATTCACAATATCTTTCAGTTATTACTTTAGCTAATAGGATCCAAACAAACCAAAAGGGGTTAGAAAAGCCAAACCCTTATCTTCTGTTACTCTAGACCCTGTTCTTTATGTCCCTGGCTCTCCTTTTAATCTGGCATCCGTTAGTAGTTTGATGTGTACCTTACATTGTGGCATATTCATTTTTGATGATTTTTTTCTCATGCAGGACCATAGTACAGGACAGACGATTGTCACAAAACATGAATCACAAGGCCTTTACTATCTTACCTCTTCAAATTCCTTCACAGCATGCTCCTTTACAGATCCTCCCGACCTAATTCACAAACGTTTGGGACATTCGAGTCTATCCAAGCTGCAAAAGATGGTGCCTACTTTGTCTAGTTTGTCTAGTTTAGACTGTGAGTCGTGTCAACTTGGGAAACACACTCGTGCTACATTTTCACGTAGTACTGAGGATCATTCAGAGTCTATTTTTTCATTAGTTTATTCTGATATTTGGGGTCCTAGTAGAGTTAGTTCATCTTAAGGATTTCGTTATTTTGTTAGTTTCATTGATGATTATTCAAGATGCACTTGGGTTTTCTTAATGAAAGATCGTTCTGAGTTATTTTCTATATTCAAAAGTTTCTTTGCTGAAATACAAAATCAATTTGGGGTTTCTATTTGTACTTTTCGTAGTGATAATGCCTTAGAATACTTATCCTCCCAATTTCAGGAGTTTATGACTCACCATGGAATTATTCACCAAACATCTTGTCTGTACACCCCTCAACAAAATGGTGTAGCAGAAAGGAAGAATAGGCATCTCATTGAGACTGCTCGTACTCTTCTCATTGAATCTCATGTTCCGTTGCGTTTTTGGAGAGATGCAGTCCTTGCGTCTTGTTATTTAATTAATAAAATGCCCTCATCCTCTATTCAAAATCAGGTTCCACATTCCATACTGTTTCCTCAGTCACGTCTTTACTCTACTCCTCCTCGTGTCTTTGGGAGCACATGTTTGGTTCATAACTTAGCCCCAGAAAAAATAAATTAGCCCCTCATGCCCTCAAATGTGTCTTTCTTGGTTACTCTCGAGTTCAAAAAGGGTATTGTTGTTATTCACCTGAACTTCATCGATACCTTATGTCCGAGGATATCACATTCTTTGAATCTCAACCTTACTATACATCTTCTGATCATCCTGATGTATCTGAGGTTTTACTCATACCTCAGGTCTTACCTATACCGACTTTTGAGGAATGTACGATCTCTCCTACATCTCTAGTTGTAGTGTCACCACTCCTGACTTATTATCGTCGTCCGCGTTCAGTTCTAGTCCTAGATGATTCATGTCATGTGTCGGACCTTGTTGCTATTGCGGACTTACCTCCTCCTAGCTAACCGATTGTACTTCAAAAAGGTATACGATCCATTCGAAATGCTAACCCACATTATACTTTTTTGAGTTATCATCGTCTATCCTCACCACACTATGCCTTTGTATCATCTTTGTCCTCTATTTCCATTTCTAAGACTACAGTTGAAGCACTTTCTCATTCTGGATGGAGACAAGCTATGATTGATGAGATGTCTGCTTTACGTACGATTGGTACTTAGGAGCTTGTTTCCCTTCCTGCAGGTAAATCAACAGTTGGTTGACGTTGGGTTTATGCAGTCAAAATTGGCCAGACGGTCAGGTGGATCGACTGAAGGCTTACCTTGTTGCCAAAGGGTATACACAGATATTTGGGCTAGATTATAGTGACACTTTCCTTCCCGTGGCTAAAATAGTATATGTCCGTCTTTTTCTATCTATGGATGTCATTTGTCATTGGCCTCTTCATCAGTTGGACATTAAGAATGCTTTTTTGCATGGTGATCTTGAGGAAGAAGTCTATATGAAGCAACCACCTGGTTTTGTTGCTCAGGGGGAGTCTAGTACCCTTGTATGTCGATTGCGTAGATCACTCTATCTTTTATCAGCATTCTGCACCAAATTTGTGTATTTATTTGTTGTTTACATTGATGATATCGTTATCACCGGCAATGATCAAGATGATATCACTAATTTGAAGCAACATCTCTTTCAGTATTTCCAGACTAAAGACCTCGGCAAATTGAAGTATTTTCTAGGTATTGAAGTTGCTCAGTCTAGATCAGGTATTGTTATTTCTCAATGTAAATATGCCTTAGACATTCTTGAGGAGACAAAAATGACGGGATGTAGACTCAATGACACTCCGGTGGATCCAAATGTTAAATTCCTTCCAGGACAGGGGGAGCGGGGAGCCACTCAGTAATCCTAAAAGGTATAGACGGATGGTTGAAAAGTTGAATTATCTCACAGTGACTAGACTTGACATCTATTTTCCTGTGAGTGTTGTAAGTCAATTTATGACACTCCTTATGATAGTCATTGGGATGCAGTTGTTTGTATTCTGCGATATATAAAGTCAGCTCCCGATAAAGGACTACTCTTTGAGGATGACGGCCATGAGCATATCACCAAATATACAGATGTTGATTAGGCAGGATCACCCTTTGATAGACGTTCTACATCCGGATATTGTGTTTTAGTAGGAGGTAATTTGGTTCATGGAAGAGTAAGAAACAGAGTGTGGTTGTCCAATCTAGTGCAGAAGTAGAATATCGAGCAATGGCTGTAACAACTTGTGAGCTAGTTTGAATCAAACAGTTGTTGAGAGAACTAAAATTTGGAGAAACTGGTCATATGAAACTTGTGTGTGATAATCAAGCAGTCCTTCATATCGCATCAAATCAGTGTTTCATGAGAGGACTAAGCACATTGAGATTGATTGTCACTTTGTCAGAGAAAAGATACTCTTAGGAGATATTGTTACAAAGTTTGTGAAGTCAAGTGATCAACTTGCAGATATCTTCACCAAGTCCCTCACCGGTCCTCGTATTAATTATATTTGTAACAAGTTAGGTACATATGATTTGTATGCACCAGCTTGAGGGGGAGTGTTAGAATAGAAATAGGTGTACACAATCCTACTTAGAATAGGAATAGTTTATAGTATCCTACTTAGAATAGGAATAGTTTATAGTATCCTACTTGGAAAAGGATTGTTTTATAGTGTCTATAAATAGGGTCTTTGTGTAATATTGTTTTTACACAATTCAATAATATTTTTTTTCTATATTTCTCACATATATAATCATGAGGTATTCTTAGATGTGTTAGGTACCTAGTAAGAAGAACAAGGTTGATGTGACAATTCTTCTTTGATTTCCAACACATTTTTTGTGTTGATATAAAACTGAATGTTGAGCGCTAAAGTCCAACCGTTACAATGATTAAGAGGGCCTACGAAACAGGTAATGCACAGCTAAGTAGAAGACAACAATTTTGTGGAACAATGTTTGGAAAGACATAGCACCAACTAAACTTAAATGTTTTACTTGGTTGGTAGCAAGAAAGGCATGTCTGACGCATGAGGTTTTGAGTAAAAAGGGGAAGATTACAGATTCCAGATGTCAACTCTGTGGCGAAACAAATGAAACAAACAGTCATATTTTTCTACATTGCAAATTTACTACACAATTATGGGCTCTTTTTCTTTCACTCACGGAAACGAAATGGACTATGCCTGAGCCCACTGCAGACCTACTAAGCTGTTGGATCAGATGATGGAGAATCATCCCACATTGCATTTGGTGGTCCGTATGGAAATAGAGAAATAGTAGAAGCTTTGAAGATAGGTTCAATTCCATTCACACGCTTAAATGGAATTGTATTGTATCTTACTATTTTTGGTGTAAAAAGATAAGACATAGATGAATTAGAACCAGTAGACCTGTTAGGTTATTGTAAGTAGTTTCCCTCCTCTTTCTCCTTGTTTATCTTTTGAAGGTTGCCAGCATATCCTTAATGCTGAAGAATACAACATTACCAGTTTCAAAAAAAAAAATCCAGGAAAATGGATGCTAAGATGGATGTGTGATCATACAAGATTAGACAAGAGTATAAATACCGCATTCGCGAAATGTTTCAAGTAGCACACATCCAAGATAAAATGAGAGAAGCTCGATTGAGATGATATGGTCATGTCTTGCTTTGACAGTCAGATGCACTGGTCCATAGATGTGAAATCATAGTGATTGAAGGTGTTAAAATGGGACGAGGTAAACTCAAAATCACTTGGAAGGAAGTTTTCGCAAAAGACATACAATTTCTTGGGATCCATGCAGCCTATAAAAGATAAGGCACAATGGAAGAAAAAAATTATAAATGAGATACCTATTAGTTAAAAATATGTTCTAGGCATATTCACATTTTTACTTTACGATCATACACCTTTCTAGGAGTTGTTTAGTCTTTCAAGAATTTATACCTTAGAAGAAAATATAAACAATTTCCAGTACTTTTTAGTTTTATGTTATTATTAATTTTAGTTTATATAATATTGGCCTGATATGAGTTTAAATGGAGTAACATGGTTAGTAATGAGACCCCAACTTGTTTGGGACAGAGGCGCAGATGTATTTATTGCGTGCTCAATGCTTGCGAGTGAATATCTGTCACATTTTTTTCTGATAATTATGGTGGTGGACCAACACGTGTGAACCTTGATTAATCCACCAAGTGCCTTGCTGCCTGCCACTCGCACAGGCATCGGGTAACGCTGCCCAGCAGGCTTAGGCATCTGAGAAGAAATCACCTAGCGTCTTTGTCTTTACTAGATTTGAACGTGCTCTCCCAAAGCCCTTTCCCCGCTTCAGAAACCACAAAGCCACACCTTTAAGTGCCCCGGTACATTAATAAAAGGTAATAAATGAAAAGTTGCCAAAGAGTAACATTATTTGTCAGATTCCACCAGCTTTCTTAATCACCTTTACCACTAGGGGTATCATACTCCTATCTGCAACTATGTCACAAAATCATTACAAAGGCATAGTTCAGCCACCCATTAATCCAATAATACTGGTATTGTCTGAAACAGTCTAGTGATATGATGTTCAAGCGCCTCCAAATAATTACAACAGCGGTATCTCAGCGCAACAAAGGGAACTGAAGATGATAAACCTCCTCATAAAGAATCTTTTCATACATAACTGATTCTAAATAAGTGCTGCCAACTAATAACAGGAAAGGTTTGTTAGTTCCACTTAGGGAATCAGGTGATAACAGCCCTTACTCCCGGATGAGTGCTAAACAAAAAAAGGAACCCGCTACTGATGTAAATATTAGGGATTTTGCTTTAACTCCCTCTTTGTAAAAGAATAACAAACAAACAAATAAGGCAGTCATCACTGTATGACACAAAAAAGAAATTCAAAATTTTTTTGTTTTACCTCGAAATAGAAAAGCAAAACCATCAGAATGCTGAGAGGGACGTATAACAGCAGAAATTTGAAAAACTGTGATCTAACTGTTCGCAGACATAAAACATAATAGGTGTATACCCACATTACAATTATCTCACCAAGCTGAATCTTTTAAGAGGAAATATCAGTATCCAACCATTAATTCAAGAGGATTAGTCAAACAAAAGTTCCATACTAGCTTACATATCCAGTGATTAACATGAATTTTCCCCAGGAATCCATCCCTGAATGAAATAATAAGTAGCGGTAGCATATCACAAAAAGTTATTCCTGCAACCATCTTTAATCACACAGCTGTGTAGGAACATACATAGCAAGGTTGCTGAATGAGATAAGAAACTAAATGGTGAGATACAAGCAAGAAAACTGCAATCAAGAAATGTATGACTGTATGAAAGAAATATCAGTAACTAATCATTTTGCACAGGAAACAAACTTTTGTGTAAGTTAAGTAGCATCTTACCTGCAGCTGAAGAGTGTGAAGGATGAAGTTGCGAACAATCTCATACTCTCCTTTCAGCAGGAAAGCAATACCAGAAGGTATAAAGTCACGGATAAAGACCTGATCATAGTTTAGAACATTGGCGGTGGAACTAGTTGGGTCCTTAGCAGCAATTGTTCCTACAGGGCTACCACAGTAATAAACCATAGACTCTCGTAGTAGTTCCCATGCCTCATCTTCAATGGAGTTTCCAGCTATTCTATTCAAAGCATCTTCTACTGAGCCATTTGGAGGTAAGCTCCCATTGGATTGAAAGTCCTCCTCTCCAACTTTAAGGTCTCTTACCGTCTCAAACTGCAGAACACTTGGTGTATTGTCATGAATTGTATCGAAGCTCTGGTCATTGTCAACAATCCATGACCCGTTTCCCTTTTCTGATGCAAAACTACTCGCACTGTCAGTTTGCTGGCATTTGCAGTTCACAGATCTTAAATAGGAATGAGAAATATCTCCATGCAAAGATTGTCTGGTGCTCAGAAAGCGATCTACCCTAATAGCACGGTATGATGTGTTTGAACAGCTGAGAAAATTCACATACTTTGGACCCCTCTTCTTTCTGAATCTTATGAAGGATCTGGAGGTATGTGACGATCTCAATTTCCTAAAAGAATTATCAGTTCCAAAAAGACTAGGTAGTGAACCACCTAAAACTTGCAGAACTGCTTCAGAAGTGGCCATCAATCCTGATGCTGAGGCGAGGAACAGTTTCTACACCCAGAATCCTTATCAAGAATCCAATACCTCCAACTCCAATGGGAATACCTAATGATGCTGGACATTCATACAAGGGTCACTATCAGAATGAAATGAATCTTTCAAAATGATCGATCAAACTAGTACCATACATATCAAGAACCACTAAAAGCAAAATAATTAAACCAGGTTACTGATTACGATTGTCACACGTCAAACTATAGGTAGAATCTTGTATTTATCGGCTCTATTGAATTATTTGCTGTCAACTAAAAGAGATTGGCAGCAAAGACCAAGAAGATGTAATCATACAAGACTTGCTGATTTATAAAGTAAATATAATAAAAGTCTGATCTTAGCTATTTACTTCTCAATGCATCCCATTTGAGAGCACAGTCCTCTAAAAATATACTTTATCGTATTCTTTATGTAGCTAAAAAGTCTATTAGGTATTAATATAGTGCATTACTTTAAAAAAGGAACAAATTACTCACAGCTACTTGAACATAGGAGGATATTGCTTCATCAGACAACCAAATCAATTTGAATTCAAAATGTCAATCATAACCCAATACCTCTCCGCATAATTTAGGCATTCCCCTTTACCCAGATCATAAAATTCAAAGGACGAAGATCTAAACTCAGTCAAGCTCCTATAGAGGATGATGGGGTTGATTTCTCAAATGGTAACTCAACCAATAGTGGCTATCTCAAAAAGTTTTTCTTGAACAAAGAAAGTTTTCTGAAATACATAATTACTAGTTGAGTAACCATACGAGAAATTAACTCACTGATGATGTACAATAAATATAACCACCACTTTTACCTTTCCGTCTTTCCTTCTAAAATTCACCCATACTAAAATCTTGATCAAAAAATTCACTCAAAACTAACATGAGATCAACAATAAATCATCTAAAATTCCATCTTCTTAATCAATTACTAATGCCCCAATATAACACCATACCACGAATATATGCCCACAAATTTCACTTAATTACCAAGTGGGTATACTGGAAAAGTAAAAATTCTTAAACAATATGACTATTAACTTCTCAGAAAAACGAGTAGAGACGGACCCATCTGGAATCTTGAACTGTCGCAATAACCCATTTGGTATGCATGAAAAAACAAGCTTAAAGTTTCAAACTTGGAGCAATTAAGTAATCACTGAAGGTAAAAATACAAATCAAATCTAACAAAATTAAAGGAAAAAAAGTTTCGAATTCGATTTTTTACCTTATAAATATTGATGAAAAACTTGAAGGACAAATATCGGAGATTTTTGCTGAGAAGCTGAATAATTAAATCAATGGCGGGTGTATTTATAGCTTAGTTGCAACTTGCAAGTTACTTATACAATTTCTGTCAATTTCTACAAAACGTCGATAGTTTTTTTTCCTTTTTTTTATTCAAATAAACGTGAACAAATTGGTTGATGAATGCTGGAACAATTTATGGTTAGTTTTGTCTCTTTAAGTCATTTGCTTCAATATAACTGCTCAATTTTGAATATGCATATTTAGATATTGCAATTTATTTTTAATGAATTTATAAAATATTTTAATTTATAAAATAATTATTTAGACACTTTTTAAAATTTATGTATTACATCAGCAACGTTAGATGTCCATGAAATGTTGTGGGATTGAGTTGGGATATCTAAATATGTATTCTCAAAGTTAAAGTGTTTAATTATCGGTTAAAGCCAAATTAAAAATGTTCATCTATGTATTATGTTCTAGACATCTCAGCTCGTCTCAATTTAAAAAAAACGATCATGTAGACTCCTTAACTTGTCGTCATTATATCGTTTAAACACTACAACTTACAAAATAATCATCTAAAAATGTATATGTCATGTTAGTATTAGATGTCCACGAGACACTGAAAATGAGTTAAGGTATTTTGATGTGCATTTTCAAAATTAAAGTGTTTAGTTGTCAGTTAAGGACAAGTTAAACAAATTTATCTAAGTATTATGTCTTTTTTTTATTTACATTTGTTATTTTTTGGTCGCATTAATATTTGATTAAATTTAAATTTGTGTTGGAAAATCTCACATCGAATCTTTGTAAGTGTTGGAGTGTTTTTTTCTTTTTCTCCCTTCCTTTTCCTTTTTCCGATTTAAGTATTACATAATTTCGAAGTTTTCTTTTTATTTATGTAAATGATTATTGATGAAAAGTTTTGAAGTTCGGAGCCAAAAGGGTTATTTTTATATAAAAATGCAAAAGAAACACTTCTTTTTGAAAAAAACCAAAAGGAACAAATCGCTCCACCAGCATCGATTTCGTAAAAAAATTAACGCCATCAAATTTTTTTAATATATCACTGTTAGTGCAGCAATTTTACAACAAATTTTTTTTAAGTACATCACTACACTTGCAGGAATTTTGGACTAAAAAAATATTTTTTTCAAAAATATACATTAGCAGCGACTTTTGATCAAAGATTTATTATTTTTTTAACTACATTGCTGCTTTTAAAATTCAAAAATATACATAGCTCCTGCTCGAATGGCCAAAAAACGTAGTGTTTTCAAGGAAACAAGTCATACAAAGACACGATATCCTACTCGATTTTAAATATATTGTTTATATTTTTAAAATGAATGTAATTTTATGTCTTGTTATTAATAACAATGATGAATCATTTCTAATTTAGTTATTACTAACTTTTAACTTTCTAGTGTATTAAAACTAATAAAAGATACTTGGCAATATGCAAAAGAAAAAAAAAATAACACTGTCATTTACACTATTTACAATGCAAGAAAAAGTTAAAGAAGATTAAACTGAGATGTATATTTTTGAAAAAGAAAAAAAAAATTGGTCTGAAAACATTGCCGTAGCAGCGATGTAGTTAAAAAGGAAATTTTTTATTTGGGTCAAAAATCGCTGCTATAACAGCGATGTATATTTTTGAAGGAAAAAAAAAGAAAATTTAGTCCAAAATCGCTGCAAGTGCAGCGATGTACTTTTAAAAAAATGTTGTAAAATCGCTGTACTAACAGTGATATATTAAAAATATTTGATAGCGTTAATTTTTTTTATGAAATCGCTGCTAGTAGAGCGATTTGTTTCTTTTGATTTTTTTTAAAAGTGTAATAGTCTTTTTGATTTCGGACTCAATAGTTTTGCCAATAGCATTCACTTATTAGTTCCCATAAAGTTAAAAAGGTACTTTGAACAATGGATTCAAAGTAATCAATGTTGTTATAAGGTGGATATCTCTTTATTCCTTGTTTTTTTATTCCTACCCCCACTTTTTCTTTACTCCTTGTTTATCAAAATTAGCGTATTTATTTTTGGCTATAATTAGCCAACGAAAGTGTGCAATTTAGCACATAGATCTGAAAAATTATCTCTCTTTTTCTTTGTAATTTTTCTCTTTCCCCCTTTATTAAACTTTTTGTCTTTACTATCTATAAATTATTATTATTATTTCATAACACGTTATCAGCATGAAACTCTAATTTTCTTCAGACAAATTAACTTTTATATCAGGTATATCTACTGAAGAAATTTAATTTTAGTTGTCTTTGTTATTTCTAAATTAGTTTCTATCTCAATTTTTATCATGACAAATTTATGAAAACTTGAGTTTGTGGCACTTAACATTACCGAAAAAAATTGTTTGTCATGGATCCTTGATGCTGAAATTCACTTTGACGCTAAAGGTCTTGGTGATAGTATTAAACAATAAAATAAAGCATTTAACCAAGATAAAGCAAAGACCATGATTTTTCTCCGTCATCATATTCATGAAGAATTAAAAACTGAATATATAACTGTGAAAGACCCTCTTAAATTGTGATGTCAGGCAAAAAGTTTATACTTAAAAAGTTACCCATTCTTTCATCCGGCTTATACTTCACAAGTATTAGCATGGTTGAAACACATGTCATAGTAAACCTTTCTTAACTCAAATGATTTTATTATTTGAAATGATCGATTAGGCCATCCCGGTTCTAATATGATGCGCAAAATAATTGAGAGTTCTCATGGACACTCTTTGAAGAACGAAAAGATTCTTCAATTTAAAGAATTCTCTTGTGCTGCATGTTCTGAAGGCAAATTGATTATTAGACATTAGTAATCAAAGTGGGAATTGAATCCCCATCATTTTTGGAGCGTATACAGGGTGATATATGTGGGCTCATTCACTCATCATGTGAACCATTTAAATATTATATGGTTTTAATAGATGCATCTACAAGATGGTCACATGTGTGCTTATTATCAATTCATAATATGACATTTGTGAGATTGCTTGCTCAAATAATTAAGTTAAGAGCACAATTTTCAGATTATGCAATAAAGACAATTCGTCTTGATAATGTTGGTGAGTTCACATCTCAGGCATTTAATGATTATTGTCCACTGGATAACGATTGAGCATTCGGTTGCTCATGTTCATACTCAAAATGGTCTAGCGGAATCATTGATTAAACGTTTACAATTAATTACTAGGCTAATGCTTATAAGGACAAAACTTCTCATTTAATTATGGGGTCATGCTATTTTGCATGCAGCAAGTCTTCGAATCAGACCCATAAGTTATCATAAAGTCTCCCCATTATAATTGGCTTTTGGTCAGGAGTCGAACATTAACAAGTTCGTTCAAGTGATAATTTAGCAGATATGTTCATCAAGACATTGCCAACTTCAACCTTTGATAAATTGAGATACAAGATTGGAATGCGTCATCTTCGAGATATTAAATGATGTCTTCATCAGGGGGATATAATATGCGTTGCACTCTTTTTTCCTTAATCTAGGTTTTGTCCCACTAGATTTTTCTAGCAAGATTTTTAATGAGGCAACAATCAATGCGTATTGAAAATAACTATATATCTTTGTTCTTTCACTAAAATTTATTTTTCTTTTACATGGACATCCAAGGAGGAGTGTTATAAGGTGGATGTCTCTTATATAGAACGTTCTTTTTTGGGAAAAAAAATTACATCAATTTTTTTTATTTGATGTTTGTAGGCATATGGATTTTATGAAATCAAAATTCATAGTAAATTTGACCAAATTTTTAAATTCAAGAAATATCAAATTCAAATTAAGATGACCTTTAAATGATGATGAATTCTCTCATTTGTCAAAGATCCTTGACACGTGTCAAATGTCATAGCGCACCAAGTCGGATTAAGCACTATTAAGATCATGTTATGTGCATAACGGCGCACCAAGTCTACATTTAGACTGTTTACCATCTATAACTATAAACAGTTAAACAGGAGAGGAATACATAACTTTTTAAAATAATTTAGAATTTGAGACAAGACATCTAGAACATTCCAAAGTCATTCACAATCAGAAGATCATCGAAAGAAGAAGAGAATTACATATATCAAAGCAACATTCCTCTCTAGTTGTGATCCATGTGTATTATGCATATCAAAAAATCTTAATCTCCATTATGATACATAAGATTTTCGCAAATCAAGAAGATTTCATTTTCGATGATGATTCGCAAGTCACCTATATCTCTGCGTTTGTGATGATCAAAGTCTAGTTCCGTATTTATGATCAAATTAAACCAACAAATTAGTCCATCGACTAATACAAGAACAAGCGAATCCTTAAGTTGATAGTCTTGAAGAGAAGAATTAGAAGACCACAACTTTTGATTTAAGATAGTCTCGAGATTGTAACATCATAATTTATTGAAAATACAAATATTATTATTTGTTATTAATTTTTAAATATTGACCCGTGAATTTTTAACCACCTTGGGCCCTAGTGTTGTGGGCCAAAAGCCCATATAGCCGGTTTTGTAGGTGCTAGAATTGGGATCTTTTTACAGGCCCATAAGATCATGGAGCCCAAACATTACTATATGGTTGGCTTAGATTTTGGAAATTTTATCTATACAACAAATATTCATTTAAGAACATCAGATTATATTCAGGACAACAATTATATTATTGCCCGAATTGAAATTTATATTTTTAAGTTAAAGATATTATTTTCCAATGAAAGTGGTAGTCCTAAATTAAGAATACTAGAAATAATAATCAATTTTGTGCTTTTTTTGAATTTATTTTGAAGTGTGAAATAGTAATTTTTTTACTTTGAAAACTTTTAAGCGTCAAAGATATCTTGAGTATTATAGATTCTTATTTATATTCTAACTTTTTTTTCAAAAACATTGGTGGACTTGGCGTTACAATGCCAAAACTAAGATTTTTATTAAAGATATTTAAAATAATATATATTTTTATATGCATAATAAATTTTTTCGACTAAGACAGTACTACGTATTAGTTATTAGCCTTCAATTTTGCTGTTATAGAGTGATAATGACACTATAACGTTATGATAAATGTTTGTTACTAAAAGAAAGTCACCAAAACAAACAACCAAAAAACATTGAATACAATTATTGCAAACATGAAAAAATAATGAGTGACGTGTAAATACTTACTCCCTAAAATGTACATCTAATATAACAATTTAGGAAAAATTAAGTAACTACACACCCCCTTTTTATCATATTTTCTTATTTTCTCTACTATTTCAAAAAATATCAAAAATTCCTTCTTTTGCTCTCACCATTCCCTTTTTCAGATACATCAATTCAAAATATCATACCCATGAATTCCTTTCTTTTTTCACTTCACAAATCTCTTCACAGTTACATCCATTAATCTATTTTTGAATTTCAAATATTTCTCTTTCCAATTAATGATTCAAGTTATTCAAGAGGTAGATTTCTTTCCATCACTTAATTTTGTTTTTAATTATTTTTTTTACTTTTTTCATTTTAAAAAATTGTTGATACATATGGATGAAGGTCAATTTTTGTTGTTCATCTTTTTGTGATACATATAGGTTCACATTTTTAATGTATCTAATTGTTTTTATTTCTTAAATTAATGTATAATGCTTTCGTTTCAATATTATGATACATTATATTTGAATTGTATTTTTTGAGATGGATAAATTTATCATGATACATTACTATTTATGTACCTTGTTTGAATTGTTAAGTACATTATTTCTACTATATACATTAAATAGGTAATTGTTACCCATAAGATGTTATATTTGAGATAGATATAATCGTTATGTATCAAATACATTTATTATAAATTCAAATTTATGTATCATGTACATAACTCATATGTATCAGAAAAAGATTAACAACAAAATATCAAAAAAAATAAAAAATCGACCAGTTGTTCTATCAATGTTGTGTCATATACATAACTATGAATATGATATAAACTGATATTGTTATAAAAACATTAGTGTTTATATATCAATAATTATATTTGATAATGTCTACAAATACATAACCTTCTAGATGAATAAGTTAAGGTAGATATATCTGGTAGTAAAAAATAACAAAGTTTGTAATAGTTATGTATCAAAATAAATTATGAACATAATACATACTAATTTGTGTTTTAATAAATTAATGTTATGTATCATAACTAATATTTGAACACAATATATTGTGCATGATAAAAATGTAATGTATCATAATATTGAAACGAAGGAATGATACATTAATTTAAGAAAGAAAAACAATTAGATACATTAAAAATTTGAACCTATATATATCACAAAAAGATAAACAACAAAAAATAGAAAAAAATCAACAATATGATTTGTTGAAAATAAAAAAACGTGATGACGAAATCCTTCTACACATTCTTCTTTACTTTGTACCAACTGTCATAATTTTTTTCACTTTCAACAATAGCGACATCCATGGATCTTGACTAAAAGCCCTTATCGGAGTCACCACCAACTCCCGTATTTTGACCAACAACAATTCCATCACTTTTGTTTCGTTCATACCTCACCTCACTTTTTCAGATTTCGGAATGTCTCAACAAAATCGACAGGTTCATATTGTATCAGTACAATTTATCGACAATTTTGATTCAAAAATTGAGATTTTTTTTGAAAGAATGGGAAGAAGAATTTTAAATTTTGAATTGTACTAGCATGTTTCAATTTGCCAGGGTTTAAATCCTATTGCCAATAAAGTTTTCCCATAATATATGCTTTCTTTATTTACGTTTTTCCTTTTTAAACGTAACAAAATATTTAATTAACAAATCTTCCATTACTTTTTCTTTTTTACCGCAACAGCATTAAACGTATCACTATGTATCAGAAAAGATGACTTATGTATCCGAGTTTCTCAAAAAATAAGAGATTTTTGTAATTTGAAAAAGAATAGAGAAAGAATGTAATTAACTTTTAACATTATGAGATTTATGTAAGTTATACAACAATTTAATCTATTCTTTAAAAATAAAATAAGAATATAGTATATATGACGTAATCGTGAATCGTGATTAAATCATAAATATGTAAAAGATAGTGTGATTTTTTTTCTTCCTGTTATGGAGTGATGGTGGTACTATACAACGTTATGATAAATGTTTGTTACCAAAGGAAGTCACCATAACAAATAACCAAAAAACATTGAATACAATTGTTTCAAACATGGTAAAATAATAATGATCGACATATAAATACTTATCTGATATTTATATCAAATATAACAATTTTATCTAGTATGTAAAATTAAAATGAGAATATATATGTATTTAATCATAATTAAGTCATATATATATTCTATCCTCATCTTCACCTCCTATAGTATTTGTTTAGATTATATACAAAAAAAATTAGAATAATATTTGTTAATTATATAACAAACACACACAAAAAAAAAACTATTTACTTTCCTAGAAAATATTTTCATCATACCGAACCCACCCTTATAATATATATATGGTGAAATTGCCATCATAAATAAGCTACCTCGATCGGTAATATTTTAAGTATAGGATGTATTATATTATTTTTCTTTTTAATAGTTCAATAACATATTATTTATATAGTTTGAATTCTTTAAAAATGTTGTTAAACTCGTGTCATCTAACATAGGAGTCCCGTTATTTTTTTTGGAAGCCGAGCAAAACAACATATAATAGTACTATATAACTTAATAAAATCATTAAGATTATGTTTTAGATAGCTTTAAAATTCACTTTAAAACACATATTTTTAGCAAAATAATCAAATAAAAGTTGATGCTTATCAACTGTAGTTTTATTATTGATGCTAATCTCTAGGGGGACTCTGATCTACCTACCCTACCAGTCATGGCATTGACTTAAATTACAATACTAATTTTAGTTAGTTAAATTAATTTGAGGATAGAAAAAATAACATTGAGAGCGTTGCCCTCTTAAATGAGTTCTATAACGAGCAAATCCGGATGGAAAAATTATATAATTACACATATTTTGCAAGAAAAGTCAAAAATAGGAAGGAAACTAAAAGGTAGGCAACAGTAATTTTTGAAAAATTATTGCCAGTCAGCAGCCTCCTTTTACGCATAAAAATAAAATACGAAAATACGTAAAATCCTTTTACGTGTTTTAATTCTCTTATAAATAGAGGGCCTCTTGCCCTCATTTATATTATCCCACAAAAATTCAATTCAAAAAAGTAAGAACACAAAAGAGAGTTATACACCAAGATAAACATTGTACTCTTGAGTATCCTCTTTAGTGAGTTGTTCCTCTTACAAGAGAGAAGTGTTAATTGTTGTTTTCTCCTTGTATTTGAGAGCAATGTACTCCCATATTATCATAGTAAAATTCTTCTAACCCATATTTTTCCCCCTCTATCTGTTTGAGGGGTTTTCACATAAAATTCTCGTGTCCAATTTATTTATTTATTATCATATCAAACTTTAATTGTGGTTTTAGTTGTGGTACTTCCTTCCCCAACAGTAGTATCAGAGCCCTCAGTTATTCTGTCTGTTTTATGCCAAGATACTATCTGTGAATAGTAAATTTTTGTGAAGTAAAATTTAGTGAAAAGTACTATTCACGTGAATAGTAAATTTTGGTGATGATACAGTT
The DNA here is from genome assembly GCF_947179165.1 of Solanum dulcamara. Lineage (NCBI taxonomy): Eukaryota > Viridiplantae > Streptophyta > Magnoliopsida > Solanales > Solanaceae > Solanum > Solanum dulcamara. The sequence continues at coordinate 6,347,130 of NC_077237.1, read as the reverse complement.
TGTCACGATTGTTCGCAAAATATTCAGAAATGATCTAGAAGGGTGTGAAGCAAATAATAATATCGAGTACACCAAAGTTTGACGTTGAGAAATTCAATGTGACTAATTTCTCATTGTGGAAAAAATAAAAATAAGAACGATATTGAGAAAGGACAATTGCTTAGCTGCAATTGAAGGCAGACTCACAGAATTTACTGATGACAGCAAGTGGAACGACATAGACAGCAATGCAGTTGCTGATCTACACTTGACACTAGCTGATCAAGTGTTGTCTAGTGTGGCTGAAAAATGGACGGGGAAGGAAATATGAGTTACTCTTATGGGATTATATGAGGCCAAGTCTTTGCATAATAAAATATTCTTAAAAAGAAGATTGTATACTCTTCGAATGGCAGAGTCCATGTCGGTTACTGAACACATCAATACTTTGAATACTCTGTTTTCGCAACTTACAATAATGGGTTGTAAAATAGAGGAAACTGAACGTGCAGAGCTTCTACTTCAAAGTCTGCCTGACTCGTATGATCAACTTATCATCAACCTGACGAATAATATAGACAATCTAATTTTTGTTGAAATTGCAGCCGCCGTCTTAAAAGAAAAAAATCGACGCAAAAATAAAGAAGACAGACAAGCAAGTTCGCAGCAAGCTGAAGCTTTGATGATGGTGAGAGGAAGAACAACGGAATATGGCCCCAGTGGGAGTCAAAATCATGGTAGATCTCAATAGAGAAGTAAGAAGAATATCAAGTGTTACAACTGTGGCAAGAAAGGGCACTTCAAGAAAGATTGTCGGTTTAAGAAGAAGAGTGAACACCCTGGGTCATCAAATTCTCAAGGGAATGTTACAAGTACCTCGGATGATGGCAATATATAATGTAGTGAAGCAATATCAAATAATGAAGGTAGAAAACGTTTCACTAATGTCTGGATCATGGACACAGGAGCAACATGGCAAATGACTTCCAGGAGAGAATGATTCCATCAATATAAACCTATCTCTAGAGGATCTGTGTTCATGTGAGACGATCATGCTTTGGATGTTATTGGTGTTGGGTTCATCAAAATAAAAATATATGATGACACAGTACGAACCCTCTAGGAGGTATGATATGTAAATGACTTGAGAAAGAATCTATTGTCTCTAGGACAATTAAATGATAATGGATGTTCATATAAGACTCATGGTGGAGTCATGAAAATATCAAAAGGAGCGCTTGTAGTGATGAAAACGGAAAAACTTGCTGCAAATCTACATGTTCTTAAAGGTGAAACACACCAAGAAGGAGAAACATCAACCGCGTCAGCAAGTTCATTTGAAGAATTAATGATGATGTGACATCATAAACTTGGCCATATGTCGAAATAAGGTTTGAAGATTCTTGCTGAGCAAAAGCTTCTTTCAGGTCTCAAAAAGGTTTCACTACCCTTTTGTGAGCATTGTGTTACCAGTAAGCAAAATAGACTGAAGTTTAACAGTTCCTCTTCTAAAAGCAAGAAACTATGAGATCTGGTCCACTCTGATATCTGACAAGCACCGATGGAGTCCCTAGGAGGAGTGAAATATTTTGTGTCATTTATCGATAATTACTACAGGAGAAGTTGGGTGTATCCAATCAAGAGAAATACAAATATTTTTCTAGTCTTCAAAGAGTTCAAAGCGCGAGTGGAACTTGAATCTGAGAAAAAGATCAAGTGTTTGAGGACAGATAATGAAGGAGAATACACTGGTGATGAATTTGATAACTTCTGTAAACAAAAAAGTATTAAAAGGCAGTTCACGATAGCATATACTTCACAACAAAATGGAGTAGCAGAGCGGATGAACAGAACCTTGTTGGAACGGACAAGAGCTATGTAAGCAACTGTAGGGTTGGAAAAACCATTTTGGGCAGGAGTCAAAACCTCCTATTATGTGATCAATAGGTCACCATCAACCGCAATTGATCTGAAAATGCCAATGGAGATGTGGACAGGAAAACCAACTGATTATTCTCGCTTACATATATTCGAAAGTCCTACTTATGTTATGTACAACACCCGAAAAAAATTAAAGTTGGATCCAAAATCCAGGAAATGCATTTTCTTAGAAGATGCTGATCGAGTCAAGGGATATCGCTTGTGGGATCCCACTACCCGCAAAGTGGTAATCAGTAGGGATGTTGTATTTGTTGAAAATAAGATACAAACAAAAGAATGTAGCACCTCAAAAGAAAAATCAGAGACTACTACAATTGAAGTTGAAGAAATAAAAGAAGTTCTAGTTTCTTCTGAAGCAGCATGAAAGCATGAAGAACATGAGCAAGCTGAGATCGAAACTCCACAAGTTCGACGGTCAACTAGGGAGAGAAGAGAACCAGCTTGGCACTCAGATTATTCTATGGAGGGCAATATTGCATACTGTCTATTAACAGAAAATGGAGAGCCTTCAACTTTTCACGAGGTTATGAAAAGTCAAGAATCATCACTTTGGATGGCAGCAATGCAAGAAGAAATTAAAGCTCTTCATAAAAATAAAACATGAGATCTTATTCAATTACCACAAGAAAGGAAGTCCATTGGAAACAAATGGGTCTACAAGATCAAACAAAATGTTAATGATCAAGTGGATAAGTATCGTGTAAGATTGGTGGTAAAAGAATTCGCTCAGAAAGAAGGTATAAACTTCAATGAGATATTTCCTCCGGTGGTTCGACTCACAATAATTCGAGTGGTCCTGGGGATGTGTGCTACATTTGACTTGTACTTGGAGCAGTTAGTTGTCAAAACTGCATTTCTTCATGGAGAACTTGAAGAAGAAATTTACATGCTCCAATCATAAGGCTTTGAAGAATAGGGAAAAGAGAACTTGGTTTGCAGGTTAAATAAATCTTTATATGGTCTCAAACAAGCAATGAGGTGTTGGTATAAGAGATTTGATTCCTTCATTATAAGCCTTGGATACAACAGACATAGTTTAGATCCTTGTGTTTATTACAAGAGATTTAGTGATGACGATTTTATTATTTTTCTATTGTATGTTGATGACATGTTGGTAGCAGGCCCCAACAAAGATCGTCTCATAAATTTAAAGGCACAGTTGGCTAGGGAGTTTGAAATGAAGGACTTGAGACCAGCAAACAAGATTCTAGGGATGAAAATTCATCGAGACAGAAATAATACGAAGATTTGGCTTTCTCAAAAGAACTACTTTAAAAAAATCTTGCGAGCTTCAAGATGCAAGATTATAAGTCAATTTATACCCCATTTCCTATTAATTTCAAGTTATCCTCAAGTATGAGTCATAGCAATGAAGTAGAGAGAATGGAGATGTCTCGAGTACCATATGCATCAGCAGTGGAAAGTTTAATATTCGTCATGATATGTACAGGACCTAACATTGCACAAGCAGTGGGAGTGGTTAGTCGATACATGACTAATCCTAGTAGAAAGCATTGGAATACTGTTAAGAGGGTCCTGAAATATGTCAGGGGTAACTCAGATGTTGCAATGTATTATGGAGGATCAGACTTTACTATTAAAGGTTATATTGATTCAGATTATGCATGTGATCTTGATAAAAGCAAGTCCACCACAAGTTATGTGTTTACTCTTGCTGGAGGAGCTCTAAGATGGGTTTCAAAACTGCAATATATCATCGCTACATCTACGGTGTAAGCAAAATATGTAGCAGTTACACAAGCTAGCAAAGAGGCAATATGAATGCAGATGTTACTGGAGGAGCTCGGGCACAAATAAGAGAAGGTTTCTCTATTTTGTGACAGTCAAAGCGTTTTGCATCTTGTAAAGAATCCGACATTTCATTCAAGGACAAAGCACATAAGAGTTCAGTATCACTTTGTTCGTGAGAAGGTGGTAGAAGACAGTGTGGATATTCAGAAAATTTACACTAATGACAACCTAGCAGATATGTTGACGAAGCCGATCAACAGTAATAAGTTTCTATGGTGTAAATCTTCTGTTGGCCTAGCAGAAATATAATATTGCAGTAATTGAGTAGAAACAATGGTGTGAAGACTTAATTGATTCTCAATTAAATCTTCAAGTGGAAGAATGCAAGAAAAGTCAAAAAAAAGAAAAGTAAAAAGGAAGGAAAAGTAAAAGGTAGCCAACAACAATTTTTGAAAAATTATTGCCAACCAGCAGCCTCCTTTTACGCGTAAAAATAAAACACGAAAACGCGTAAAATCCTTTTCCTATAAATAGAGGGCATTTTGCCCTCATTTATATCATCCCACAAAAATTCAATTCAAAAGAGTAAGAACACAAAAGAGAGTTAATACACCAAGATAAATATTGTAGTCTTGAGTGTCCACTTTAGTGAGTTGTTCCTTTTAGAAGAGAGAAGTGTTAATTGTTGTTTTCTCCTTGTATTTGAGAGCAGTGTACTCCTATATTATCATAGTAAAATCCTTCTACTCCGTATTTTCCCCCCTCTATCTGTTTGAGGGGTTTTCACATAAAATTCTCTTATCCAATTTATTTATTTATTATCATATCAAACTTTAGTTGTGGTTTTAATTGTGGTATTTTCTCCCCCAATATATTTCGCTATCATATTTACTGCTATTACCTATATTTTTATTAAACAGAGATGACAGTCATACTTCTATAAACTCTTGAATGAAGATGGAGACAGAAAAATTGTGTTGGGAGATTTGAAACATATAGGGTGGCATCACAATTTTGGGTGTTGCAAGAGTATTATGGTCGGAAAGGTTAAGGGTGTTGTGCATAGGATGCGCTGGGGAAGAGCTATTGCACCTGAAGAGATTCTTGGAGAATTTTGGAAGAGCGCGAGCTCGGTAGGTTTGGAGTGACTGACTAGGTTATTTAATGTCATCTTTAAGACGGCAACGATGCCCGAAGAATGGAGATCGAGAGTAATGATCCCTCTATACAAAAACAAGGGGGATATCTAGAGCTGCAACTACTATAGAGGTATCAAGCTTCGAAGCCGTACTATAAAAGTATGGGAAAGAGTGATGGTGATGAGGGTGAGGAAAAGCGTGTCTATTTCAGAGAACCAGTTCAAATTTATACCGGGATGCTCAACTACAGAAGCTATCCATCTTATGAGGAGACTAGTGGAGAAGTATAGGGAGAGGAAGAGGGACTTGCATATGGTATTCATCGATCTAGAAAAGGCTTACGATAAAGTTCCACGAGAGATACTATGGAGATGTTTGAGGCTAAAGATATACCTGTGGCGTACATTAGGGTGATCAAGGACATGTATGAGGGTACCAAAACCAGGGTAAGGACAGTAGGAGGGGACTCAAAGCAATTTCCAGTTGTGATGGGGTTGCATCAAGAATCAACTCTTAGTCCATTTTTATTTGCCTTAGTGATGGATGGATTGACGCGACAAATTCAAGGTGAGGTGTCATGGTGTATGCTTTTTGTGGATGACATAATCCTGATCGATGAGACTCATAGCGGAGTTAACGCTAAGCTGGAGGATTGGAGACATACCTTGGAGTCTAAAGGGTTTAAGCTGAGTAGGATCAAGACAGAGTACTTAGAGTGCAAGTTCAGTGAGACACCTCAGGGGGTTGGCGCGGAAGTTAGGCTTGGTGACTAGGCCATCAAAAAGAAAAGTAGTTTCAAGTACCTTGGATCTATCATACAAGGCAGCGGGAAAATTGACGATGATGTCACACATTGTATTGGGGGCAGGATGGATGAAATGGAGGCTCGCTTCCGGTGTGCTATGTGACTAGAAGGTGCCACCACAACTTAAGGGAAAGTTCTACAAAGTGGTGGTTAGACCGGCTATGTTATATGGGGTAGAGTGTTGGCCAGTTAAGGTCTCTCACATTCAAAAGAGGAAAGTTTCCGAGATGAGAATATTGATATGGATGTGTGGGCATACCAGGAGCGACATGATTAGAAATGAGGCTATTCGGGACAAGGTAGGAGTGACCTCAGTAGAAGACAAGATGCGAAAAATGCGACTGAGATGGTTTGGGCTTGTGAAGAAGAGAGACACAGATGACCCAGTGCGGAGGAGTGAGAGGTTGGCCATGAATGGTTTCAGAAGAGGTAGGGGTAGGCCGAAAAAATATTGGGGAGAGGTGATTAGACAGGACATGGCGCAGTTAGAGCTTACCGAGGACATGACCTTAGATAGGAGGGTGTGGAGGACCCATATTAGGGTAGAAGGCTAGTACATAGTCTCGTTATTCTTCCGTATTAGTAGGCGCATTAGCGCACTATAATTTCTTGTGCTCTGATTTCTATTATTATCTATTACTTTCTATACTTTGATTACTCTATTTTATCTGTGTCGCTTTCGTTATTTGTTTTCCCATATCGCTTTGAACTTCTTAGCCTTATCTGACCTCTTTTTATGCTTCTATTGAGCCGAGGGTCTCTCAAAACAGCCGTCCTACCTTGGTAGGAGTAAGGTCTGTATACATTTTACCCTCTCCAGACCCCACGTTGTGGGATTTCACTGGGTTGTTGTTGTTGTTACGTATCTTACCAGTAAATAATTAAGAGTTTCCTATCATATATTGAGGAAGATGCACTTAGATATATGTATGTTTGCTACCAGATAAACTAAAATAAGGAGAGAGGCCAATGAGATTGGGGAGGGAGGTGGCGAGACAGATGGGAGAGAGGAGAGGAAGGTGAACGAGATTTATTATGTATCCCAAATAAATGAGAATCCACTTGGATACAATATATCTTGAATAAGTTACACCTAATTTTGACCCCATATATCTATAGATACATGTATCTAGACGTATCTGGAAGCACAAAAATATGGTAAGATACGTAATATTGCAAAGTAGAGTATATTTAAATAATTAGCTCATAAACAAGTGGGATTTATGTAAGTTCCCCAATCCGGACATTGAACTCCAAATCCGGATAACCAAATTAATAAATATTGTAATATATATATATATATATATATAGTTATCTCATTGAATTATTTAATCATGATAAAGTGATATAATCTGAAATAAACATTTCTTACAGTTACATATTATATTTGCTGCACAGTTGCACGAGATGATTGTGACTGCAAGTAATCAACATGGTCTTGGTCTAATTAGAAAAAAAATTTGTTTGATTATTTTGTGTATATGTGTGTGTGTTAGTTATCCTAAATTTGATTAATTAAGCCGGCTCTATATAACATAATATTTTGAACTAGTCAAATTTCACCCTCCCCCCTCTCCTTATGGGGTGCTTAATCCAACATAATTTGTGAATTATTGAACAAAATAGGTAAAATACAAATAGAATCAAGTAATACAAATTTAGTATGACTTGTGAATAATTTAACAAGATAGGTGGCAGCAACAACAACAACATATCCAGTGAAATCTCATAAGTGGGATCTGGGGAGGGTAAGATGTACGCAGACCTTACCACTACCTCATGGAGATAGATAGACTGTTTTCGAGAGCACTTGGCTCAAAAGTCACAGTCCCAAGTAAAAGAGAAAAACAATATATATAGCATAATGACACAAAAAAAATGAAAAACAATGCAAATTTTACGGGACAAGAACAATAATGATAGAAAAATAATATGATAAAGTGATAATCAAAGGCAATAACAACACAACTATAAAGACATGTCTAGACCTACGACCATTCTAAATCGGCACACGGCCAAACATCATTCTATCCCTATTAGCCTTCTACCCTAATCCGCGACCTCCACTCCTTTTTATCTAAGGTTGTGTCCACGTGATATGATAGAAAGAATATAATATCAAGTTATACTAATTTGGCATGAGTAAAATTAATAAGATAGTGGAATGAAAGATAATACCAAATTGGCACATCATACCAATCTGACATATATATAAAAGATATAGGAAGAATATTAAAGATAAAATACAAGTTCATACAAATTCGGTATGACTTAGTGAATAATTTTACCAAATAATGGAATAAAGCTAGTATCAAGTCATATAGATCTATCATTGCTTGTCAATCGCAATTTGGAAATGTAGCTTTTCCTTTTCTTTTGTTTGTAACCTTTGAAATAATGATTGTACTATAAAATTTGTGAGACGTCCAATAAGACAGTTATGTTAAATATATATTAACATGAACTATCATACATATTTGTCATAATTTAAATGTCACATACTTCTTTATTTGTACTTTATAGCATATTTGATCGATATGCAAGTAGGGAGTAATTTAAAATGACAATTAACCATGAATTCATGTTGCAGGCTCAAGAAAATATAAAGATGAATCAACCATGTCCATAGTTGTAATGGCAAGAAAGCGATTGATATTTAACTTATGTGAGACATAATAATATATTTAATTTCTGAACTAATATATATATATATATATATATATATATATATATATATATATATATATTTGATTCAAATACTTGGCTTATAGAGTAAACAAGAAACTAAAAGAAGACAAAACAATGAAAAGACAAATACATCAGACAAGATGGAGAAATACAAACTTACATAACTTGTTGATATATCTTTCTACTAACTTTTTGTACATATAATAGTTATTGAATCACAACTATATGTGTATGTATAATATATTTAAGATATTCATTAAATATGAATATTTTTACAAATGTGCGTATATATAACTATAGTGTTCGGGAAATACGGGATACTTGTCATATCCCACCGGCAACAGATATCTTTGTTTATCTTTGTTTGTCCCGATGGAGGCGTAATAACCTATTAGTGTTTTATCTCTCCCGGTTTAAATTGAGACTTCATGATTCTCAATTCACTTCATTAATCACTAAGACACACCCTTGAATGCTATTCGATAAGTATATATTTCTTTGGGTATTTCATATTTTATGATTTTTAGACCTTTAATTTATTTATTTTTAACAAGTGTAGTAGGGTACAATAGTGAGGATTTTGAGAATTTGGAGAATCAAAATGAGAGATATCAAGATGGAAAGGGCAATTAAAGAAGCAAAATTGAATTATTAAGACATTACTATTATTTATTGATTTGCTACGTAATTTTTGTTTACTATATAACCAAAACCTCATTAGCCATGCTATTCAATCATTTTCCTTTTTTGTTGGATTTGTTGCTTTAATATTATGATTTGAAGAATTATATATGTATTCTACTTCTTCTCTTCTAATTTTGCACCCATTAGAACTCTATCAAAATATTTGCACAAACCAAACAAAAAAGAATTGGTCTTTCTGCCTCCTTTGTACCTTCTTCAACCCCACCCCCTACTCAAAGACGGAGTTGAACTAGAGTTCTAGATACAAATTCAATATTATATAGCTATTTCGTAAGTAAGTTATATTCGTAAATTTAAAATTCTCTTTCGTCAAATAAGTATATGGTGCAAAAAATAACTTTTTATTATGTGCATAAATTGTTTGTGAAATGAATTTACATGTAAAAATAATAATACAGATACTTGATTTTCTAGGCCACTTACAATTTTTTTTAAAAGTTTTATAGCATTTTTACTAGAAATTTTTATTTTTACACGTATGAGATCTAAAAATGTTATTTTTTTTCGATTTATGTTATAAATGACCAGATATGTTAATTCCTTCAAAAAATATATATTAACAAATGGAACACCTTTTTTGATAAGTAACAATTCCAGATTAACCGTATATGGACCCTTGTTAACTTTAAAATAATAACAAATTTGCCTAAAAAATTGCTTAGGCAATAAAATTGACTTCATTATGACAATTTTTAAAAATCTTTTTAATAGAATTTCTGATTCATTCCACTTAACAGGTGAATTTAACATGTAACGTATAGGTTTATATGTAAAGTTAATAATTTTCCCCCCAAATTTATACAAAATTTAAATAATTTATTAAATTTCTATAAATATAAAAAATTTAGATATTCCTAATAACAGTCAAAACAGTAGAAAAGATAACATATTTAGCTAAAAAATAATAATTATTTCACACCTATCTTCAAGGAAAAAGGCCCCAAATTTAGGTAGAAAAAAACAACCCGTATCAAATAAGTTATTTCTATTGAAAATTCAAAACTTTTCATGCATTAACTATTTACCAAATTAACTATGCCAATCCTATATATAGATACACACGTTTTCACATCGTATTATAAATTTTAATTGCATAGAATTGTGTATCAAAGTTGTTTATACCATAAAGTCTGAGAAAAATCCTTAAATTCTTTTTAACTGGTACATTTCTGTGTTTTAGGGTATAATCTTCAATTCATTCTTTATTATTTTCTCCCCAATTTTATGTGTTTCATTATTATTGGTTACTTGTAGAGTTGCAATATCGGGTTCATCTGAAGTAGGTAGGGTCAAGGGGTTCATTCGAACAACCTTTAAGTGAAAAATTAAATAGTTTATATATGATTGGATTTTTTTTTTGTATATACCATAAATGTTGAACCTTGACACCCGTTAAGCGTAACATAGATTTATATGTAAAAGGTTGAATGATAGAGTATAAATTATGGATTCACGTCCATTATTTTCATGAGATCTTGAATTTTTCCATCTTGAGTTTGTTTCTTATGTATGTTACTTGGATTTGTGTGGGAAGTTAAGAGAGTTGGAGTAATGTATATGTTAACAAAATTGTTTTTCTCTGTTTACAGGTTTGATCATTGAAGCAGAGGATTTAAAGGGTATATTTTTGTTTTTGAGTTTATTATAGAGTGTAAAAATGGAGGTAACATTAGGCCAGGATGGGCTGGCCAAGTCACTGAGTCGTCGGTCCATGAGTAAGAGTGAAAGGAGGACGAGTTTTCGATCAGTAAGTTCAAGGAGTTGGGCATCAGCTAGTGTTAGAGAAGTGATGTTTACTGCACCAGGAGGTGATGTTTTTCAAAGAAGTACAAGGGAAAACGATGACGAACAAGAGCTAAAATGGGCTGCTATTGAGAGACTTCCTACATATGATAGGCTAAGGAAAGGGATTTTGAGACAAACATTGGATGATGGAAAGATTAATTATCATGAAGTTGATGTTGTCCATCTTGGATTACAAGACAAGAAACAGATTTTAGAAAATATTCTTGAAGTTGTTGAGGAAGATAATGAGAGGTTTCTTAGAAGACTCAGAGGCAGGACTGATAGGTGAGTGTGAAATTTTTTTTAAAAAGGTAGTAACAAATTTCATTGATCTTAGTTAAGTATGTGTTGATCAACTTTTGTATGGAACAGGGTTGGAATTGAGACTCCGAAAGTTGAAGTTCGGTTTGAGCATCTTTGTATTGATGGAGATGCATATGTTGGATCTAGAGCATTGCCTACTCTATGGAATGCTTCAATCAATTTTGTAGAGGTACTATGACATTTCAATTTCAATTTAATCTATAATAATTTAGATCGATAGTATATTAGACAGGACATGGCGCATCTTTAGATTACCGAGGACATGACCTTAGATAGGATGGTATGGAGGTCGCGTATTAGGGTAGAAGATGAGTAAGTAGTGGAGTGTTGCCTTGGTTTCAAGGGTTCAAGCTTGTTTGTGTCTGTCATTAGACTAGCCGTATTCTTGTTGTTCTAGTTTTTAATATAATCATCATCTGTTTATTGTGTTTCGGCTACTATTATGTTGTTCTTCATATTCTTTCTTGTAGGCTTTGCACTGCTTCTCTTATTAGTTGTAATGTTTTCTACTTCTTTATACCTGAAATTACTGCACTTGAGCCGAGGGTCTTACAAAAATAGCTCATCTACCTCCACGAGGTAGTGGTAAGGCTTGCATACACTCTAACCTCCTCAGACTCCACTTATGGATTTCACTGGGTATGTTGTTGTATATTGACAACAATGCCTTTGTTTCCTTTAGTTTTGTTGCTTGTTAAAGTTCTTTTTTTTTGTTTTCTCTTTATTCTTCGTTGTACTTGTTAAACTGTTGAATTCATTTTTGTTTTTGTATTCAAATTTCACAGGGGTTTCTTCAAAAGATCAATATTGTCCCTTCAAAGAAAAGGGTTGTGAACATACTGCATGATGTGAATGGAATCGTAAGACCCTCAAGGTATGCTCATCAAACTGCAGTTGCATTTATCTAGAGTTAACTTATGAATCTAAATTATGGACACGGAAGAATTCTAGGTATATCTCAATTAACTTACCAACAACATACCCAATAATGTAGTCCCACAAAGAGGGGTCTGGTTCAATTAGCTTACGATTAGGTAAAATAACAATATACCACTTTGTTTAGTATTGTTGTGAGGGGCATTATGGAGATTGGAACTCCTATATTGATTCTACGGTTCTTGTGTTTTATAGGATGACATTACTTCTGGGGCCTCCTGGTTCTGGAAAAACTACATTGCTAAAAGCACTTGCTGGGGTGCTAGACAAGGACCTAAGAGTGAGTGACCTTTGAACTTTCAATATGTGGCCTGAAAGTTTTATTTCAGTCGCGTGAAATGTGTTCTTTTAGGTGAACGGAAGAATCAGTTACTGTGGTCATGAGCTGTCAGATTTCATCCCTCAAAGGACATGTGCATATATTAGTCAGCATGACATTCATCATGGAGAGATGACAGTTAGAGAGACGTTGGATTTCGCAGGACGTTGTTTAGGAGTTGGGACAAGATATGAGCTCCTTACTGAATTGTCAAGGCGCGAGAAGGATGCAGGAATAAAACCTGATCCTGAAATAGATGCATTTATGAAAGCTACAGCTGTTGCAGGCCAAGAATCTAGTCTGGTCACAGACTATGTTCTTAAGGTTAGACTTCTGATTGCACTCGTAATTATTTCTGCATGTACAAACCACCTAGAACTGATTATTGAAGTGAATAACAGATACTTGGGATGGATATATGTGCTGATATATTGGTCGGTGATGATATGAGAAGGGGTATCTCAGGTGGACAGAAGAAGCGGCTCACAACAGGTATGTAAAATATCACGTCAATCAAAGGAAGATCGTCGTATAACATTTGGTTTTTTTGTCCCCCGCACCATCTATCCAGCTTGCTATGTTTCTTTTGGTGCATGCGCCTAGTCACAACATTTAATGTGCAGGAGAAATGCTGGTTGGCCCTGCTAAAGTTTTCTACATGGATGAAATATCAACTGGCCTCGACAGTTCAACAACATTTCAAATTGTGAAATACATGAGGCAGATGGTCCATATCATGGATGTATCGATGATAATCTCTCTGCTTCAACCTGCACCAGAAACCTATGATCTTTTCGATGACATTATATTGCTTTCTGAGGGAAATATTATCTACCAAGGTCCACGTGAGAATGTCCTGGAGTTTTTTGAGAGTGTTGGATTCAAATGCCCAGAAAGGAAAGGAGTTGCTGACTTTCTGCAAGAGGTTACTTCTCTAAAGGACCAAGAACAGTATTGGTTCAGAAGAAATGAACCTTACAAATATATTTCAGTGGCTGAATTTGCAGAACTCTTTAGCAATTTTCATGTTGGGCAACAGCTTTTTGATGACCTTGGAGTTCCTTATGACAAAAGCAAAACCCATCCTGCTGCACTGGTTACGGAGAAGTATGGTATCTCCAACATGGAACTCCTCAAGGCATGCTTATCAAGGGAATGGTTATTGATGAAGCGGAATTCCTTCCTATACATATTTAAGACATTCCAGATCACTGTGATGTCAATAATTGCCTTCACAGTATTCTTTAGGACAGAGATGAAAACTGGTCAGATTGCAGATGGAGGCAAATTTTATGGTGCCTTGTTTTTCAGCCTCGTCAATATAATGTTTAATGGTACAGCAGAGCTTGCACTTACCATTTTCAGACTTCCTGTATTCTTTAAACAGAGAGATTCTTTGTTTTACCCAGCTTGGGCTTTCGCTCTTCCGATTTGGCTTTTAAGGATTCCCATTTCGTTTATCGAATCACTGATATGGATCACACTTACTTATTACACCATCGGGTTTGCTCCTGATGTGACTAGGTATGTTCTCAGTTTACTCCTAACAATCAAAATATCTTGTGGAGAAATGTGTCTTATTTGCTAGGCTGATCAGTCTATGTGAATTTATGGTGCACATATACAATTAAATTAGACTATATGAATTCAAACTTACATTCTTGTACCTACAAAATTTTCAGGTTTTTGCGCCAATTCTTGGTATTTTTTGCTTTGCATCAGTCGGCTCTATCTCTATTCCGTTTTGTTGCTGCACTTGGAAGGACACAAGTAGTTGCTAGCACCTTTGCAACTTTCACGATACTGATAGTCTTTGTGCTTGGTGGTTTCGTCGTTGCAAAAGGTTTGTTTTCTATTACACTCTTGGGAATTGGAAACTTCTCTGTTCTGTTACAGGAGTAGCTTATAGTCTTGGACTATAAGTCCAGGGAGATCTACAAAATTGACAATTTCACATGACCCTAAGAGTGACCGAGTTGGTTGAGCAGGGGATCTCCCAAATGGGGGGTCTTTGGTTCGAAACCCCTTGCATGCTTTCTCGGTCGAGCTCGTCGCACGGGGTTTGCCTAGTACTATTTACCTCTATTGTGTGATTTGCGGGCCATTACACTGTAGCGGGGCTTACCCTACGCGCACCTTAAGGGTAGTGACTGCAGTTTCACTTGTCATAAAAAATTGACAATTTCACATGGCATGTCCCAATATCTTGAATGCATTTTTATGTACTGGTGTAGATGACCTGGAACCATGGATGAGATGGGGCTGCTACATATCTCCTATGACATATGGACAGAATGCAATTGCCATCAATGAGTTTCTGGACGAGAGATGGAATACTGTAAGCTCTATTATTATTGGTTCATCAAAAAGGCACCATATATTGATTTGACATTTTCCATCAACATTAATTATCTTGACACATCCTATCCGTTGGTCTTTGCAGCCCAACAATGACACAAGATTTTCTGAGCCAACAATCGGCAAGGTTCTTCTCAAGGCAAGGAGCATGTATACAGAAGATAATGTTTTCTGGCTCTGTGTTGTTGCCCTATTTGCATTCTCGTTTTTGTTCAACGTTTGCTTTATCTTGGCACTGACATACCTAAACCGTAAGTCCTAGATTTTCTACAATATTTAAAGTTTTCAAATCAGCTTTTGGTTCTGATCAATTCTTATAGGAAAAATGCAGCATTTGGAGATTCTAGATCAGTTATTTCAGATGATGGCAAAAGTAAGAAGAAGAAGCGAACAGAATGGAGTTCAGCATCTTCAGTTCCAATGACCGAAGGTCGAGACTCTTGTATTTTTCTAGTTACTCATAAAATGCAATCAACGTTTAGACAATGTCATGATATAGGAGATGTTGAATCCTTTCTCTACTCTTACTCTTTGTAAATATTCTGAATACCTGAATGATTATTACAGGTATAGTTATGGACGTAAGGAACACTAACAACTCAAGTATTGAAGAAGCCAAGAAAAGAGGAATGGTGCTTCCTTTCCAGCCACTGTCCCTTGCATTTAATCATATCAATTATTATGTTGATATGCCAGCTGTAAGTCTCTTGTTATTTAAACATTATCTATGTTATGATTCAGTTTTTACTAATTTTCTAGTAATCAAGAATAGATACTTCCCAAGGAATTTTTAACAATCTTATGGAAGCTGGACTTTGTGAATGTATACATGTTTCAAAGCTTAATGTTGAAAGCCAACTTCTTCAGTCTGAATGAAAACTGTGATACAGCAATAACATGTCATGTTTGCAAAGAACTGACTGCTGGGGCTATTTGGAACTTTCTATATTGATTTCCATGATTAGTCTTGTATTCTAATGATTATGCTAACTAGTGGGAAATGTTTCAGAGACAATTTTCTAGAAATTCCCATCAAAGTTCCTAAAAGAATAAGCTTTCTTGAGTTACCAAACATCTGTCGTATAGGCAGGGGAGGAATGGATATGACCTTCTGTGGCTTAATACGGTTCTAATACTTTATCAGGAAATGAAAGCCCAAGGAGTTGACGAGACTCGTCTCCAATTGTTACGAGATGTTAGTGGTGCTTTCAGGCCTGGAGTTCTTACGGCCTTAGTTGGTGTGAGTGGTGCTGGAAAGACCACGTTAATGGATGTCTTAGCAGGAAGGAAAACAGAAGGCTACATTGAAGGAAGCATCAACATTTCTGGTTATCCAAAGAATCAATCAACTTTTGCTCGTATAAGTGGTTATTGTGAACAGAATGACATTCATTCTCCACATGTTACTGTTTATGAGTCATTGGTATACTCAGCTTGGTTGCGTCTCTCTCCAGATGTAAAAGAGTATACACGGAAGGTATTCTCTCTTGTCTTATCCTTTTACTTCGTATTATCAACGACGTCTTACTTTGTGCTTCCCAATATATATCCTCATGCACATCTTCATCTCCATGGAGAAAACTTTATTTTCTGTAAAAAAGGAGGTTAAGGACTAACTTCAGTTTTTGGTCTTGTTTAGAATTTTGTTGAGGAAATAATGGATCTAGTCGAGTTGAATCCACTGAGGGACTCCCTAGTAGGCCTTCCAGGGGTAGATGGTCTCTCAACTGAACAGAGGAAGAGGCTGACTATAGCTGTAGAGCTGGTAGCAAATCCATCTATTATTTTCATGGATGAACCAACATCAGGGCTTGATGCTAGAGCTGCAGCAATTGTGATGCGAACTGTGAGAAACACTGTGGATACGGGGAGAACTGTTGTCTGCACTATCCACCAGCCAAGCATTGATATCTTCGAAGCATTTGATGAGGTAGTTTGTACGAGCAATGTTGGATTTCGTAACTTTGTGGATGCAACTGTTCTTCTCATAATCATGCCAAATAATTTCTTGCAGCTGTTATTGATGAAAAGAGGAGGACAAGTCATATATGCAGGGCCTCTTGGTCATCATTCTCACCTACTGATCGAGTATTTTCAAGTGAGGATCATATCATTATCAGATTATGCGAGTGGGGTCTATTAGAACAAATTAACAACTATAGAGCTGTTTTTTTCTCAGTCTATTCCAGGGGTTCCTGAAATCAAAGAGGGATATAATCCTGCTACTTGGATGCTGGACATCTCGGCACCGGCTGTTGAGGCTCAACTTCAAGTAGACTTTGCTGACATTTATGCCAACTCTGAGTCGTATAGGTAATTTAGAAGATTGAGTAGTTGTATTTTTATTTTTACTTCTGGTTTAGTACCTTACTTGGTTTTTGCAGGAGGAATCAAGAACTTATCAAAGAACTAAGCATTCCTGCACCAGGATCCAAAGATCTTCACTTCCCCACGGAATACTCCCAACCGTTTTTTGAACAGTGCAAGGCTTGCTTTTGGAAACAACACTTGTCCTATTGGAGGCATCCACAGTATAATGCCATTCGGTTTGCTATGACAACAATGGTAGGAGTAATATTTGGAGTCATTTTTTGGAATAAGGGGAAGCAACTGTGAGTAATCTTCTTCCTTGAGTCCCAAAATTAACATTGCGCAATAACAATATACCTTTTTCTGTCGTCACTTTTTATCTTATAGGCTAATTATGACAACAGGTCCAAACTACAGGACCTGTTTAATATAGTTGGAGCTATGTATGCTGCTGTCATGTTCCTAGGTGGAACTAATACTTCAGCCGTACAGTCTATTGTTGCTGTAGAAAGGACTGTCTTTTATCGGGAAAAAGCAGCAGGAATGTATTCCGCACTTCCTTATGCATTTGCTCAGGTAAGAGTAACATCAGTTAAATATTTACTATAATATATTCTGGAAAATCAATTTGTCGTTAATTAAGAAGTAATTCATAATTATGCCATATGCAGGTTGCAATAGAGACTATCTATATTTCGATTCAAACTTTTATTTACAGCCTTATTCTGTACGCGATGATTGGATTCCACTGGACAGCTGGAAAGTTCTTGTTGTTCTACTTTTTTGTTTTCATGTGCTTCGTCTACTTCACGATGTATGGAATGATGCTTGTTGCACTCACTCCAAACTACCACATTGCTGCAATCGTAATGTCTTTCTTCCTCAGCTTTTGGAACTTGTTCTCTGGTTTCCTCATTCCAAGAACAGTAAGTATACCACAAGCACTGCTTAATATCGTGTTATTGCACATTTTACTGATGAAAATAATAACTACATATGCAGCAAATTCCTATATGGTGGAGGTGGTATTATTGGGCTTCTCCCGTGGCATGGACAATATATGGCCTTGTAACGTCTCAAATAGGCGACAAGAACAACCCCATTGAGATTCCAGGAGGCGGCGAGTTATCAATAAAGTTATATCTGAAGGATAGCTTTGGTTTTGATTATGACTTCCTGGGAGTTGTTGCTGCCATGCATGTTGTATGGGCAATTTTCTTCTGCTTTGTTTTTGCTTATGCCATCAAGTTCTTGAATTTCCAGAGGAGATAAGTGAAACTTGAGTTAGAATAGAAAATTTAGCCTACACAGAAAATATGTATAAGCTAAGCAAATAGAATTTTTTAAGAGAATTATAGCTACTATTGACTAGCTGCAAGTTTCTGAAATCCCAACAATATATTTTGTGTTCTTACATTCCATCTAATACTCACATTATTTTGTTCATTTTTACTTCTTTTTTTTGTACTTTCTTTCTTCAAATCATTGATAAGTTAGAGTAATACTTAATCAAAAATAAGAATCACTAGTCGAAAAATGTTGAACATAGTGAATTGCAAATTTGTTTCTTAGATTTTCAAACATTACAACATGCATATTTAAGTGAGTTATATCAAGTTATCAACTTCTTGAATCATATTCTATGATTCTAACTTTTATTTTTATCTAAAATTTGTCGACTTATAGAATTATGTTAATTGTGCCTATAATAATTGTATCGGTGAAAGGATGTTTTTCAATATTGAAATTGATAAAATCTTACCTAAAACTAATAATTTAAAAAAGTATTCAAAGAAATCAATTATAGAAGTAATAATTTTTCATCTAAAAAGTTAGAACAATAGATTTTAAATTTTACGTATGAAGTTTGTTTAGATTTTAGGCCTCTAATTAAAATTTATTTTAGGTCTCCAAGTATGTTGAGCTGCCCCTGGCATCATCCTCCCTAGAGCAGCTTGATGAAATTGGTGGCCTCAAGCCAACCTCTAAGTAAATGCCGCAAGTACATTGAATAAAATTAGTACACGCATGCGCCACATATACATCTTGTGCGCCACACATACATCTCGTGTGTTGCATTTTATGTCAATTAGTAGATATTTTTAAAAAAATACACATATTGTTTAAAAAAATATATTTCTAGACATTTTTGATACAAATTTCAAAAAAATTGCGCGTTTAGAGCAAGATCAAACTTTCTACGTGGAAGGATATGCAGAATGTTCAACAATGCCTTTGAAACCTTTGTTTTTGGTTAAATTTGGGTATTTTATTGATGACGTAATGAGTATAAACACCACCTTACACCACCTCGGACAAAGCCCATTCTCTACATGGCCCAATCGATTAGGAAAGAAATAAACAAAAACCCAAAAATAAAACACCAACACTTTGAACCTCCCTGTCCCCTCTATCTCTTTACTAGAGTTACTCTCAAATAGAGATATTGTAGTTTATCACTGTTAATGATCTTTCTTCCTGCTACTTCTAAACTACTGAAATCATGGTAGTTACACACTCCTTTATCGATTGCAATATTTACCAAATAATATGCTAATCTCAAATTTGTAATGTAAGTAAATAATGAAGAACTGTTGTCTGCACTATACACCAGCTAAGCATAGATATCTTCGAAGCATTTGATGAGGTAGTTAGTGCAAGCAATGTTGGATTTCATAACTTGTGGATACTCATTTGTTGACTGTTTTGATGCAACTGTTCTCCTCATAATCATGCCTAATGATTTCTTGCAGCTGTTATTGATGAAAAGAGGAGGACATGTCATATATGCAGGGCCTCTTGGTCATCATTCTCACCTGCTGATCGAGTATTTTCAAGTGAGGATCATATCTTTATCAAATTATGAGGGTGGGAGTCTCTCTATTAGAACAAGTCAGCAACTAAAGAGCTGGTTTTTTCTCAGTCTGTTCCAGGGGTTCCTGAAATCAAAGAGGGAATCAATCCTGCTACCTGGATGCTGGATGTTGGATGTCTCGGCTACTGCTGTTGAGGCTCAACTACAAGTAGATTTTGCCGACATTTATGCCAACTCTGAGCTGTATAGGTAATTTAGAAGATTGAATTGTTGTATTTTTGTTTTTTCTTCTGGTTTGATATTACTAAACCTTCAACCGGCCTTACTCGGTTTTTGCAGGAGGAATCAAGAACTTGTCAAAGAACTAAGCATTCCCTCACCAGGATCCCAAAATCTTCACTTCCCCACGGAATTCTCCCAACCGTTTTTTGAACAGTGCAAGGCTTGCTTTTGGAAGCAACACTTGTCCTATTGGAGGTATCCACAGTATAATGCCATTCGGTTTGCTATGACAACAATGATAGGAGTAATATTCGGAATCATTTTTTGAAATAAGGGGAACCAACTGTGAGTAATCTTCTTCCTTGTGTCCCAAAATTAACATTGCGTAATAACAATCTTTCTACTTCTGTCATCACTTCTATTCTTATAGACTAATTATGATAACAGGTCCAAACAACAAGACCTGTTAAATATAATTGGAGCTATATATGCTGCTGTTATGTTCCTAGGTGGAACTAATACTTCAGCTGTGCAGTCTGTTGTTGCTGTAGAAAGGACAGTCTTTTATCGAGAGAAAGCAGCAGGAATGTTTTCAGAACTCCCTCATGCATTTGCTCAGGTAAGAGTAACTTCAATTAAAACATATGCTGTAAAATTTCTAGAAAATCAATTGGTGATTGATAAGTAATTCATACTTGTGCCATATGCAGGTAGTCATAGAGACTATCTATATTGCGATTCAAACTTTTATTTATAGCCTTATTCTGTACGCAATGATTGGATTCCAGTGGACGGATGGAAAGTTCTTTTTGTTCTACTTTTTTGTTTTCATGTGCTTCATCTACTTCACAATGTATGGAATGATGCTTGTTGCACTCACTTCGAACTACCACATTGCTGCAATCGTAATGTCTTTCTTCCTCAGCTGTTGGAACTTGTTCTCTGGTTTCGTTATTTCAAGAACGGTAAGTAAACTAAGCACTGCATGATCAAAATATTAAGATGAAAGATCTTAGTATTGTGCATCTTTCTGATGAAATCATAATTGCATATGCAGCAAATTCCAATATGGTGGAGGTGGTATTATTGGGGCTCTCCAGTGGCACAGACAATATATGGCCTTGTAACGTCTCAAGTAGGCGCAAAAGCAATCTCATTGAGATACCAGGAGGCGGTGAGGTATCATTAAAGTTGTATCTGAAGGAAAGCTATGGTTTTGAGTATGACTTCCTGGGAGTTGTTGCTGCAATGCATGTTGTATGGGCAGCTTTCTTCTGCTTTGTTTTTGCTTATGCCATCAAGTTCTTGAATTTCCAAAGGAGATAAGTGAAACTTGAGTCAGAATGTAAAGTTTTACCTACACATAAAATGTGCATAAGCTAGGCAAAGAGGGAAAATTTTGGAGAATTATAGCTATTACTCTAATAAATTTCAGATTTTTTGCTCACTGAGCTCATTTCATGGTAATGTAGGGAATGAGCTTTGCCCGAGGTGGTGTAAGGTGGTGTTTATACTCATTACTTCAT
Source organism: Solanum dulcamara (assembly GCF_947179165.1). Taxonomy (NCBI): domain Eukaryota; kingdom Viridiplantae; phylum Streptophyta; class Magnoliopsida; order Solanales; family Solanaceae; genus Solanum; species Solanum dulcamara. The sequence continues at coordinate 6,325,526 of NC_077237.1, read as the reverse complement.
CAATAAAATACCAAAATTTAACCAAAAAAAAAAATTGTTGTACAGAAATTATTCTCTTTTTTGTTTGTGGAATTTTCTTTTCTTTTTTTGTGGAAAGTCCAGGCATTATTTTCGTGAACCATTGTGATGTGATTGTATAACTTCTCCACATGACGTTTACAAAGAATATAAAAACGAGTCCCAAGTGTGAATGAGGGAGGCAGAATGGATATAGATGATTCATTTAACAAAGCTCAATAGTTATTAGTTTGGATTTTGAATTGAGGGATAATTTGTTTTGAATACCAGCATGATAGATATGATGAGTATGCTCCATGTGGTTTAGCTTTAAAAACTCTTGCAACTTTTCAAGATTTCTCTTTGAGAAAATGACCAATTTCAAGATTTCTCTTTGAGAAAACATGAATCATGATTACAAGTAGATTAAAAAAAGTCATAATACATGAACAAGACACTCAAACTTGGCTTAAGTTGGCAAGTACGTATTTCAACTTTGAGTATGCACATCTAGGTACCTCAACTCATGCCTACTGTGTCAGTTGAACAATTCAACTTACAAAATGATCATCTAGACACCTCCAATATTTATGTGTCACGTTAGCATTGGATGTCCACGAGACACAGTAGGTACGAGTTGGAGTGTTTAGTTGTCAGTTGAAACGAAGTTGAGGTGTCTAGAAGTATACCCTCAAAGTTGGAGTGTTGTGCCAAACGAAAAGATCACAAGTAGATTCATTTTCCAAGTCCAAATTTAACCGGTAACTAAAGCAGGAAGCATACACACAAATAAATTATATAAGTTTACCAATTTAAAATCTTGAGACTTCAACTCTGTCTGTAACAGTAGAAAATTTGTAAATTTGAATTCTCATTCACAATCAAGAAAAGACAAAAACTTGAATCTATTGGAAGCTCCAAAATCTGACAAAACATGGTATACAAAAAAGTATGATTGTCTGTAAACTCTAATAATATATACTCATTCTTGGCTTTATTATAATCCTGCAGCCATAGAAACCTCCACTATATATAATTTCCAACTAAGTTCCTCCAATTCAACCCAAGATTTCCCCTTTCTCCTCTACTGTTGAAAGTCAAAAATATAAGAAAAAGGGAAATAAAAAAAGCCCAAAAAATAAAAAGCCTTAGATTATAAAGTTACATTCTTTTCATTCATACTGATTCTATTTCCTTCACTGTATATACTCATGTAAGTTCCTGATTATTTAGTGCTTTCTTATACTATGATATATTCCATTGAGGAGTGGCACATTCACACACACACACTTCGTCAGAAATTATAATTTATATATAGAAAATAATATTGTGTATATAGTTCAAAAATTACTTTTGATAGATATATATTAAATCTTGAACACCCTTCGTGAAATTTTTGGCTTCGCCATTGCCATTGAGCATAACTTAATTAAAATAATATTGTGTTTTTCATTGTTGTGTAGAACAGCTTTGAGGGAAATATTCAAGAAACCTTTGTCCTGGACAGGGTGAAAAATCTCTGTAGAGGATAAGGATGGCTTCATCAATGAGGGAAAATGAGCTGGTGAGGTCTATGAGCAAAAAGGGGAGTTTTTCGTCAGCTAGCAGGAGGGGTTCTTGGGCTTCAGCAAGCCTTCGCGAGGCATTTGGTGCACCGGGAGGGGATGTTTTCGTGAAAAGTGGGAGGCAAGATGATGAAGATGAGCTGAAATGGGCTGCAATTGAGAGGCTACCTACTTATGACAGAATGAGGAAGGGAATCTTGAAGCAAGTCTTGGACAATGGAAGAGTTGTTCATGAACAAGTTGATGTAGCGCATATGGGAATGCAAGAAAAGAAGAAACTTATGGATAGTATACTAAATGGTATTGATGAAGATAATGAGAGATTCCTTCTCAGGCTCAAAGATCGTATCGAAAGGTGAAAAAATATATGAACTGCTTTTGACAGCTTTTGAAAGAATCAAAGTTCTTATTTTTTGGAGTAAAAAGTATGAGATAATAAACTTTGTCAAACAGGGTTGGAATCGATATTCCAAAAATCGAAATCAGGTTTGAGCACTTGTCAATTGAAGGAGATGCGTACGTTGGCAGCAGAGCTCTTCCAACACTATGGAATTCAACCATCAACTCATTAGAGGTAGTTAAATTTTCATTATCTGAATCTTTTGTATATCTAAGACATTTATTCAAGTATTGATACTTAAGTTTGAGGATTACTCTTTGTTTTCTTATGTTTAATAGGGACTTCTTGGGCTTCTTAGGCTTTCACCATCTAAGAAGAAATCTGTCAAAATACTGGATGACATTTCTGGAATTGTAAAACCATCTAAGTATGAAGTCTTTGTCCTAATATTTAGGCCTCCTTTTATAATATCTTTTCACATTGTTGTGTTTCTGACCAGTTGTTATCATTGTTTTCCGTTAAAAATTTGGACTCCTATTATTAGGATGACGCTGCTTCTTGGACCTCCAGCCTCAGGAAAAACTACATTGTTGAAGGCACTTGCAGGAAAGCTGGAGCAAGATCTTAGGGTTTGTCATTTTCTTTCCGGTCTGATCATTCTTGGTGTTCTTTTAATGAAAAAACTGATAATCTTGTTAAAACTTGACATTCTTGGACTTTTTTCCTTTCAAATTAATGTAGGTAAAGGGGAAGGTCACCCACTGTGGTCATGAACTCAAAGAGTTCATTCCCCAGAGAACTTGTGCTTATATCTGCCAGCATGATCTTCATCATGGTGAGATGACAGTAAGAGAGACCTTGGATTTCTCAGGGCGCTGCTTTGGAGTTGGTTCCAGATATGAACTGCTAGCTGAGCTCTCGAGACGAGAGAAAGATTCAGGAATTAAACCAGACCCTGAGATAGATGCATTCATGAAAGCCATATCAGTGGCTGGGCAAAAGACCAATTTGGTCACTGACTCTGTTCTTAAGGTCCGGTTTCCCTCCTAAAATATGAAGTTCCATTTATTTTCCACATATGTTAAGGTGACTAACAAGTTTTTTTGCACCAGATACTTGGACTGGATATTTGTTCTGATACAATGGTGGGTGATGAAATGAGAAGGGGAATTTCTGGTGGGCAGAAGAAGCGTGTAACGACAGGTATATGATGAGTTATACTAGCCAAGTTCTAAAGTTTGTTTTGGTTTTCTAGTCTCAAGAAAAATCACTACCAAATTCAAATGTGATAACACATACTTAAAGGTTGTTGATGGATATGAATGCAGGAGAAATGTTGGTTGGACCTGCAAAAGTTTTCTTGATGGACGAAATCTCGACTGGTCTTGACAGTTCAACAACATTTCAAATAGTCAAATATATGAGACAGATGGTTCATATTATGAATGTGACCATGATAATCTCCCTTCTTCAGCCAGCCCCTGAAACCTTTGATCTATTTGATGAGATTATCTTGCTTTCAGAAGGGCAAGTTGTCTACCAAGGTCCACGTGAAAGCGTTCTTGAGTTCTTCGAGAGTGTTGGATTTAAATGTCCTGAAAGGAAAGGAGTTGCAGATTTTCTTCAAGAGGTTACTTCCAAGAAAGATCAAGAGCAATACTGGTACAAGAAGAACGTTCCCTATCAATTTGTGTCAGTACATGATTTTGTTGAGCACTTCAAATCCTTCCATATCGGGCTAAAGCTTTTCGGTGAAGTTCAAGTTCCTTATGACAGAAGTAGAACCCACCCTGCAGCATTGGTGAAAGAGAAGTATGGTATCTCTAACAAAGAACTCTTCAAGGCATGCTTATCAAGGGAGTGGTTGTTGATGAAACGCAACTCCTTCGTCTACATTTTCAAGACTGTTCAGATCACCATCATGGCTATCTTTACGTTCACTGTATTCTTTAGAACGAAAATGAAGCATGGTGAAGCAGAAGATGGAGGAAAATTTTATGGTGCACTGTTTTTCAGCCTTCTCAATGTGATGTTCAATGGCATGGCTGAGCTTGCAATGACTATTTTCAGACTACCAGTCTTCTTTAAACAGAGAGATGCTTTATTTTACCCAGCATGGGCTTTTGCCCTTCCAATTTGGCTCCTTAGGATCCCCATCTCATTGATGGAATCAGGAATATGGATCCTCCTCACATACTACACTGTTGGATTTGCACCTGCAGCTGATAGGTATGTCCACTATAGCCTATAATATTCTAATTTATGATACAGCAATAGATCCTAGCTGACAATCGCAAACTTTCAAAATTCGCTAACTGGTCAATCACCTTTAATAGGTTTTTCCGTCAGTATTTGGCCTATGTGGGAATTCACCAGATGGCGTTGGGACTCTTCCGTTTCATTGCAGCCCTTGGAAGAACACAAGTTGTGGCCAACACTCTTGGTACCTTCACATTGTTGTCAGTTTTTGTCCTTGGTGGATTTATCATTGCCAAAGGTTAGCAACTGAAACTAGATATATTAGCTCATGAAGTGAGATTTATTAATCATTTCAAGATTGAAATTCCATCAAGCTGTGAGTCTGATATATGTAACTGGTTGTTCCAACAGATGACCTCCAACCTTGGATGAAATGGGCATATTACCTTTCCCCCATGTCATACGGACAGAACGCTATAGTTCTTGTTGAATTTCTTGATAAAAGATGGAACAAGGTAACTGAGCTTGTATTTAATTACATCTTAGACATTCATTTTTTATTTCTATCTTTTGATATTCTAATAATATCTTACACTCTTCCAGCCCAATGAGGATCCAAGCTTTCAAGGGAAAACAGTTGGAATAGAGCTTCTTAAAGCCAGAGGGATGTTCACTGAGGACATTTGGTACTGGATTTGTGTTATTGCACTGTTTGCGTTCTCCTTGTTTTTCAACCTCTGCTTTGTTGCAGCACTCACATACCTAAAACGTAAGAGATGTTACTTGATAGTGAATTTCTTCCTTTGCTGGACACAAGCTTCAGTTTTCACCATCTTTTAAAACTTGATTGCAGCTCTTGGAGATACTAAATCTATTATGGTCAATGAAGAAGGCAGTCAAAACAAGGAAAAGAAGATGAAAGTAATGCCAGATGAAGGTTCAAGATTAAGAACATCTCTTTGTTTTCGAGAATTTGAATTGTATATCAATAAATGCCATTGATGTGCTGCTTATTTATCTGTTCTGATATATCAGGAAAGAACACTTCAGAAAATATAAATTCAAACGGTGCAGACAGCGCAACCAACAAAAAGGGCATGGTGCTGCCCTTCCATCCTTTGTCCCTTTCATTTGAGCATGTGAATTACTATGTTGATATGCCTGCTGTAAGTTCTTTTTCCTACTTCTAATGGTTTACTATAATTGTAAAAAGAATATCTGAGTCAGATGTTGCATGTATAGTTTTGTTTGGCACCTCTTCGATAAATCCTGTATATAATCAAAATCCTTACTGGTCAATGAATGATCTCTGAATCAGGAAATGAAAAGCCAAGGAATTGAAGAAACGCGACTCCAGCTTCTACGAGAAGTGAGTGGTGCTTTTAGACCAGGTGTGCTAACAGCATTAATGGGTGTGAGTGGTGCTGGAAAGACTACTTTGATGGATGTTTTAGCTGGAAGAAAAACCGGTGGATACATTGAAGGGAGTATCTGTGTTTCTGGCTATCCAAAGATCCAAGAGACCTTCGCTCGAGTTAGTGGCTACTGTGAACAAAATGACATTCATTCTCCACATGTCACTGTTTATGAATCTCTTCTATACTCAGCGTGGCTGCGTCTTCCTTCAGATGTCGTCAAGGGAACTCGAATGGTATAGTACTCTCCTCTTATTTTGCCAGCAAGATTTTCTTTTCATCTACTGAACAAGTATTGATCGTTCTGTTGTTTTATTCAGATGTTTGTGGAGGAAGTGATGGAGTTGGTTGAGCTTACATTATTGAGAGATTCTCTAGTTGGCCTTCCAGGAGTTGATGGATTATCTACTGAACAAAGAAAGCGGCTTACTATAGCTGTGGAGTTGGTTGCTAATCCTTCCATCATCTTCATGGATGAGCCTACGTCCGGTCTGGATGCTCGAGCTGCTGCAATCGTCATGAGAGCTGTAAGGAACACTGTGGATACCGGAAGAACTGTAGTTTGCACAATTCATCAACCAAGTATCGACATATTTGAATCATTTGATGAGGTACTAACTTCTTGAATCTAGTCCAACATCTACAACTAGTTCATACAATCATTCACTTGAACTTGAATTTTTCACTACTACAATGCCATTATCCATGCAGTTATTCTTGATGAAAAGAGGAGGACAAGTCATTTATGCTGGACCCCTCGGTCGCAATTCTCAATACTTGACAGAGTATTTTGAAGTAAGATGATTATTCATTTTGTACAACAGTTACCATTCTATTATAAGTCCTCTACATTCATGCAAATGATCTTTTATATACCAACTGTTTCAGTCTATTCCCGGGGTTAACAAGATCAAAGATGGATATAATCCTGCTACTTGGATGCTTGAGGTCAGTGCTGCATCCATTGAGACTCAGTTCGGTGTAAACTTTGCAGAAATTTATACCAACTCTGATCTGTATAGGTATGAGAAACAATCAAACTGATCAATTACCATTATTCGTTGTTCTATTCCCTACATCCATGTGTCGATCATACTAAATCTTTCGTAAACTCCCTGAATTTGCAGGAGAAATGAAGAACTAAATAAGGAGCTAAGTACTCCAGCACCAGGGTCCAAGGACCTGTACTTCCCTACCAAGTACTCTCAGCCTCTAATGACTCAATTCAAGGCATGTTTCTGGAAACAGCATTGGTCTTATTGGAGGAATCCACAGTACAATGTCATCAGATTTTTCATGACAACGGTCATTGGAATTATATTTGGCGTCATTTTCTGGGACAAAGGAGGAAAATTGTGAGTCACTCTCCTAAAACTTGAATACTGAGCTTCAATTTTTAGACAGAAAGTGGATCAACTCTTAATTGAACTATTCTTTCTATCAGCGAAAAACAGCAGGACCTTTCAAATCTTATGGGAGCAATGTATGCTGCTGTTCTATTTCTTGGAGGAACAAACACTTCTGCTGTACAATCTGTTGTAGCTATCGAGAGAACAGTGTTCTACCGCGAAAGAGCAGCAGGGATGTTTTCAGCCTTGCCATATGCTTTTGCTCAGGTATATGAACTGAACATAAAGTTCAAATGAATTGTAAAATCATCAATTTTGTCAACAAATCAAACTTATTACTATTTGTTCCTTGATAGGTTACTGTGGAAACAATCTATGTCGGGATCCAAACTTTCCTTTACAGCCTAATCCTTTACTCGATGATTGGATTCGAGTGGCAAGCTGACAAGTTCTTCTGGTTCTACTACTACGTGTTCATGTGCTTCGTCTACTTCACACTCTATGGAATGATGCTTGTAGCCCTCACTCCAAATTACCAGATAGCAGCAATTGTCATGTCTTTCTTCCTCAGCTTCTGGAACCTCTTCTCTGGTTTCCTCATTCCTAGGATGGTAAGGAAAATATTGATATCCCACAATTACTCTACTTTTCACAAACTAAATATATTGTTTATGACATCTTTTACTATGAACGTCTTTGGTTAAGCTTATAAGCACTTTTTGACTTGTCTACGCATTTGGTAAACACTAAAAGTGTTTATAAGCCAAAAGCGGTCATAAGTTGATCACCTCCCACTCATAATTTTATAGCTTATAAGCAATTTTGGCTTGACCAAACCTTTCACGATTTTATCCTGAAATGTTTTGTGATCTCTGAAATACTCTTCCTAAACATAACTTTTAATTATCTCTCTATTCTATTTTCGTCATTCGTCCCTTTTTATGACAAAATACTTCAAATTTACATACTATTGTAAATATCTTCAAGGGCATTGAAAAAGTGCTTATTAGCCTCAACACTTCTATCTAAAGATGTAACTGCTTATTCTAAAAAGTGATTTTCAGCACTTGATGCTTATGAGCTAACTCAAACGGGCTTTTACATGTGTATTGCAGCAAATTCCAATATGGTGGAGGTGGTACTACTGGGGTTCACCAGTTGCATGGACAATTTATGGTCTCATTACATCTCAATTGGGAGACAAAACAGAACGTGTTCATGTTCCTAGTCATGATGGTACTCCTAGTTATATTCAACTGAAGGATTACCTCAAACAATACTTGGATTATGATTATGACTTTCTTGGAGCAGTTGCTGCTGCCCATCTTGCTTGGGTGCTTCTCTTCTTCTTTGTCTTTGTTTATGCCATCAGAGTCCTCAACTTCCAAAAGAGATAAAAGCCAAGAAAATATCCAACATGTTCTATTCTTCTTTTTTCTTCTTCACTTTCTTTAGGACAATTCAAGGAAAATAATGTATGTACTCTAGCATTATTTCTCCAGAATTGTATAGTTTCATTCTTCCAAATTTGTATCAATTGATGTTTTTATATGAAATAAAATAACGTTCGATCATATCGATTGACCATTTGATATAATTGCTATGCTTAGTGTGTGACTCATTGGTTTTTTTAGAATTAGGATTAAAAGAGATCAGATCACATAGTATGAACTAAAAACTATAGAATTAATAACCAATCCAACACTTTGCATTAGTTGGATCTAAAGAACCAGCAAAGATATGATATATAAATAATATCTTTGTAGCAACTGAAATCTTTTGCATAAACAAAAAAAAAACTGATTTTAAGTTGAAAAGCAAAATAGACAAAAAAAAAATTAAAAAAATATGTGGATAAGTAGAAGGATGAGAGAAAAAGAATATCAATGATATAAAATTTGTATATGAGTAATCTCATAAAAGGCAGTGTAATAAAGTATCAATACGCATTCATACCATAACAGAAATAATCTTATTATTGTAATAGACGAAAAGAACAAGAGCTTCTAGCCAATAAAGACTCAGAAGATTGACTCAAGAACCAATTTCATTCTAAGCTCCATTATAAAATTCTAATCTAACCATTCAGTAAGAAGTGATGGGAACGACGGAACTTATGGTTCAAGCTTAACATGCAAATTTTATTCGAAAATGAATTAATCAACTCTTATTTTAGCTATTGATAAACTTCAGCCTCGACTAGTGAAAACATAAATATTTACTCTATATTTCTGTCATTCTAAGGTGAATATAGAAGAGACTAGTTGAAGATTGTTTATAGATGTTAATCAACATAAGCACAGAAAAATAGTGAGAGGTAACTGACAAACTCCATCCATCAAGCAATCATTAAGCAATAAGAAGCTTTGGCCATTACCCCTAAATGTAATGTGTTTGATTTGCACCAAAAGTTTACAAAGGCAATCTACAGCACTAATGTAGCAAAAGAACAGTGAATAATAGAGCAAAAAAGAGAGGTACCATAAGCTAGCTTATAGGTTTTAAAGTTTGATACAAAGCTGTGGATATGAACTGAGTTCTACTCAATTCACAATCCTTCAGTTTGCTTTGTACCTTTCTTTCACCCTACTATCTACATTGCTTTCCTCTTTTTTTTCCCCTCTGTGTGATTAAATTTGTGTTCTGAAAAGATGACGTGGGTTCTATCCAGCTGCGATGAAAACTTTAATCCTTAATCATCCTCTACAGATTTGACAGGAGCATCTACAAAATCACGAATCTCCTTTTTGCTCTTGATTAAACTTCTCCTCTTGGTGTCAATATCAACTTTATCCAAGTCTTCCGCTATTCCCATGTAACCATAGAGCAAAATTTCCTCAACTTTATCCCCCTTAACATTTCTGTTGTCGATGCCTTTGCCCTTGGTAGAAATTACTACTCTAAAGTCCTTCCTTCCACGCTCTTCTTCCATGAAGTAGTTATGAAGCTTTTCTGCATACTGAATGCCAGGGATAGTGCCCAAGAACTTCACCAGTAATACACTGCCATTACCAGGCTTCCCCATACAAACCTTCATTTTACCACCACTAAAACCTTTACCTGTCATTGAAGATTACAGAGAAAAAAAAAGAATATTGTCATCAATTACAGCAAGACACAATGGCAAGCGCTCTAAGAAAACAAATGAAAGAAACTTTCTATCTGCAGGATATGTTTATGAACTGCTACTGACAGTAGATGGAAGCAAGGCAGTCCTCCTCATAGTTACATCCCCCTCCCAAGGATAGAACTCAAAACCAGATAAACAAAAAGGTGGTACAACACACGCACCTCTTAGAAAGTTCTCAACAGCTTCAGTAGTCGTAACTTTTTGCCCATCTAGGCCAGTTACCAATCCAGAGAAATTATGTATAACAACCACTGGTGGCCAGAGAATAAGATCTTCCTTCTGCGCTAACGCATTTGGGGCAGGAACAGCCACCGGAACCCATAATTTGCCCTCGGGGGGTGCATCACTGTTCCACCCCATTAGGAAACATATTGCCTTGTGAAGACCCAAGTGTTTTGCTTTCAACCATACCTTTTGCGACATAAAACAATGTACTGCCAAGGATCGAGTATCTTTGAACTCTTTCAATTGACTGAAAAAGTAAAATTATTTAGCAGTTGCAAAGATAACACAAGTATATGGACAAATACACAAGAAATAAATTTAAATAACTAGTTGGGCCATGCAAAACTGTCCATGTGAAGAAGAACAGAAAGTGAAATCACCAACCTACTCCAGCACAAGAAGGAAACATTCAAAAGTCAAGAGGACAACAGGTTATCAAGCATCCTTAGATTGACAAGGTGATACCAACATTACAAAGTCAAACTAAGATGGGAGTCATATTGAGGACTCTGGAGGATGTTCTAACCAACACAAGTTCAGCTTTAAATAACCATCTCCTCAGAGGCCTATAACTATATTCAGTACTTTGTTTACTCTATTGCTATTTCCTACGATGTTTGTATTTCATTTCCTTCATTGTACCTTGGCGGCACTGTATCTCCATAACCTTGTACTCTTTATCTGACCAGAGAACACTACAAATAAATGTTTTCTATTTTCTTCATAACAAGAACTCAATAAATGACAAGCACAACATGAATATTTCCAATTTTGGACACATGTCATAAGTATCAATGTCATTTGTGTTTCTATTTAACAGAAATCCAAATAAGATACAAAAAAAGATAGCAAAAACAATAAGGAGAATCAAAATAAACTTATGGCACGTTATTCTGGAACAGTGAATGCCACACAATGGTTCAACTACAGCTAGTGGTAGCAAAAGGGCTAGGTGGGTCAAATTTGGGTGGGTTGAAAATGGGTAAAATGGGTCAACATAACATAGGTAATAATTCAACCTGCATATATTTCATATGGGTAAAAGTGGATTGGGTAACTAATGGGTTGGGTAAAAGACATGCTGACCCATATTTTCATGAGTAAATAGTACTTTACTTTAGAATTCAATAACCGGAAAATACTTAGTTTTTTATTTTTTAGATGAGAAATGTTGAAGATACTTAGTTTATTTTTATTTTATCATAAAGTCATAAAAAAAATCCTACAACTTTACAAAAAAAAAAATTAGAATAAAACGTGCTTAATATTTTCCAAAATATTGTCAAGCAGCCGATCTTAGTTTCATGGATTTTCTTTTCTTTGAAGAACACTTAAAATAGAATATCAGATACTTTTTCATTTGAAATTTTAGTCTCATCAATATTACTCACTTCATGCCATCTATGCACATAGCAAAAGAAAACAATAATATTCAAAACAAACATAATTCATAGCTTTGATCTTGTACAAAGCAAGTGAATTACAATAACAACAACATACCCAGTGAAATCCCACAAGTGGGGTCTGGGGAGGGTAGGATGTACGCAGACCTTACCACTACCTCATGGAGATAGAGAAGTTGTTTCCAAAAAAACCTCGGAAGCAGGTGAATTATATAAGCAAATATGCATCATATTGTGATCAAACAAGAAGAATCAAACATGTGATCCAACAGTTATGCCACTCGTGCCCATTAATTAATGAAAATTAAGTTCTATATATCGAAAAACAAATATTGATATATGTGAAAGTATTACTATGAACTATTAGAGCTTTACAACTAATAATTTTCTTTTAATGACGAATAGACAAGAAACACCAATACCTAAGTTAAGAAGAGAACTTATAATTCACGAAGCAGAAGTTGAGGGGAATAACCAACGGTTCTAGTATAGTGCTAAACCCATTACCGCTAACCCATATTTTACACACAAGTACCCATATTTTTATGGGTTGATTATGGGTTTAAACCCAAATTTTACCCATTTAAAAAATTACTCACCCAACCCACTTTGCCAAAATATGGGCTCATTTTGCAGGCACTAACTACAACCATACTTGATTCGGCACGCATTACTATTTCAGAGAAGCAACTATAAGCTAGTCAAAGAAGGGTAAATCCAAAAGAAATTCAGAAAATGTGATATCATCCAAGTGGCAGCGGATAATATGTAACTAACATGCTATATGGTTAACATTCAAACACAAATAAGAAGACAGACCTCTTGGCACAAACAATGCAGTATAAGCCACCAGCCCTGCCTTGCTCCTTGTATCTTTTCTGAGTTGCAACACTCTCATTCAACTTTTTGGTATAAGATAGGGAGAAATTATGTACCCGTTGCTTAAATTCAATTGAATCTTCAGGTAACTCAGTTTTTGCACAAGCTACCTGATCCTTTAATTCTTTGACCACATGGTCAGATGCTTCTGTTTCTTTATCATCATTGCCTCTTATCCAAACATTTTTTGAAAGATGATGTTTCTTGTTACATTGAGTTGAAACGTACTGTCTCAGTGAACTGGAATTCTCATGCACCTTTTGATTTTTACCAGGATTATATGGTCTAACAAGGTGCCTTTGCCCCTGATTTATTGAACCACGATATGAAAATAAGCCATCAGTGGCAGCAACTCTACCATAAAGATCCCCGCTGTATGTCCTTTCTGCCTTTCCAAACCATTCGTCATCCTCAAAGTTCTCCAGAGACAGTAAGCCACTAGCATCTTGATCATCCCACACCTCGTTCCTATAATCTATATCTTGAGTTCTATTGATGTTTTTCTTCCATTCACTGAACACAATCCGTCCAGAACTGTGCTCCATCTTTTCTTCATCTAAAATGTACTTCCTCTTCTCTGACCTTATTAGATGACCATAGCCTCCAATTACACCCGATTCAATCTTCCTTGGTCGAATCCTATCTCCAAGCATTTCCATTTCATGTTCAAGCCGGGGTGATCTCCTCCACCTTTCAGCATAGGAATTAGAATGTTCGTTCTTGCTGCTATGGTAATCCAGTCGCCTCAGAGGAATCTCTTCACGACAGGGAACATCCAAATTTTCTATGTCTGATTCTCTTAGATTTTGTGTATCAACATTAGTATCATTCGAATCCACATAAAACTGACCTTGGCTTGATCTCACTAATGATCTGCCATCAAAAAAGCTCATTGAAAGTGGTTGTTTGTTCAAAGAATGGTGATCCCATGAACTACTGTTGATGACATCTCTTCGACGAAACTCATTGTCACTAATATTCTCTCTATGGTAATCCAGTCTCCTTAGAGGAATCTCTTCATGACAGGGAACATCCAAATTTTCTCTGTCTGATTCTCTTACATTTTGTGTATCAACATTAGTATCATTAGAATCCACATAAAACTGACCTTGGCTTGATCTCATTAATGATCTGCCATCAGAAAAGCTCATTGAAACTGGTTGTTTGTTCAATGAATGGTGATCCCATGAACTACTGTTGATGACATCTCTTCGAGCAAACTCATCGTCACTGATATTCTCTCTAAGGGGTACCAAAAGAATTTGTGCCCGAGCATGCCTTTTGTCAAGTACTGCCTGTTCAAGAAAAGGCATCTTTTCATATGAATGAACATAATCACTAGTATCTCTCGGTATCCCTTTCGGATATACATAATCCATATTGTCAGCCCTAGGAGAACTAACTTTATCATACTGGTAGCTTGTCAGTTCCTTATGCCCAGCTGCATAATCTTCCAAGGTGTTATAAATTTGATTTTCACCATATTCATTGAGATATAATGGTTGTCTATGCTTCGTGGAACTCCTTGAATGAATATCCCCAAGCAAATGCATATCATCTTGAATCATAGGAGCATAATTCATCCTAGAGGTTCCAGAGGATGTGGCCGAACATTCCTTATACTGAGAGGGGGCAGCAAGATCCTTAGACCGGGACACTGACTCCATGTAGCGCGAAACATCTTTAGGATGAAATCTAGTTCTTTCCTCTCTTTCAAGCATTTCAATTGCCGACAATTTATCTACAAGGAAAGGATCAGGGTAACGAGCAATCTCATCCCTAAACCTAATCTCTCGAGGTTGCACATGGGTTGATAAAGGACTCCTTGCAGCCTCCACATACTTTGAAGATTGAGAATCAAAGGGCAAACTATGAGCTCCTCGGCTTGACCCATCTTCTAAAACCAACAGTTTATGTCTGTCCGATCCGTATTGATGCACACCACCTCTCTCTTTATTCATATTATGGCTTTGAACACTTCTAGCACTGACATATTCATAATCATAATCCACACCAGTGCGATGTGCAGCTTCATATCTATACTCGTAATCAAATAAATCATATCTTCTCCTCTCTTTCTCATCCCTACTCAAAGAAGCCTGATAATGATGTTGAGGCTTTTTATGCACTTGTCGATAAACAGGCGACTTCGACTTAAACTGACGCTGCACTATATCACCTCTATAACTAAATTCTTCATCTCTCACCATTAACCCACTCCTCCTCAACTGGGGTTCCCTTTTATCAGGTCTATCACTAAAATCTTGATATCTATCCATCACCTCCCTCCTCAACTGGGGTTCCCTTATATCACCTCTATCACTAAAATCTTGATCTCTATCCATCACCTCCCTCCTCTGCCAACTAACTCGCGGAGACTCTCCCTCTCTCCGAGGGCTCAAACTCCTCTGCCTATGTGAAGACTGTTCCATTACCCCACTATCACGCATAAAGCAACGATCAGACTCCAATTCAACTCCATGCCCTCTTAATCTCTCATCCCTATAAACTCGCTCTACATTAACATCATCCTCCACCGGCCTCATTTCTTCTTCTTCTTTCCCCTTTTTTGTTTCTTTCAGTACTACCCTAAAACGACTCACCCAAAATACTCTTCGGTTAGTACATAACTTCAATACCACAATTACAAAAAAAATCTACAGAATCAAACATTAACCACCCAAATTTCTCTGACATCAGCATTGCCCGTTCATTTCTTTCCCTTTTTTTCCTCAACTTTAATCACTGGAAATAGAAACTTAGTACTACTACAAATCTACGTAGTCGTTATCGTTATCGCTGTATACTAAAAGATGTTTGTTTATTCAAGCCCTAACCCTACTACCATTTTCGTTGGCTTTCTTACTACTTCATGCACGAATCAAGGAGGAAGAGCAAAACTGAGACCGCCATGAACGATCTAGTTGAGTTGTGTGTATCAAACTGGTAATGCAGAGAATTTGTTTTGAGGATTTGAGGAAAACTCTCTCAATGCCATAGAATTTGGGAACATTTTCACTCTGTGCCTCTTTAAAATGGAAATTATATTCGTCTTTCTGCTTTCCTCCTCTCTTATACTTTCACATTAAGTCAATTTAACTCATTTTTAGACTTAAATTGAATTACATTATTTTAGTAATTAAATTTAAATATTTAAAAACTATACGAAAAGTATTATAAGTTATAATTTTTTAAATATTATTACGATGAAAATATTAATCTTAAAATTTTGATCAGAGTTTATGCAGTTGACTCTCGAGAAGCGAAACGTAACGAGTAAAAATGAACTGAGAGAGTTTATATGTTTAATTTATAACACTCTCTTATTATCTTGTATCCTACTGCATGAATCCAATATTTGGAAAAATTGTATCATTTTTGTCATTATATAATGTCACATATCAACGATTTGAAGTATAAATCTACAAGAAAAGTAGAAGTGTGAGGTAGTTTATATTATAAAAAGGTGAGGTAAATGATAAAATGAGCTTATTGAATAAAATGTAAGGAGAAAATGAGAAGGGGGAGGTAACGAAAGGATCATACCAAATCGAATGTTATACAAAATGAAACTTTTTTAACGAAATGATACAATAATTTTTAAGTAGTAGTCAAAACAAATATGATATTTATAACAACACCACAATACAAATACAATAGGTAATATCCATCCAGACAAGTTGTAAGATGTCATTTGATTAGAGGGATACAGATAATAATTTCGAGATATCTCGTGAGATTATTTTATTCTAAGTTAATTAATGGATATTATTTAGCCTCAAAATTATTTTATCCCATGTATAAGGTTGCATATTGATCAATTTGGTTTGATTTTGAAGATTCTCGATTTGATTTATTGATTATCAAATTAACTGTTGTTAAGATTAAATATGAAATTTTTTCCTCATTATTCAAAATCAGTTACAGACAATGTGACAGAACTGAATCTAATAGGGTATTCCAAAAATTATCAAGTAATTTGCAATGAAACCAATTTATTAAATTCAATATGATCTACCAATTTAGAATAAGTATTAACAACACATGCGTAAGATATTAGGGCAAGATTAATTGCAAGTACCAACAAGGGTTATGATAAAGTGGTAAGTACCCTTTATCCTTAATTAGAGGTTTCGGATTTGAGTCAATGGTACAGAGTTGTCTTTGTGAGGGAGCACTATATCTCCTAATGTGGACTTTTCGGTGCGAGTCCCTTGAGTATGGAGTTGCTTAGGAAGCACTTTACCCCCTCCTCCCCTCCAATGTGGAATTTTTCGACGCGAATCTGAATTTAGTCAGACTTCAATGTGGTACGAACACCGAGTGGGAAATAAAAATAATAATAATTGCAACTAGAAAATAACACTTGATACAAAAGGAACCATCAGATTTTGAATTATTTGCACAACATGAGTAGTAAAACATAATGAACCTATTTATCCTTAGCTTATTATTGAATTATCGGTTACTTCGTAAAGAAAAAATCTTAAATCATTATAAAATTGATAACTCGATAGAAAAATAAACGAAGTTGTTATCAAACCACTAAATCAATAATTCATTACAATAAATCGACTGCTTTTTTTTAAAAAAAAGTTTGGGTTATCAAGTTTAGTTTTGTTTTGAACAACTCTGTTTATATAAAATGTGGAATAGATAATCTCATGGATCCTTGTCTAGCCTATCCCATCAACCAAACGTCCCCTAAAGCCCTAAGAGCTCGAAAAATAATGACTTAATACATAACCAATTCATTAAATTTGTTCAAAAAACTATATAATATATTCCATATAAACAGTAGTATACTTGTTTATGGATTACAATGTTAGCTAAATATGTTGAAACTTTTTAGAAAAATAATTAATATGTTTTAATATTAATTAAATTTTGTTATTACTAATATAGAAAAATCTTTATGTTTAACCTTTCATTCATAACACATTTCTTGATTTATGGTATAAAATCATATATACCTTGTATATGCAGAATATATATTGTAAATTTTGTAATTCAATTAATAATTATAGATTATAAAATATTTTACTCATTTAGTAGTACATTCATGTAATTTCCCAAAAATAAAAAAGACATTTGAATAATTTGTCATGTCATTTAAATAAGAAATAAAAGAATTCACAGCTATAACTCCATACACATTCAAAAAGATTAGACAAGTTTCCAAATTGTCCCTTTTTTTTTAGTAATTAAACTACACAAATTGGACTCATTAGGCAATATATTATCCAAATTAGACTCAATTTAAACTATTTATCCTGATTAGACCCACGGCCCAAACTATTTATCCGACTACCCCTTGTTCTATTCACTGAAATATTTTTCTTCATACTGGATACCATCGGAGTATATTTTTTTTTTATGGTATCAAACAGTAATTTGGTAGTACTCTAATGGTATTAAGGAGTAATTGAGTAGTGTTTTCATTGAAGCACTATTTCTTCCTCTTCAATAATATATACTCCGATGATATCAACAATAGACGTGAATTAAAAGTTAAAAACATGGGAATATAAAAGCAAAGGAAAGACTCCAAAACTAGTCCCCCTCCTCTCTTTCTTCAAAGACAGAGGTACATCACAGGAAAAAACCTCAAAAACAGAAAGAGAATGATTGATAGTCTAAATAAAAAATGGGTTGACCGCCTCTACGACGATGCGCCTATGCGGGACTTTTTTGAATTCTATCGTGCCTATCTATGTGGCTCCCGACTCTAGTCTATCATTTGATACTCGATCTGGCTAGACGCCCTTCCCTATGAAGGTTCTGTGTAGGATTTCAAGCAAAATATGTGAAGAAGATAAGTACACGAAGGCATTAGACAAGTTTACTTTTAGATTTTCATGTGTGATGCTAGAATTCAAATCCAAGCAATTTGATAATTCAACTTCACATATACAGACTTGATTATTTGAAGATTGAAATTATCATGCCATTTTTAAAAAAAAAATAGAAATCTTTAATTTTTAGGCCAAAATTCATTTAAAGGATGTTGTGGATTGCCATATCAAATTTCAAATAAAAATGTTAAAAGTTTGACCTTGACAAATTGAATTTAAAATATGTATATAGAAAATTTGTTTGCACAATCAATATGCTAAATTTTAGTTGGTAACTTCACACACAATTTTTTGTAATTTCAATCGCATATATCTAATATTATGTTTAAAAGAGGAGAACACATAAAAACGTCATAAATAAAAGTATGAATTTCTCTTCTTCAACATTTTATTTTTTTGCGGAGATCCTACCACTCAATAATATTGAGTCAAGATTATTACTTGACTTCAATATGAATTTAGAATAGGCTATTAGGGATGCTTATTGATCGATTCGATCTGATTATGTGTATTATTAATTTGATTTATTAGCATTTGATTTGTAAATATGCTATATTGATGACTAAATCAATAATTTGTTATCGATTCAGTTAGTTGACTTTTAATTTTTAACAGTTTGATTTACTATTTAACATATATGAAAATGCTCATCTAATTTTGTTCATTTGTTCATATATACACTCTATTCATGCATAAAAGCCTACACAAATTATAAGTAAAAACAAATATAAATAAGTTATTGTTAAAACAAACTTATTTTCTTTCTTGTTAAGTAGTAAAACTTGGATGATCGAAGTAGGATCACATTAACTTCTCAAAAAGAAAACAACACCGGTTCACAATTCATATTGATGGGTAAAACGCCACCAACAACTATAAAATACAAAAGAAAATAAGAATAGTACTTAAAATCTATAGCCACGATTATATAATTTGAAATGAAATAATAATTTTAATATAATATTATTGAATTATCAATTTAATCATTAAATAAAGCTTTAAAATTGAACTAATAACTCAGCAAGAAAATTAACAAAATCATTTAATAACCATTAATTTAATAATTCAATATTAATAAATCAAGGGTTAAACTATCTGAAATGAACAAAAATGCCCTCCATTTATAGTTTGATCCAAAAATGCCTTAGCCGTCAATACTTTGGTTCAGATATGCCCTTATTCTTATTTAATGGGTCAAAATGCCCTTTTTCAAATAAACATATTATTTCTTTTCTTTTTGAACATATTTTTTTCTAATAATATTTCTTTTATTAGCAAATGTTTATTCTACTTCAATTAGAAAAAATTAAAAAATTAAAAAATATTTTTTATTTTATTATAATTATTTTTTATGGTTATTTGAATAAAATTAATGATGAATTTATTATGATCATATCTATATGTCATATATTATCCGTTAAAATTTAGAGTATATGAAATTATTCCTTTTTAATTGATCAAATGAGATATGAAGAATAAAATAGTTTCATACATTTTATTACTTAAAGTGGTTTAAAAAAACAAGAATAAAGCTCCTTCAAAGCAGGAGTATTCGAACGAGACCGAAAAATCTATCCGAACCGATAAACCAAGTCAAATCGATTTAATAAACCGAAAACCAGCTCGGTTTGATTTGGTTTTAGATTTTTAAAAACCCGATAACATTTAGTTTGGTTTGGTGTTACCCATAAAGAAAATTGAACTAAACCAAACCGAACCGATAAATATGTACATATTTAAAATACTATATATATTTATATATGTTTATTAAACTTTATCTATTTTTTAACTTCTTCATAATTTAGGGTCATTCCAAGAAAAAAAATCAAGTCCATGTTCCCCAAGCCCATTTACGTTTAAAGTAAAATAAAAAGGCCTTACTGAATAGTTAGCATAAATAATTTTTTTCCTTGTTAGATTTTCAGTTCCTTCTTATTTCCTCCCAAACCCTGTAGACCTCTATCCTGCTCTCAGTCTCTCACGATAACAATTGAGTGCAAGAAGCTTTAATCCCTGTAAGTCTGTAACTTTTTCTTCCTTTTACTTTTTTGGTTACTTTTTGTACTTTCCATACTCTTTGTTTGTGTAATTATTTTGGTGTCTTTAAAGTTTTACTTGAATGAATTGCTTCTCTAGTCTTTCATCTTGTATGTGTTTTTTATTTTATTTCTCTGTTATTTTAGATTTTCTCCACTGATTTAGGTTTTTTCTGTTGATTTAGTTTTTATTTAATGATTTTGGATTTCTCTATTTATTTAGATTTTCAGATATTTTTTTCAGATGAAAACTACAACTACTCAAAAAGAGGTGGAGCCAATAGAGGTAACCAACAAAGTATCTCCAACTACTTTGTTGGAACCTGAGCTTGACGGTGATAAAATTCGTGTTATTACTTCCAATCAGGCTAAAAAGCAGAAACAAACAACTCTTTGCGACCCTGATCGTAGCCTTGTGAATAGTGACAGAAAAACATCTGGCGTTTGAAAACACTATACTGAATATCTTGATAAATGGGCTAAGAAAAGGGTGAAATGTAACTACTCTTCTAGTAATTTTGCTTGTAAAAGTACGAATAGGACATCAACGCTATGAAGACATTTAAATGAGGTTTGTCCTAATTCCCCTCTTAGAATTATTGACAGAAATCAATCAAGATAATTAAAAAAGGGGAACAAGCATATAATACATGTATTGTAGAAAAGGTTGTGATTAACGTCAATGATATTAGGAGAGTCATTGCTGAGTTTGTCATTATTGACGAACAACCTTTTAAAGTTGTTGAAGGGGAAGGTTTTAGGAGATTAATGGCAGTTGTTTTGCCTAATTTTCAATTACCTTCTCGCTTGACTGTTGCTAGACAATGTTTGAAAATATATCAAGAAGAGAAAGAAAAGCTTAAAAAACTTATTCATAATCAACATGTATGTATTACTAGTGATACATAGGCATCACTTCAAAATCTATTTTATATGGTTGTCACTACCCATTGAATCGATGATGAGTGAAATCTGAAAAAGAAAATTCTCAACTTTTTCCAAACATCAGATCATAAGGGTGAAACAATTACTAAGGGGATTGAGGCATGCTTATTTGATTGGGAAATTGATAACATATTTATGGTGACCTTAGATAATGCAACTGCTAATGATTCTGCAATTAAACACTTGAAGGGAAGAATTGAGGATTGGAAAGGAGGCATCTTAGAAAATGAGTTCTTACATGATAGATTTAATGCTCATATTCTAAATTTGATCGTGAAAGAAGGACTCGGTGAACAAAATGAGTCTATTTCTCGGGTAAAAAATGCTATCAAATATGTTAAGTCCTCAGCTGGAAGGTTTGATTCCTTTAAGTCATTTGTTGAGAAGGTTAAGATTGACACTCATGGTCTTTTGACTTTAGATTTGAGACTAGGTGGAACTCCACATATATGATGCTAGATACAGCTGTAAAATTTGAAAGGGCATTTTCAAGAATATATGATGATGATCACAAGTACCTCAAGTATTGTTTAGAAACAAATAATGTGGGAGGGCATCCATCGATAGATGATTGGAAGAATGTTAAAGTTTTCATTAAGTTCCTTAAGATTTTCTACCAGGTAACTTTGAAATTCTCAGGAACTTCATATGTTACTTCTAAATCTTTCTTCCATGAGATCTTTAATCTTCAAAAGATAATTTGCAAATATTTTCGTAGTGAAGATTCTAGTTTGAGTGGCATGGCTAAAAAAATGGAGCTTAAATTTAATCAATACTGGGATACTTTTGAAAGTATGAACAAGTTATTATTCATTGTTGTTGTTTTGGATCCTCGATACAAGTTGAAATATGTAGAATATCTGTTTAAAAACTCTTATGATTGTTTGGTGGGAGCCGAAAAATTCAAAAAGGTGATGGATACTTTAAGTCGCTTGTATGATTACTACATGAGTTCTTTTTGTGGGACTCATACCGATAAAATTGGTGGTCAAACAAGCTTGAATGATGAAATTGATACCATGCATAGTGACAAGATATGACAATCACAATGTGATAAAATATTTGGCAGATGAAGACAATATTGAAAATAAATCAGAACTTGAGAAGTACTTGGTAGATGATTTGGAAAATACCAAAGAGTTAGATATTTTGGCTTGGTGGAAAGTTTCTTCGGCTAGATATCCAATTATTTCTAGGATAGCAAGAGATGTTCTTTCTATTCCTATTTCTACTGTTGTTTCTGAATCAGCTTTTAGCACCGGTGGTCGGATTCTTGACTCTTATCAAAGTTCTTTATCTCCAAAGACAGTAGAAACTCTTATTTGCACTCAAAAATGGTTAAGATCAACTTCCAAAGAATGCAAGCTTGAAGATCTTTTAGAAGAAATTCAGAAACTTGAGATAGTTGAAAAAGGTAAATTTACACATTTAGCTCTCTATGAATATGTCTTTTATGTTTTAAAAAGTTTTAACGCCTACTTTGTTAAACTTTTTTTTTTTCAGAATATGCTGGCACAACCTTGAGCATTGATTAGTTTGGATGTTGCAATTGAAATTCGTAGTACAACTATTTTGCTTTTTGATAGTTAATTTTCAGGGTTTTGCTGCTGTTTCATCTGAAGTACTTTTGGATTATGCTATTGACTTATTTTCTGTATTTAATCACACTTTTATGCAAGCAATTAAGTGATCTTTCTCTAGTGACAATTGGGTTTATGGTTCTTTTGTGTTGAATGTTGATCATTCAGAGGACTATTTAAAGACCTTGTTATTTTTCTCAACTTGATTAATGAAAAAGTAATGTATATATTAACCTTTTATGGGCTAGCCTTCTTAATTTTGTTGTTGTGGAGATTGTACTACTATGCAGTAGTTGCTATCTTCCTCGTGGTGAAATTTTTTTAATTTCTTTCGAGACTATTTTGGCATATGCTTCTATGTTGATCTGTGCTTTCAGTTTTCTTTCAAATAGTTTCATCTTGGAGAAAGATAAAGTAACAAGTTTTCTATTGGCCATGGCTGGATTGCTTCAATTACATCATGTTTCAATTACTTCATGCAATAGTGAAAAAAATTATGCTTCTTGAAGGACTTCTTTTTGTTCTGGTGGTTCCTCTTCTCAGATACGGTATCAAACTTGGACAGTCACAACAGGCTGTCAATCCTATATTTTTGAAGTTATTTCCTTCGTGGACCGTAGGAGTTGAAAAATCCACCAACTTATGGATTTATGTTGCTCATATTTTTTTCTTTTTAGAACTTATCATTTTAGCTTATATACTTTATAAGAACATCAGAAATAGTTCCAGTCACGACATATTCAAGTTTAATATTATTGAAACCATATTTGCTTTTCTCTTATAGCTCCAGCCTCGACTTTTTATGGTAACTTATTTAGCTTATATACTTTTCATTTGTCCTCACTAGATCTGAACGAATTCAGGTATCTTTGAAGATTAATGACAATTGTTTTGAAATTTTATTGATTTGCAGTATGAAGGTAGTAAATAAGTTAGTCAATTTTTTTGCATTATAAAATATATTATTTCAACCCGTAAAAAATAAACCAAACCGACAAAATTGATAAAACCGAAATCGATAGAATTTATACTATAATGGTATGGTTTGGTTTGAATATTAAAAAAACCCGCCTTAATTGGTTTGGTTTAGTTTTAGCCAAAAACTGAGTCAAACCGGACTATGAACACCCCTACTTAAAAGTAATATTTTTATAAGGAACAAGATTTTTTCAAAAAATGATATTTTTGATCCATTTTATAACAATAGGGATATTTTTGACCCATTAAATAATAATAAGGGCATTTTTGGACCAAAGTAAAAAGGGCAAGGACATTTTTGGACTAAACTATAAACGGAGGACATTTTTATTCATTTTAAATAGTTTAAGGGCATTTTTGACCCTTTTTCTCATAAATCAATAATAATTTTCTTAACGAAAAAGGGTCAAATATATCCCTGTACTATTGAAAATAGTTTAAATATACCCTTATTATACTTTCGAATAAAATATACCCCTCCTGTTATACTTTCATTTCAAATATACCCCTCTCATTATATTTTAGTACAAATTCACCCATAATTTTAACGGTATAACACTTGAAAAACTCAAAATTAAATAATTCATTCTCAATTTTAAATATCTGATTTACTTAGGAATAAACAAATTTTTCTAGTACTAATTTGAGTTTTTTTCCCTTAGAAATGACAATACTAAATGTATTGCATAATTTAAAATACTAATACATGAAATTTCTAAATACTATTTTGAGTCTATTTTCTTGCAAAATGATAAGACAAAAAATGCCATAAAATTATTTTACACCATTTTCTGTATTTTCATTTTGTAAGAAAAATGACTCAAATTAGTACTTAGAAAATTCATGTAGTAGTATTGCATTGCCATTTCTAAAAAAACTCAAATTAGTACTTGAAAATTTATTTATTCCTAAAAAAAATATTATATTTAAAATTGGGAATGAAGTATTTAATTTTTAGTTTCAAGTGTTCTTCTGTTAAAATTGAGAGCGAATTTGAACCAAATTATAATGAAAGGGGTATATTTGAACCAAAAATATAACAGGAGAGATATCTTTAACCCGAAAATATAACGAGGGGTATATTTAAATTATTTTCAATAATATAGGAGTATATTTAACCCTTTTCCATTTTCTAAAATTCAATTTATCAGTTAAATCTATTTTATTATAATTATTTAACCGATAAATTGATTTAAGAAAATGGAAAATGGTCAAATATACTCATGTACTATTGAAAATAGTTTTAATATACCCTTTGTTATACTTTCAGGCTAAATATACTCTTCATTTATATTTTCATTTCAAATATACCCCTCTCATTATATTTTGGTACAAATTCACCCATAATTTTAACGGAAGAACACTTGAAAAATTCAAAATTAAATACCTCATCTCCAATTTTATGAAAAAAAACTGAAATTAGTACTTGAAAATTTATTTATTCCTAGAAAAATATGATATTTAAAATTGAGAATGAAGTATTTAATTTTGAGTTTTTCAAGCGTTCTTCCGTTAAAATTAAGGGAGAATTTGTACCAAATTATAACGAAAGGGGTATATTTGAACCACAAATATAAAAGGAGAAATATATTTAACCCAAAAATATAACGAGAGATATATTTAAATTATTTTCAATAATATAGGAGTATATTTAACCCTTTTTCCATTTTCTTAAATTCAATTTATTATTATAAAATAAACTAACTTAGCAAATTAAGGCGGACAGAATAAGAGAAAGAGAGACTGAGAGAAAATTTATTTCTGTGTATATCTCTTTAATTCCAATATCTGATGGCTCCTTTTATAGCCAAAATCATGTTCAAGTTGAGTTTTCAACTTGGAGACAACAACTAGTGGTAACATAAAGGATGATAGTGACATCCATTAATATGCAACACTCCCCCTTGGATCTCTACGTGTAATAATTTTTTTTTAACAAGAAATAATATATATAGTTACTCTGAACACCCATAGATGTTGTGCCTCGTTAAAACATTACTAGAAAAAACCCAATGAGAAAAAACCTAGTAAAGGAAAAAGAGTACACACATCTGGTAATACGCCTTGAGTACTGCCTCATTAAAAAACTTACCAGTAAAATCCAGTCGAAAAAAACCTTGATTAAAAGAAAAAGAGTGCAGCGTGTATTTTACTCCCCTTGATGAAAACTTCATTTGAAATCTCGAAGACAATGCATTCCAATTTCGTATCTCATTTTCTCAAAGGTTAAAGTCGGCAATGCCTTGGTAAACATATCTGCTAAATTGTCACTTGAATGAACTTGTTGGACATCTATTTCACCCTTGTTTTGAAGATCATGAGTAAAAAAAAATTTTGGTGAAACATGTTTTGTTATGTCTCCTTTGATACATCCTCCCTTCAATTGAGCTATACATGCAGCATTGTCTTCATACATATTGTTGGAACGTCTCTTTTCAAAGAAAGGTCACATGTTTCTTGAATGTGTTGAGTTATTGATTTTAACCAAACGCATTCTCGACTTGCTTCATGGATGGCTATTATCTCTGCATGATTTGAGGAAGTGTCAACTATAGTTTGCTTTGTTGAACGTCATGATATAGTTGTACCACCACATGTAAATAAATAGCTTATTTGTGATCGACCTTTATGGGGATCAGACAAATATCCCGCATCTACATAACCAATCAATTATGACATGGATTCATTTGAGTAAAATAATCCCATATCAATGGTTCATCAGAGGTATTTGAATATATGCTTAATTTCATTTCAGTGTCTTCGTGTTGGAGAAGAACTAAATCTTGATAACAAGCTTACAGAGAAAGCTATATCTGATCTAGAATTGTTGGCAAGATACATTAATGTAACAATTGCACTAAGATATGGTATTTCAGCACCAATAAGCTCTTCATCATTTTCAAGAGGTCGAAACGGATTTATATTAATATCAAGAGATCTCACAATCATTGGGATACTCAATGGATGTGCTTTATCCATATAAAACCTTTTAAAAATATTTTCAGTATATGTTGACTGATGTACAAATATCTCATTTGTAAAATGTTCAATTTGTAGACCAAGACAAAATTTTGTCTTTCCGAAGTCTTTCATTTCAAACTCCTTTTTCAGACATTTTACTGCCTTTTAAAGTTCTTCCGGAGTTCCAATAATATTCAAATCATCAACATATACTGTTATTATGACAAATTCAGATCCAAACTTTTTCATAAAGACACAAAGGCAAATTGGATTATTTTTATATCCTTCTTTTAGCAAATATTCGCTAAGACAATTGTAACACATGCACCCTGATTTTTTTCAACTCGTATAAGGAGTTCTGAAGCTTTATTGAGCAAGCTTCTCGAGAATCCTTGTATGCTTCAAGCAATTTGAATCCTTTGAAAATTTTCATAAAAATATTGTGGTCCAATGAGCCATATAAATAGACTGTGATCACGTCCATTAGGTGCATTTTAAGTTTTTCATGAACTGCCAAATTCATTAGATACCTGAAGGTAATTGCATCCACCACAGGAGAATATGTTTCAATAAGACTTCACCTTTTTTATTTCGTTTACGCACAAAAACCATTTGTACCCTATTGGCTTGACACCATCAGGTGTTCGGATTATTGATCCAAAAACTTCACATTTTTCAAGTGAAGTTAACTCTGCTTGAATTGCATCCTTCCATTTTGGCCAATCATTTCTCTGTCTACATTCATCGACAGATTTTGGTTCAAAATCCTTATCTTGTTGCATTATTTCAATGATAATATTATAAGTAAAAATATTATCGACCACAATGTCATTTCGATTCCACATTTTCCTATCAAGATATAACTTATTGAGATTTCTTCATTCTCATTATTTTCAGGTACTTGGGCCTCCTCGGTGGTATCACCATTTGTTGTGTCTCTTGACTCTTCTTGAACAATTGTCCCCAAATTATGATTATCTTGATCATTTATTCCTTTTTTTTGAGGATTTTTATCTTTGGAACCGATTGATTTTCCACGTTTTAGGTGTGCCATAGAATCATTTGCCTAAACAAGTTGTCCTATCGGTACATCAACTTGAACTTAAGAATTAGCAACTGGGATATGCGATTTAGTAACTCGTGGAAGGTTAGTAAATGCATCCAACAATTGATTTGCAATATTCTGCAAAGAAATCATCTTTTGAACTTCTTGCTCACATTGATTTGTTCGAGGATCTAAATGAGATAGTGATAATGCAATTGCTTATGTTCTCCCCCTAATGTTGGGTATACTGATTTATCAAAATGACAATCAGTGAATCTTGCCGTAAATAAATCTCCAGTCATAGGTTCCAAATATTTTATAATAGAAGAAGATTCGTAACCAATATATATTTCCAACATTCTTTGGAGACCCATCTTTGTACGGTGCGATGGAGCAATTGGGACATATACCACACACTCAAATATTCTAAAATGGGATATATTTGGCTCTCTTCCAAAAGCTAACTGTAATGGGAAAAATTCAAGAATTTTTTTTGCCTTATGTGCACAAGCGTTGCTGCATACAAAATAGCATGCCCCCATACCGAAAGAGAAAGTTTTGTCCTCATTAGCGGTCTAACTATCAATTAGAGACGTTTAATCAATGATTCTGCTAGACCATTTTGAGTATGAATATGAACGATCGGATGCTCAAGTTTTATTCCAATCGACATACAATAATCATTAAAGGATTGAGATATAAATTTACCAGCATTATTAAGATGAATTGTCTTTGTTGCATAATCTAAAAATTGTGTTCTTATCCTTATAATTTGAGCTAACAATCTCGTAAAAGCCATGTTGCGAGTTGATAATAAGCACACAAGTGACCATCTTGTAGATGCATCTATCAAGACCATATAATATTTAAATGATCCACATGAAGGGTGAATTGGTCCACATATATCACCCTGTATACGCTCCAAAAACGCAGGGGATTCAATCACACCCTTAGTTGCTGATGGTTTAATAATCAGTTTTCCTTGGGAACAAGCAACACAAGAGAATTCCTTAGATTAAAGAATTTTCTGATTCTTCAAAGTGTGTCCATGTGAATTCTCAATAATTCTGCGCATCATATTATAATTGGGATGGCCCAACCGGTCATGCCAAATGATAAAATCATTAGAATCAGTAAACCTTTTGTTTACTGTCACGACCCAAGCCTAGGGCCTAGACGTGACATGGCGAATGAGGAACCCGAAAGTACCTCAAACAAGCCTCTTAGCATTCTTTTAGCCTTTCATAGGTAATGATGATAAATAAACAAGCGGAAATCATAATAAATCTTCAACTTACATATGTCCAACAATACCTCTAACTATTAGATTTAACGGGGCTAAGACAAGTCCCTAGCTCACCCTCAATCATAATAGAAGAAATTCCATAGTAAAATATCTTAACATATCATAAACTAGAAAGATAAAGGAGTATTGTTCCCGGAACATGGGAACTCACCAAAAGTAGTCTTCAATGGAATATCAACTAGCCATGTGGAGGAGAATGAGGAGGAGCACTGATCCCTACATGGTGATATCATGTAGGCAAAAGAGTATGCATTAGTACTTTGAATGTACTAAGTATGTAAGGATGCATGAACATTGAGGAAACATTAAAACATTTATGTAATATGGAACATAATTTAATGTATGCATAATAAATCATATATATATCATTTAAAACATTCATTTTGTGGGAAATTAACCATAACCGACATTTAAGACCATGCGAGCTATTACATGGAATCCAACATAACCCCCTACGTTGGCCGAGGAGACTACTTGCCGGGTAGAACTCCGTCAACTTCATTCGTTTCTTTAACTTTAACTTTAAGGGCTATTTATGGATCCATTAGCCTAAGCCTACAAGGGCTCCTATGTTGGCACATAGTTAATGAGACAAGGGGTTGCTACTAGGATTCCCTTACCGAATCCCACCTCAATGTCTCATTCGGTGCTAAGTCAATCCCACGGAATAGTTTAATACTTCAAAATATTCATAGCATATAACTTGAGAATTTAAACATCATATTCGGTAGAATAGCTCATTAAAACATTTGATAATTCAAATATGCAAGAATTGTCCTTATTGCATAAAGAATCCATATATCATTTCATCATTCTTTCATTTCATAAGACTCCCTTTTTTATCATAGATATTGCTTTCATAAATATTTATTTGGAGTCAAAGCTTTCAAGTCAAACTTTATTAAAAACATAGTAAAACTAGGTGGGTTCAAATCACTTCAACTTTCAAATATGTATGTAAATAAATATACATAAATACTTTGAAATCCATTAATTAAAAATCATGCTTTAAACAACCCACCATGAATTTCAAGAACCTTTAAATAGATAATTAGAGGGTTTACTTGTAAATCATCAATTCATACATATGAAATTATGTTGCATCAAAATAGAGCAATAATCATTAGTTTAACCATGATTCATACTATTAAGTAAAAATAAGAATTAACATAAGAAAATATTACTTGAAATCAAAATATTTAATTGAAAGAGTTTTTGGACTACATGGGTGGAAGAACCCATGGATAAACACACACATAACTTAGAGTAGAGCTTAAAGAGAATAAATATAATTTATCATATAATCAAAATAATTTAGACATGAGAGTGAAAGGAATACTCTCATTAAAGCCTTACATACCTAGAAACCGAAGCTTTAGTTGGTACCGGAAGACTTAATGACCACTCTTGAGTCCTAGCTTTTCTCCTTGCCGGAACGTTTTGTGTACTACCCGGAATATATGAATTACCGGAATAGTATTTCTTCACTACTAAGAACTAAAACTATATTTGAGAATGTGTAAAGAAGTGTATAGAGAGAAGATTTGCTTGAGAAAGCTTGATGAATAAAATGAGGAAATAAGGTGGGTATTTATAGGTGGGAAAGAGGACCTAACAATAAATAAAATAATTATAAATAAAAATCTGAAAATTTAGTAGAATATATTGATGTCATGGATGATGTTAAATGGAGGACAATTTATGTCATGAGTGATGTCAAATGTATCTAGATCTTTCTATGGTAGGTGAAATGAGTTATCTTTGACAGAATACTCGTTTTGGGAGCTACGTTTGAATAAGATAAATTCCTTATTAGGATTTGGTGTCTTCATAAGAATTGTAGATATGGAAGTCTAGTTTCATATAGTTCAAGAATCAACCAATTTGGATAAACCTACAGTGAGATATGATTTTTCTTCTATAAACACTCATTTCCGTCACAGCATCCTACCTTACAAAGATTAATTTATTTGACCTACTTAACCTCCGAATATTAAAATATGGTCTTCATAAAAGTTGTAGGTAATGATCTTGTGGTTACTCAGAAATTTGAATCACTTAATTTGGATATTCCTATGAAAAGTTATGACCAAAATACAGAGGCTGTATCATGTTTAGGCAAAAATTGAAACATCGTATACAACGTTTTTAGGGGATGTTACATTTACTATGGCATGCGATTTAACAGTCTCAATATTTATATGGTACAATCCAGAAAAAAGTGCAAGTAATTTTTCGTGAACAATTTTCTTCTCCATATTCATTGTAATAATATAAATGTATTCAACCTTTCCTTCATTCACAGTCTCAATATGATAGCCATTTTGGTGAATAACCTTGAAACTTATCAAGTTTCTTTGAGACTTACTACAATATAATGCATTATCAATTACCAATATCGTTCCTCCAGATAGTAATAAGGCCGCTCTTCCAGAGCATTCAATTAATTTTGTACTACCGGATATTGTACTCTCACATAGGCCTTTTTCATAATCAAAAGATAAAAATATTTCTTTTCTTTTAATATCGTATGAGCTGTGACACTATCTAAAAGACACATATCTCCATTACTCATTTTGGATCCAATTGAAGACTGAGAAATTTATTTATCTTCATAAAATAAAAATACATTATAAGAGATAAAATAAGTAACAATATTGCCAGAAAAACATAAATCCTTTTTTTCTTCTTTTCTTTTAAATAGATAAAAGTAAAAACGTGATAATCAAAAGTACATAAAAAAACCGACAACATATTGTAAATAATATAATGAAATTAAACATCAATTATAATCCCTAAAGAAGTCTTCAACCTTCAAATGAGTAATATCATTGAAATCATTAAAATCGTCATTCTTCAAAGCCAGATTTGCTTTAATATTATCATTATGCGAAGGTCTTGCCTGAACATTATTTTCAAAGGCCAAGTGTGACTCTATCCGAGCATTAGAAGAAGATGCACCACCTCTATTTGCCTTTCTTTTGAAGAAATTTTGATAAAGCCTTACAAAATGCTCAAGTGTCTAACATTCATTTTTTTCCAGTGGCCTTTCATGCCACAACGATGACAGTCTTGAAGGGCCAATTTGAGAACTTATATTGTTCTCTCTTTTATGTTGACCACCGCCACGATGATTTTTATATCGTCTTCTGCCATTGTCACGTCCATGCACATTATTGTGGCCTTGATTTTTATTTTGTCTTCTTTCAGGCTGGTCATGTGCTTCTACCATATTTGCTTCCGATAACGGAGCAGTTCCAGTGGGACGAGCTTCATGATTTTTCATTAAAAGAGTATTATGTTGCTCAGCCACCAGAAGGAATGAGATCAATTCAGAGTATTTTTGAAAATCTTTTTCATGGTATTGCTGCTGTAATATCACATTAGAGGAATGGAAAGTTGTTAGTGTCTTTCCAACATGTCCTCATCATTTATAGTTTTTTCACATAATTTTAATTGGAAAGTTATTCTAAATACAACAGAATTATATTCAATTACAGTTTTAAAATCTTGAAACCGTAAGTGCATCCACTCATAACGAGCCCTTGACAATATCGTTGCTCTGAGGTGGTCATACCTCCCTTTTAAATCTTTACACAATTCAAGTGGATCTTTCACTGTTAAGTATTCAACCTTCAGGCTTTCATCTGGATGATGACGAAGGAAAATCATAGCATTCGCTTTATCCTGATTTGATGCTTTATTTTTTTTGATTATAGCATCACCAAGACCCTTAGTGGTAAGGTGGATTTTAGCATCAAGTACCCATGACAAATAATTTTTACTAGAAATATCAAGTGCCACAAAATTCAATTTTAACAAGTTTGACATGATGAAAATTAATTCAAAAATAACAAAGACAAATAAAATTAAATTTCTTCAGTAGATATACCTGATACATAAGTTAATTTTCTGAAAAAAATTTAGAGATTCATGCTAATAACGTGTTATAAAATAAATTAACTTAGCAAATTAAGACAGACAGAATAAGAGAAAGAGAGAGATTGAGAGAAAATTTATTTCCGTATATATCTCATTAATTTCTATATCTGATGGCTCATTTTATTGTCAAAATCATGTACAAGTTGAGTCTTCAGCTCAGAAATAACAACTAGTGGCAACATAAAGATGATACCCACATCCATTAATATGCAACATTTATCAATTAAGAGCCCGTTTGGATTGGCTTAAAAAAGTAACTTTTATGTTTGAAGTGCTTTTAGAATTTTGAAGTGCTGAAAGTTATTTTTATAAATAAGCAGTTGAGTGTTTGGATAAAAGTGCTTATGATGTGAATTTTAAGGTTAAAAGAATAAAAAAAAAGTAGTTTGGGAATTTAATTAAAATACAAGGGATATAAAAGTAATTTACATGGTCAAAGAAAATGACTTTAAGCACTTTGGAAAAAAAAAGTTAGGAATCCTAACTTTTCATTTTTGACTGACTTTAAGAACTTTATGGCTTAAAGTCAGCATTAGGCAAACACGTCCAAAAGCTAAAAAGGGGCCAATCCAAACGGGCTCTAAATCTATTTTTGCACACGCCCTCTCCGAATCCAATTAGCAAGTCAAAGTCGGAATCGGAGTCGGATTCGGGTACAAAAGAAAAAAGGTCGGATTCGGATCCAGTAGGGGAACATCTTCAGCTCATATGAATTCAGGTGATTGAAGTTCTCAAAAAGAAGAAGCGAAAATGCATTACTGGGTTCGAGCAACTCCGGCAGATTTCGCCGGTGCAATTCCTCAACCTAGAAGGTATGATGAGATTTTTTAGTTCAATTTGTTTTCATTTTTGTCTGGATTATTTGGATTTGAAGCTAATTTCGTTAATTTTGTTACCAAATTATCAGTGGACACACTGCTGTTAACATTGGGAAATCGAAAATTGTGGTGTTCGGAGGATTAATTGACAAAAAGTTCCTTAGTGACATCACTGTGTATGACATTGGTATGCGATTCTCTCCTAATCAACTAATGTTAAATGACTGATTCTCTCCTTAGTTGAGTCAAACTTTGTATTTTTTTGTTTAATAATCGTGATGTCTGGGCCAGCTTGCATGCAACTCGATTAATTCTACATGATACCTTTATCCTTCCACTAGACAAAGACTAGGACAGATAGGAAGAAATAAACCTACTGTTTTTGTCTCTGTTGAGATTTAAACCCGAGACATCATTGTTCTCAATCCACTGAACACTAGACTACACCCTTGGGTGCCAAACTGTGTATCTTAAGCATGTCATTTTGAGCAAAGTTAGGTTCCGTACTTGTTGGGAGTCTTTTCAGTTTTGATTAACATTTGCATGTCAGTATTGCAATAAATGGCATTTAGAGGACCTATAGTTTGTTTTCCTAAAGAATTTGCATTTCAGTGTCCGAGTAAGAGTGAGATTATGGAAACTTTTTTGATGAGGTAAGTAGTTTTGTTGACGGCATCAGTGCAAAGAGTAACAAAAGGTAATGAGTACAAAAGAGAATGTGTTAGCTCAAATACATTACAGACTATGCTAGGGCAAGGGAGCCAACAAAGTCCTAAGGTTATCAGGGGTATTTACAGGGCACCAACTAAATAGAAAGAAAAGACATCAGCTAATGTTTAATTCTCTCTTTACTTGAGTCAAACTTAGTATTTTAAACATGTTGTTGGGAATCTTGTCAGTTTTGATTAGCATTTATATGTCAGTATTGGAATAAGTGACAGTTAGAAAACCTTTAGTTAGTTTCTGTTAGAATTTGCATTTCAGTGTTGGAGTAAGTGTGAGATTTCGTCAATGAGGTTCCAAACTTAGAAGAACTAGTAGGGATTCCTCAGTTGTAGCATTGGCTCATTCCTCACCACTAACCTGGGTCCGCCACTGGGAGCAAAGTTCAAATCAACTGGAATCTGGAATGCCATCATTGAGAAATTTGAGAAGAGACTTGCCACTTGGCAAATGCAGTACTTATCCATGAGTGGTAAACCGACACTGATCAATACTGTACTGTATAACATTCTAACACATTACATGATCCTCTTCCCAATATGTAACTCAGTCCTTAAGCTTGACAAAATTAGAAGGTAAATTCCGTGTGAAGAAAACAACTAGAAGCACAAATTTCACTTGGTGATGGAACAGAGTTACTCAACCTAAATCACAAGGTGGCTTAGGTATAAGGAACCTGAAGCTCCACAATAAAAGCATGTTATTCAAATGCCTATGGAGATTTGGGCAAGTGAAACTTGGCTAATGGGAGTAGGTCATCACTGCCAAGTAGGGGCTCAGAATAACTGGTTCACCAAAAGGGTTTCATCAGGCCATGACACTAGCCTATGGAAGCATATCTCTAGGCTCTCGCTACAGGAATGAATTCTTTCAGAATATCTCTTACAAGGTTGGGAATGGAGCTCATGTGAAGTTTTGGAATGAAAGATGGATGGGAAACAATTCACTGAATGCACTAGCTTTTTTTTGATGACCGTGGTGTCCGAGCCAGCTTTCACGCACTTATATGCACTAGCTATGATGCCTGCAATTAGGATTCCACTAGCTGAAACAAGGAGAGGAATGCATGGAACTTCACCTTTAGAAGGGACCTACAAGACCGGAAGTATAATGATCTTATAAACCTTCTAACTTCAATTGAAGGTAGCAGCATAACAGAATCATAACTAGACAGAATTTCATGGGGCAGCTCTAGTAAGGGTCTATACACAGTTAAAGCTGGCAACGACCACCTATATTCTCAAACTGGAATTATTGATAATAGGACTTGGAAGCACATATGGAGGAGTAAGTCCCTATGAAGGTGATTTGCTCTGCCTGGACAGTTTGAAGAGATGCTTGTTTGACTCAAGATAACTTTGATAGAAGGAACAGTCTGTTAGTCAATTGATGCTACCTGTGCCAGCAAAACCTGGAATATACCAGTAACCTATTTCTTCACTGCACAGTGACAACAGAACTGTGGAATCTCTTCATTTCCAATTTTGGATTATGCTGGGTGCGACCTTAGTCACCCAGTCTCGAAAGTAGTTAAGTAGGTTTTCAAGTTCCAATCTTGTACAGAGATTTCGGAAACTTTTAGTTAGTTTGGCTAGAGATTTGTATTTCATTGTGAGTAAGTGTGAGATCTAGAGAATTTCTAATTAGTTTGATTAGAGATTTGTTTGTCATGTTAGAATAGTGTGGAACTTGTGAGAGCCTTTAGTTAGTTTGGCTAGAGATATGTATTTAATCGTAAGAATAACTTTAAGTTTTAGAGAACCTATAGTTTTACACTTTTACTGGACCACTAATATTTCTTTCAAAGATAAAATTATCGAGTACTTGAATGAAATGGGCATGAATGGAGCAGAACAGACTTGTAGAATCTTCAAATGGCCAATCCCAGCCAGTGTGGGATTGAGGCCTCTTTGATTGATAATTCCTCTGGTGACATTGCCAAATCAGTTTCTGGAAGTCAATTTGTTTTCTGTGCATTGGATCAAGGTCAGTTGTTTTGATATTCTAAATTCAAATGTCGTTAATGTTTCAGAAAACAAATTGTGGTTTCAGCCAGAGTGCACGGGCAGTGGTTCTGATGGCCAAGTTGGTCCTAGCCCACGAGCATTCCATGTTGCTGTCGCAATTGACTGTCATATGTTCATCTTTGGCGGGAGATCCGGTGGTAGAAGGTATGCAAATGCTATGTAATTCGTACGTTATATATTATTGTGGCTTCTCAATGCCTTAAACTGGATATCTTTCCTCTTTTCCAGGTTAGGTGATTTTTGGGTTCTGGATACTGGTAAAGTTTGCTTTCTACCATGGATATGTAAAGAAAAATGCATGAATATTTTTTGTTTCCTCTTTTCACCATCAGGTGTTTTTGATAAGTCAAACTAATCTCACTGATAGCGCACCAATCACTAAACGGTGCAGGTTTACATCAAACCTCCAAAATAAGCTTCTATCTATACAGTATTGGAAAACTCTTTTGCCCTGATGAATACCAATGATCAGAAAGGAGTAAAGTCATACATAGATCTTCAACCCCTTCAGAAGAATTCCTTTCCCTTGAAATCAGCCAAAAGATGTATAGAGTATTGACTCGTCCACAACTCCTTTTTTCTAGTGTCCATCTTCCTTAACCTCCAGTGCACCAAAGTTTCCTCCACAACTCTCGATCAGTAGTGAATCTGTGTGGTATCAAACATAGGCAGTGGTGGAGCCACCTTATGGTCAGGGGGTTCATCCGAATCTCCTTCGGTGGCAAATTATACTATTTATATAACAACAACAACAACAACAACATATCCAGTGAAATCCCACAAGTGGGGTCTGGGGAGGGTAAGATGTACGCAGACCTTACCACTACCTCATGGAGGTAGAGATGCAGTTTTCGAAAGACCCCCGGCTGGAAAGTCACAGTCCTTAGTAAGAGAGAAAAACAATATATATAGCATAATGGTAAAAAAGCGCTGCAAATTTTACAAGACAAGAACAATAGAGATAGCAAAATAATGTGATAATCGAAGGCAATGACAACACAACTATAAAGGCACGCCTAGACCTACGACCTACGATCACCCTAAATCGACACACGGCAAGACACCATTCTATCCCTACTATCCTTCTACCCTAATTCACATTTCCACTCATTTCTATCTAAGGTCATGTCCTCGGTGATATGGAGTAATGTCATATCTTGTTTAATCACCTCTCTCCAATACTTTTTCGGTCTACCTTTACCCCTTCGCATAACCCCCAACTCCAACCAGTCGCACCTCCTAACTGCGGCGTCGACAACTCTTCTCTACACATGCCCAAATCATCTCAGTCTCGCTTCTCTCATCTTGTCTGCCACAGATGCCACTCCTACCTTCTCACGAATAACCTCATTCCTAATCTTATCACTCCTAGTGTGTCCACACATTCATCTCAACATCCTCATCTCCGCAACATGCATCTTCTGAATATAATGATTTTTTACTGGCCAACACTCCACTCCATATAACGACGCTGGTCTAACCACCATTCTGTAGAACTTATCTTTAAGTTTATGAGGTACTTTCTTATCACACAGGACTCCAGAGGCAAGCCTCCATTTCATCCACGCTGCCCCAATATGGTGTGTGACATCATCATCGATGTCCCCACTACTTTGGATGATGGATCCAAGATATTTAAAGTTTTCTGTATTGGGGATAGGTTGAGTGGGAAGCCTCACTTCCATGCCCTCTTCATCCATCGCATCACTAAGTTTGCACTCCAAGCATTCTGTTTTGGTCTTGCTCAATTTGAACCCTTTGGACTCTAACATTTGTCTCTAAACCTCTAACCTATCATTAACTCTGTCTCGAGTCTCATCAATCAAAACTATGTAGTCCGCAAATAACATACACCATGGAGCCTCCTCCTGAATAGACCATGTCAGCTCATTCATCACCAAGGCAAAAAGAAAAGGACAGCACAGATCCCTAATGTAGTCCTATCTCAACAGGAAAATGCTCTGATTCACCTTCCACCATCCTAACCCGAGTCTTGGCTCCAGCATACATGTTCTTTATCGCCCTAATATACACCATCGGGATACCTTTAGCCTCCAGACACCTCTAGAGAACATCCCTCAGAACTTTGTCATAAGCCTTTTCAAGGTCAATGAACACCTTATGGAGATCCCTTTTTCTTTCTCTAAATTTCTCCACCAGCCTCCGCACAGTGTTTTGAGAAGCGAGAAGCGAAAAAAAGCGACGGGGGCTCGCTTCACAGAAGCGAGAAGCGTGAAGCGTGAAGCGTGAAGCGAAGCGCATGTTTTTTTCAGAAAAAGCGTTATTTAGTATAAAAATATAAAATATAAAATATGCATAGATAAATAATCAAGAACTCAAAAGAATTAGATTAAAAAGTAACTAGATAGTCAATAATCCTCATAAGTAACAACATATAAAGCAAATGCATAACCAAATCACAAAGAGAGCAAAATCCTATTCTTCAACAAGATCCTCAAACTCTTGAAGTGCCATCAACAAGAGTTCTACTTCTACTTGGTCCTCATCTTCTTCCTCATCGGAGGACTCATCAACAAGAGTTCTACTTCTATTTGAACATGAACTTGAACAAAACATATGCTTTATCTTAAAAAAAAAAGGCCAAACTGCTGAATAAAAGTTGAAAAAAATAATTCTTCGCAGACATCAGTTGCGCAGAAATAGAAAAAGAAGAAGAGAAGAAGAAAAGAAGATCGCAGCAGTTGAGAGCAGTGTTGCGTTGAATGAAAATAAAAATAGAAATAGAAAGAGAAGAAGAGAAGAACAGAAGAAGAGAAGAAGAAAAACTAACTTGGTTGACGTTGAAATGTTGAAGTTGGACTGTCGAATTGAAGAAGTCACACTGAAAGAGCAGCTTGGAGAAGTCACAGAAGTTATACAGTTTTTTTTTTTTTAAAAAAACTAGCGCCGCTTTTTTCCCAAAAAGCTCGCTTTTTTCTCGCTTTTAGATGAAGCGCGCTTCTCGCTTCTCCCGTGAAGCGCTCGCTTTTTCGAAATCGCTTCGCTTCACGATGTTGAAGCGCTAGTACCTCGCCTCACTTCGCTTCACGCTTAAAGCGAGCGCTTCAGCGCTTTTTCACAACACTGCCTCCGCATAAGATGGATTGCTTCAGTAGTCGACCGTCCGGCATGAATCCGAACTGGTTCTCTGAGATTGACACTCCTCTCCTCACCCTCATCTCCACCATTGTCTCCCAAATCTTCATAGTGTGGCTTAGCAATTTGATACCCCTGTAATTATTATAGTTTTGGATATCACCCTTGTTTTTGTACAATGGAACCATACTACTCCACCTCCATTCATCGGGCATCTTAGCAGTCTTCAAAATAACATTAAACAACTTAGTCAACCACTCCAAACCTGCCTTGTCGTGCTCTTCCAAAAGTCCATCGGAATCTCATCGGGCCCGATCGCTCTCCCCCTCCTCATCCTACTAATAGCACGTCTAACCTCTTAAACCCTAAAACACTTGCAGTACCCAAAGTTTTGAAGACTATGAGAGTACACCAAATCACCCTGTACAATGTCTCTGTCTCCTTTTTCATTTAAGAGTCTGTGGAAGTAAGCTTGCCACCTTTGCTCTCATCCACTAACACTTCGCCTTCTTCGTCCTTGATGCACCTTACTAGATCTAGGTCGCGGGTTTTTCTCTCTCTCGCTTTGGCGAACCTATACAATTTCTTATCCTCACCTTTTTCCTTTACTCGATATATAGGCATTTAAAAGCTGCTGTCTTAGCACTGGTGACTGCCGACTTCACTTCCATCTTTGCCTTCTTATAGATATCTTTAAGCCTACTCTTCTCCTCCTCATCTTCGCACTCCAACCACTCCGTATATGCAACTTTCTTGGCTTTCACTTTGCCTTGTACTTCTCCATTCCATCACCAATCTCCTTGGCGACCACCAAAGATTCCTTTCGATACCCTAGAACCTCGGTAGCTGCTTTTCTAATGCAGCCAGCTGTCATGTCCCACATGTTGTTCACATCCCCGCTACTACTCCCGGCCTCTAAACCAGTAAACTTCTCCCCTATCTCCCGAGAAACGGCCGGAGTTAGGACCCCATCTAATCCTCGGTCGGTCATAAAGGGACTTTTTTCTCCTATCTCTCTTAATCTCCAAGTCCATCACCAAAAGCTTATGTTGGGTAGTAATATTTTCACTCGGAATAACCTTGCAATCCTTACAAAGGCCTCTATCACCCGTAGTCAATCTGAGTCCGAGCTACCATGCTACTAAAAGTGACCAATTGATTATCCCTCTTCAAAAAACACGAGTTAGCAATAACCAACTCAAAAGCTTTAGCAAACTCCAGGAGTGATACCCCGCCACCATTCCTTTCCCAAAACCAAAGCCTCCATGGAATGGTTAAAATATTTTTTTATGTATATATAGTAGATGTTGAACCCCCTTAGACTAGTTTGTGTGTCTGCTTCTTCAGATTTTGAACCCTTTTAGTCAAAATCCTAGCTCCGCCACTGAACACAGGGTATGCTAGCTGCATAACTCTGAGTAGAGCTGCAATGAAGCAGTATACAATCCACATCCTCACACTGTTTGCTTTGCATAAACAACACCAACTAGCTATTCCCGACTCCTACTCCTTGAGTTATCCATCATTAGTATGGCGTTCCAAGACATACACCATGTGAAGAAAGTGTTTTTCTCCCTCTCATCAGACTTCATATTTATTTTTTTAAAACATTTTCTGTGGTGCTAGATATATGGCAATGGTCAGAGCTGACAAGTTTTGGTGACTTACCATCTGCAAGGGATTTTGCAGCTGCTTCAGCCATTGGAAACAGTAAAATTGTAATGTAAGGTTTCGTCTTGCTTTTGGAGGTGCTTATATGTCCTATCAGTCTTTCATTATTGTTTGGACTTTACATGCATGCAGGTTTGGTGGCTGGGATGGTAAAAAGTGGTTGTCAGATGTCTATATCTTGGACACAAGTACTGTCTTTGATAGTAATACTAGGCTATTCACTCTTCTTTTTCTGTCAGAAAACAAT
Source organism: Solanum dulcamara (assembly GCF_947179165.1). Classification (NCBI taxonomy): domain Eukaryota; kingdom Viridiplantae; phylum Streptophyta; class Magnoliopsida; order Solanales; family Solanaceae; genus Solanum; species Solanum dulcamara. The sequence goes on along the minus strand of NC_077237.1, from coordinate 6,283,794 downwards.
TTATCCATAACAGGTGGAATTATTTTGAGCAGTGACTCTTGAGTGGACGGAGCTAGCTGTTTTGGGAACTATACCTCCGCCTAGATGTGGCCATACTGCTACTATGGTTGAGAAAAGATTGCTTGTCTATGGTGGTAGAGGTAAATATGGTTGATAATCATGACTATTTTGTCTTGGAAATATCATGTTCCTCTCTGTAATTTGCTATTCAGCTATTTTCATACATTCTAAAGGTTTTATGTGGCTTTGAAGATCTTGATGTCTTGTACTTATTATATTGAGCAATAGATAAATTTGACAATGGATTTTGTTGAAAGGACAAGATCCCTAAAGGTATGAACAAGGTAATCTAACTAAAGCTGGATGAAAATTTTGTATCTGAAGTTCAACCCTTCACCTTTTACTGCACAAGTAATTCTGTCTTTTCCGGACACACCATACACAAACCTTTATTCTTTCCTTCCTTTCTCCCCTTTTATACACTCTGGATTAAAAAAGTTTATCTCAATAAATACCTTGAGTAAATTTAGTTTCACTTGTTGCATAAGCGAAAATTTCAACGACACCTAGTATGGTACATGAAGGATTTACTCTCTCACCTCTATGCTATATGCTAAACTAATTATGTAGGAATGAAGCTCTTAAAATGTAACTAAACTACTAAAGTAAATGATTCAATGCTCAGAGGAGTGGTCTAGAAAGATCATAGATATAGACAAGAATATCTATACAAGACACCAAGGCGTGATGGGTCTCAGTTACTTGAGAATTAGAAGCCCCTGAGTGAACCTACAGCCTTTTGTAACCACCATATAGCACTACTATTGAATGCGTTAATAACTCAGATAAATTTCCTTTTATACAGGGTATGAAAGTCCTTTGAAAGATTAGTGAGTTCTTTGTCTTATAACTCAGGCGTTGTAGCTATAAGTTATCATACTGAGACACAAGTTCAAAGTACTTTAATACTCCAATCTCTCTCTCTCTCTCCTGGATATACTTCATGATAAGATCACACCTCACCTTCTACTTTATAATTTCTTAGAAGGACACTTTCTGAGTTATAAAAAAGATGGCATTGTAGTCACCTAACTGTAGTAAAGTTTTGTAAGTATGTGGATGGTAACAGTAGTTCTAGGACATAAATGGTTTCTTCTGTTTTTTTTGCGACAATAAGGTTCTAGTTTTGTCTGTTTGGTAAAAATAGTGAGAAAATCCTTCCTCTTACTGAACAAACAGGTAGGTAATAGGTAGTAGTGCTTTGTCTTGCTATCTGCCCATACTAGTAGTCGTAGTATTGCGCATGTAGTTTCTTATCCTTTGATTTCGGTTACTATAAGATGTTTCTTGTACTTCAATTATCGTATTATTTTGCTGTAGTTACTGTTCATACTTTGTGATGCTTTCACTTCCGTTTATTCTCTTTCGGGACTGCTTTGGACTGTTTTTCTTAAGCCGAGGGTCTATCAGAAACAACCTCCCTACCTCTGAGGTAGGGATAAGGTCTGCGTACACTCTATCCTCCCTAGATCCTACATTGGGTATGCTGTTGTTGTTGTTGTTACTGAACAAACAAGGGAACTTTTCCTCATCCACTTGTATGGTGAACTTAATCTCTACCATGATCCTCTTGTAATGGTGACATAAAAGCACCCAAACTCTGCTTTCAAATATTTCTTTCTTTTTGACGAACATCCTTACTTTAACTGTTTAGTTATTTGTATTTGAAGGTATGTTTATCACAATAACATATGTTAGTGGTGCCCTCCCCCCCCCCCTAAGGCCAAGGTAGCATTGATATCTTTAATTGGTTGAACACTACTTTCATCTATATGTGTTCAGATGATTTCCTTTCTGAATATTTGAACTGACGTATTTAACTTTACTTTTGGGTAGGAGGAGGAGGGCCAATCATGGCTGACTTATGGGCTTTGAAGGGCCTAGTTGAAGAAGGTACTTTTACTTTTGCCTTGAAGCTTCAGTTTTTATCTGTAGACTTCTTTTTTTAATTAGTGTTGTTTCCTTCCTCTCGAAATTATCTTCGGATTTGTATTTAAGAGAAAATATGATTTACCTTCATCATGTTGCTTCTTAAAAAATGGTATGGCATGTTACATATTTTTCAGCAAATAGTTCATGTGGTTGTGCTTATCCAGCCTTTGAGAAATAGGAACAAATTTTCCCAGAAAATATGAGTTTGGCTTCCCTTGACCAAATACGTAGATAGCACAACTTGAATTTCTATTTCATTTACTGTTACCCGATAGTTAGTTGACATCCTTTTGACACATAGACACACATTAATATACAATGTATGCACATGGCATTTTGTACCCTATCTCTCCCGTGGTTAGTTTAACATGTTTTTATCTTTCCACTTCCTTTCTTTCTTGACTTCTCCCTTGAAGCTTCTATGACTATTCTGTTTTAGCACTTAACTATATCAAATATTTCTGATTTTTTGGAAGGAAGAGAATGAAAGCCCTGGATGGACCCAACTGAAGATTCCTGGTCAAGCTCCTACAGCGCGTTGTGGACATACAGTCACCTCTGGAGGACTCTATGTAAGTCCATTTTATGGTGAAAATCACTTTATGCAAAATCTTTACGATATAATAGTTGATATAAGGACATAAGAATGAGTTACTGTTCTTGGGGTGTTGATGTTTATCTGCTGCGAGTCTAACATCATCTATCTTGTCAAAACCCTTGAAAATCAGTTTGCAGTGTAGATATAATTAGCACCTCTCTGATGTGCGCAATTTTTATTGGTGTACATTGGGATTTCTTGGGGAGTACAATTTCAATAGCATATAATACCTCCTTGGGGATAGGATCCTAAGTTTTTGTTTAACCCACTCTATGTCATGGTAGTAAAATATAGGAGCCGAAATCTTTTGTGGTTGATGCACTATTGCCACTTTGAGGAGTACTAAAAAAATATTGGTGGTGAATAATATACGTACTTCTGTAACTACTACCCCATACACTCTCTTGTTACTTCTTTCTGAAGTTGTTTCCCAGAAAGAACTACATATAAAATTCGGAGTTGTATGTACATAACTACATATCTCTTCACCTAGGGGGCATAAGTGCATGCAAGTTCGAGTGTTCAATAGTCCCTGAAGCCCAAACTGGAAAAAACAAAGTTGTCTATATCAGCAGTAACGATTGTTGTAAATTATGTTAAAATTCTAGATGACCTTCCCGAGGTTGGACTTAAATCTCTATGCAATTTCTGTTGCATTAGAGTGTGCAAGTATGGTTATTTAATGATTATTACAATACCACTTTATATGTTTTTGGTAATGTAATAATCTCCACTTTCCTCTTGATTTAGCCACTCAAACCTTTCCCTCCTTCCAGCAACAAACAAAAGATTATGGAAACAGCATACTGACCTACACTTTCTCTGCAGCTCTTGTTATTTGGAGGTCATGGAACTGGTGGTTGGTTGAGTCGGTATGATGTTTACTACAATGATTGTGTTGTTTTAGACAGGGGTAAGCATGGTTGATCAATATTTTCTACAATTGCTATCTCGCTACATATACTGATATAGGCTTTGCAACTTGTAGTATGTTACAGCTTTTGGTTTTCTTCTCATGGTGGAGCTTATTTTACATTTTCATTTCATCATACTCTTGATCTACATTAATATATTTCAATAGCCTGTACAGACAAAAGTAATCTGGCAACCTTGAAGATTTAATTAGATTAACAAATCTCTCCACAATTTATTGGTCTAGGTTTTATAAGATGGAGGCACATAGTTAAATGGCCTGAAAACCATTCATGATTTTTTAACTAGTCGGCAAGAGTATTTTGTACTAACTTTTTCTGTTTCCAGTCTCTGTACAGTGGAAACGCCTAGCAACTACTAATGAACCGCCAGTTGCACGAGCCTACCACTCAATGACCTCAATTGGGTCACGATATTTGTTGTTTGGAGGGTTCGACGGAAAATCAACTTATGGTGATCTGTGGTGGTTAGTTCCAGAAGGTATTGAGTCCCATTCAAGTGCATCGATTTGTTTAATCCCTCATTTCTTAAGTGGAGTTCTTCTTTTTCCAAAAACATACACTAACATTTTGTTCTATCAACTTAATGTGATTACTCCCTTAACATTTTTCTGTTCTCCATGCATTTTTTTCCTCTGTTGTTTATGTATTACCTGTGTGATTATATGCCGTTGATCTGTAATTCGGTTAGATCATTTGGAAATTGATATCAGAAGCTTGTTTTTATCTTCTCAACTTCCAAATTTTCCTTAGAATTTGCATATAGCCCTGTTTGAGTTGGTCAGTAGTAATGTATGAAAATATGTCAGGAAAAAGCTTCCATTGAAGCAACTGTCATCCATTTAAATGGTCATAGAGTTGTACAGTTTATCAATGTTACACAATTTGACAACAGATAGTGCTGGCTCCGAGCTAACGCATGTCTTGGAAAAGTGAAGAAAGTTCTTTTGTCTTAGAGTTGTGTACACAACACTTCCATTCTTTCAATGACCTCTTGTGCTTTTGTTTTTTTTCTGAATCTTTAGATGATCCAATTGCTAAGCGCGTAACGGCTGCTCCTCGCAAGGCCATCCATGAAAACCAGGATGTTTCAATGACAAGTATGGAGAAGGTATAGGGCCCTGAAGTTTCATTTTCCATCACTGCCCTCTCACTTTCAAGTGTTAAAATGTGTTTATGTTGGGACAATACGACATTTAGTTCCTTTTCGCTGTCATTTGGAATTTGGAGCCTTAACATCTCTGCTGGATGATGTATCAATGAGTTGGATATCATATTTTTGACTCATGGACTGAATTGATCAGTGGAGTCTGTGCATGAAGTTAAACATTAAGCAGTGATTACTGAATGATGCCAAAGAAAAAAGAGCCGCTCAGAAAATTTGAATCACTTGGTGATGAGATGGGATTTTTTCAAATTTGAAAAGAAATTTAATCTACTTTGTTAGTTTTGGATAGAACATTTTCTTCTTAACCATGTATGTTTTCTTTCATAATTAATAACATTTACTCGTTTTATCAAAAATGAGGTGTCAAACAGTTTTCCTGGAGTGAAGCAATGAGAGTAGTACCTTTTATGGGAAGTGTTACAAAGTCAAGATAGTTGTTTATGGTACAATAAAAATATCCACATTTAGAGGATGAAAAATCCAACCTTATTCATCTGGGGAAGAGTATAAACAGATATTGGTCAACTTGATTTTGCACGGAATTAATCTGATAACCTCGAATTGTGGCACCTCAGCTTTGACCACTTTCCGAAGCTTCACTGTGTTTTTCTCTAACCAAGTGATTGCCAAACGATACGGTCTATATGCATGCATGCTTGTTCAGTTTTTTTTTTAAAATAATAAATTCTGTTGATTGATTTCCTTGAGTATGTATATGTATGTCAGAGAGGGAGAGAGAGAGAGAGGGAGAGGAAGAGAGACGATGATTTAGTGGCAGTAGTAGACTGTGCCAATTTTACCATGTCTGTATCTGTCAACCTAATAGTCTTCTTTATTCAGATTGTGCTTTGCTAGATATTTAGATGAGTGTGTTTATACTGCTTGTATGGCGGACAAAGCATCTACTGGTTTAATTCTCTCTCTTACTATTGAATATTGACAGGAGAGGCAAATGCAAGAAGATGCTGTGTCAGAGTTGCAGAAAAGGATAGGAATTTCAGTATCCATCTCCGATTCCAATGCGAAGAAAATTGTAGATGAGTTGGAAGATACAGAACTATTAGAATTGGCATCTAAATTCATTGGAGAGGGAGCTCTCAGTAATAAGGAGGTTATAGTTTCTTAGCTCAGTAGATGTTATGCCATAAGAGATTCTTTGCAATTTCTAACCTAGAATTGTTTGATCACTGAAGGCTGTACAATCACTTCGCGACCACTGGTCAAAGTCCTCGCCGAATTCAATTCAATTGAAAGAGCTTAGCCCATTACATCGTGACTACAAGCGCAGCGTTACCCGCATTAAAGAGTGAGATCACTGTTTTGTTCATTTTTGTTTTGTGTTTACATCTAGTTAAGTTCTGGTTTTCTTATGAATGTGAAGAACTTACATTTGGAAAAGATGATCAAGTTGGACAACTTCTGTGAGTGGTGAAGTAAAGGTAAATTTCACTAGTGAAGTGCAAGTATAAAGGCTATTGCATTGTTGGTTTATAATACTTCCTCCGTTCTGACTTATAGACATACTTTTCTTTTTAGTCTGTCCTAAAGAGAATGTCTTTTTTTTTTAATCAAGTGAACGTATTTTCATTCATAAATATGACCAAAGATATGGCTGTATACAAGGGGTATACCAAAAGGTAAAGAATCTACAAACAACAACAACAACAAACCCAGTGTAATCCCACCATGTGGGGTCTGGGGAGGGTAGAGTGTACGCAGACCTAACCCCCACCTTAAAAGCTAGGGCGGCTGTTTCCGAAAGACCCTCGGCTTAAGAGAGAAGAACAAGGGAGGAGAAACAAGGAAAACAAGACATAGGTCAGTAAAGCCAGGCATATAGCAGACAATATAAAGATATGAATAATGAGAGCGATAAAGCGATAAAGGTAAAGAATCTACAAAAATAAATAATTTTCTACAAACTCCACCTAATCTTCTATACAATTGGGAACTCCATGGGTGCACCAAAAGAAAATAATGGATCAGAGGCTACTCCTCAATTGAGAAAACATCGACTCTACCCCTCAAAGGTTTTCCTAGATCTCTCTCTCCACACTGCCCATATTAGCACAATTGGGACCACGTTTCATGCCCTTAGTCTTCTTTTTCTTCTCCCGTTCTTCCAAGTTCCAACTGAACATCAACTCTTCCACAGTTTTTGGCATTGCACAAGAAGTACCAAACCACCTAAACATGTCCCACCATAACCTAATTGTAAGACCACAATGAAGAAGAAGATGACCCACGTCCTCACCCGCCTCCTTGCACTTATAATACCAGCCCGGTCAAACATCACTACATAAATTGGAACAGTGGGAGTAGTATTTTAGCACCAGACTGAGATAATTCATCCGCGCAGAAGTGTTGAACTAATAAACTAGATTCATCTCAAGTACATGAATTTTTACTTAGTTCACGTATTAGGAAATTAGTGAGGATGCATGTATGATTTTGTACATGAACTAGTAAAGATAAAAAGCCTAATATTAAATTACAAAACATATATTAGACTAGGTACATGCTAGAAAAGTTTTATAAATACCTATGTATTATGGCTATTTTATATAAGCAAGTTGAGTGAAGTAAATAATTATTTCATCACTGTCTTCAAAAGAGAATGGGACAGATTGAGAATTCTCCTCCAAGAAATTTCTAACAATAAGAACTCATGGTTTCCCCAAGTTATGATAGACTTGTTTGGTAGCAAGTATTTTGCCTATGATCTTCTGAAGTTTTCACGTGTTCAACTGGTGTGAGACTAACTATTGTGGCATTATACTATAGATTTTTGGATATGATGATGAAATTTTAGAATCTCCTTTCAACCAGTATGACACAAGTGTATTGGCACTGACTTTATTGATGTTTTTCAGGAGTAAGTTATTCATTGATTTTAAATAAAATATGTCGTACTTGCTATCAAATCTGAGTACTCTCTTTGTGAATTTACAACCACACACGTTTGAAGGAACAAATCTTCTCCTGAATAGGAAAGGAAAAAGAAAATGGAGGGGCAGGGAGTACCTCAGCCGAAATGTGGTTCACCTTCTTAAAACTTTTGCTTATTTGATGTAGGGAAAATCTTGGAGCATTCTTGCAATCCATGAATCTTGGATCTCTGGGGAAAGAGACTTATAGATTCTATCATATCAAAAATGTTAGTCAGGTATGAGTTCTTCAAGGTTCTGTTTATTAGTTTTGATGTTATTTACATCTGAATACTTGGTTGCTTCACTTCTTTATCATATCTCATGTCCATTGATCAAGTGTCCTTGGTGCTTAATATTCTGATTTGTTGAGGGTTGATCCTAGCTTCAGCACAGTGAAAAGAACTTCGTTCTTTTTTACTTTTCTTAAAGCTTTACTGAATCTGTATCTATGTGGTTCATTACCAAGAAGAACTAACTCGTACTTGTTTCAAAATTAGTAACACAATAATTCTGAAATTATCCTAAAAAGGTTCTGCTGTTATATTTAATACTTTAAGGTCCTTTACAGTTATGTTCTCTCTTCAATGCAAACCCTCACAAGTAATATTTTTGGCTTCCTTAACTAATTAGGTCCATCAGAAGGTACTGTAATATGTCACATATTTCCATATCACGCTATGCCTAATCTTCAAATGTTAAGTTTTTGTTACACACTTGTTTCACTATCTCAGCAAAACATCTGCCTCTTTCCCCCCTTTGTATCTTCAGCAAAACATCTGACTTGTTTTCCAGGAGTGCAATTTGTAACTGCACTTTACGAAAAGAACTTAAATTACATAAACTAATAGTGTAATGATTTTTTTACACCATCCGTGTAAGTTCACCTTTTATATAGGTTACTTACTCTTTATTCTAGATTATCAATAAAAGGGCAGCCCGGTGCACTAAAGCTCCCGCTATGCGCGGGGTCCGGGGAAGGGCCTGATTATCAATAAATACTAATAAACTAGTTTAGCTACAATCACCTTTTCTGTGACCTGATTGTGTAAGTATATTTTAGAGCATCAGTGCATAGAACTTCTAACCTTGCCAAAATAATGATTCTGTAGATTGGGGCTTTTCGTGTTATCATGTTAATTACTTGTAAAGTTTTCCACTTTCCTCCAACTTCTTTTATCTTCTACTGTAGTTCATCATGATTACCGAGGCTAGCAACTGAGTGCTGCTTACTTCTAATGTTAAAAGTAAATTTAAACAATTTCCAACTATTGTATATCAAAACTACTTTGCATGTGAATATTAGCATAAAACTTCATGGAGAAGATGCTGAAAAGACACTAAAACACCATTTAGGTAAATGTAAATTGTAAAGCTATAGAGACGATATATGTTATAACCACAAATCAGGTCTTTAGTGCCATCAACTCATTAAGTGTAATGTTTGCCTAATCTGTCTTTAGTTGTATAAACAATAGGGAGCTGTCTGTCTCCAAAATTTGTATATTTTTGTCGTTTCTAACCTGTCACTTTAAATGTTGAATCATGGTTCTGCAAACTTTATGGAGTTGCACCATCTGAATTTTACCAGAGTTTGGGTGTAAACTTCATTCTTTGAATCCATCTCCATCCTTATATCTTTGTCTCTCCTCTCTATTCAATATCCCCCCTTTGTCCCTATCTTCCCCTGTTCACTGATGTGAGACAAGACATCATACAACAAAATAACCACACCTCAGCCCGGATAAAGATATGTTTATTGGGCCTAACTCAACTCCAAAAGCTACCTCATGAAGGGAGGATTGTCCAAGACTATATAATGAGACACAACCCATTCCCTCAATTCATGTGGAACTCGACACTCCCCCACATGCCCATGTTTGGAACTGGATCATGAATAACATAATGCAGAGGTTCAACACTACGAAACACAATAACAAGAATTGATGGGTTTGGATTTATACCATTTGAAGATATGACCCTTCATCTTAGCTCAACCCCCAAAGTTAGAGGGAGGATTGTTGAAGTAGACCACAACCCATTCCCTCAACTAATGCGAGACTTGACAATCCCATACAAGTTGAAGTCAGATTTATGAATCCTAATTGACCATGTTTTTCCATTTAAATTCATAAAATGCTATCGTAATTCGTAACCTACAATACACTGTACATATGTTTATATCTATGATCTATTTGTTGCTAGCTCTTCACTTGTATCACCTTTCTGTTTTTGTAGTAATGAATATCAATGTCATTTGGTCCTCTTGGTTCATCCGTTATGATTAAAATTGTCTTTTGTGATCTTCAGTTGCGTATGGATGATATCCCACATCTGCTGGCTGAGTACAGACAACTACTTCTGGATTTAGGATCAAGCTAAAAACATCAAGTTCTATACCATATGTTTCATTGCGAGCTATCTTCGAGATTAATTGTACCACTCTTTGTCAACCCTTATGAATTAGGTAAGACATGCAGAATCTTGAATTTACTCCATAAACCTTCTAGCTTTCCGGCAGTCTGTAAAAGTTTTTTCCTATATTGACTTTTATACCTCTGCTGTTTTTATTTGTGACATCTACATTATAGTAATGAATATATGTCATCCTTCATATAGTTGAGAATTCATACATTGCATTAAGTGTTTCTCTCTCAAGTTCTCAACTTCTATAGTTTCATGTACTTTGATTATTGTATCATTTTGTTATAGTTATTGTTCTTTTTTGTAGAATGTTTTGTCATGATTTCTATAGTATTTTGGTATTTCTTTACTTCCTCCATTTCTATTTCCTTGAACCGAGGGTCCTCCCAAGGTAGGGGTAAGGTCTGTATACATTTTTTCCCCCCAGACTCCACTTGCGTGATTACACTGAGTATGTTGTTGTTGTTCTTAACTTCACTTGGAGCTATGCAATTGGCACTTAAAAGACGCATTCATTAGGACACTTGGGATTTACATGAGTAAAATAGACATGATGAAGACTAAAACCAAACAAGTCTCACTTTTTCTTTTACAATCTCTAACAGTGGTGAAAATCAATATCAAGGGAAGGAATTTTTGATACATTATTTGAAGGGATATAAAGTGAAAGTTAAAATAAATTGGTTTGTATGATACATAGAGAATATGTGAATAATTCTACATGTCAACAATGGCCAATGATGGAGTTAAACATTTACTAGCGTTTGGGATTCAAAACTTTGCTTAGTTCCTCTAGCTTCCCCATTCTGAATTTCTCACTTTCCTTCACCAACTAAAAGATAACAACACAACAACCAAAAGTTAATTAAATTAGGGGTATTTTCTTAAAAGTAATAATTATAGAAAAAGAATCAAAGAATATATAAAAGAATGGCTATTATGAATTATGAATCTTTACCTCTACAAGAGTGGAGGTTAGCTGAGTTTTTTCATTGTTCTTTTCATTGAAAGCCTCTAAGACTTCTCTGTATTCTTTCTCCTAATTACCAAGAGGAACATCATTAAACAAAATTTATTCAAAATCACAAACACATAATGTGTATGCTATTAATAGCCTATTTAGTCAAGCTTCCAGAATTTACTTGAAAAAATATTTTTTTAGAAGTGCTTCTCGAAAAAGTACTTAAAGTACTTTTGAAGAGTATCATTTTATGTTTGGCTAATCAAATTAATAAATATTTTTACCATAATTAGAGCGGTAATTTGTGCCTGATCAAAGTTTCCAAAATTCCTCCCGAACAAAAAATTACTTTTTTAGCTTCTAAAAAACTATCTTATATTGTTACTCAAGTTTTTCTTTTATTTATTTATTTTAAAAAAGATTGGTCAAACACCTCAACTTTCTAATATAAAAACTTTTTTTTATTAAAAATATTTTTTGCTTTTCTAAAGCTTGACCAAACAGACTAAAAATGTGAAAGAGTATTAGGAGAGAGAGATAAATTATTTGATACTAGTATAACTTTCAATACAATAAGTAATTTAACTAATATATAAAACAAATAAAAACTTAAAAAATAAATAATTAAGGAAGAAAGCATATACCTTCTTTTGACATGATTGTCCAAGTGATTTAATTTCACGATTAATCACATCAATTTTCTTGCGTACCATTGCAACTTCTTTTCTCATTGGATCTGTCAACACTTCAAGCTCCTTCACAAAAATAATCAAAATTAGTTGCAATTATTTTTCAAATTAGTTGATTGTTGTTTCCTAATGATGGGATTCTAATTTACTAACTCACATATTTATGTTTTTCGAATATAACATGTAGATATTTTTGGAAGGACAATCACTCAACACGAGTTCTCTGTATGAGGTCAGGTGACGATTAACAATTCAAATAGAAAATACTGATGCAAAAATCTTAAAAATCAGATAATATGAATATACCTTCAAGATGCAAACCTAATGCCTAGAATCTTAAAAGACAGATAATAAACACCTTACCTCCCTAACCAAATGCCTAGAATCTTGAAAGGCATAATATAATATACGGAAAAGGGTCAAAAATGTTCTTAAACTATGTCAAATAAAGAAAAATACCTTCTATTTATAGTTTGACCTAAAAATGTCCTTGCTATCAATACTTTGGTCCAAAAGTATCCTTATTGTTACTTAATGGGTCAAATAAATATATTATTTATTTTCTTTTGAACACATTCTTTTACTAATAATTATTTGTTATTAGCAAATGTTTATCCTACTACAATTCGATAAAAAATAAAATATAAAATATTTCTTATTTTATTATAATTATTTTTTATCGTTATCTAAAATAAAAATTAATGATAGATTTACTATGATCTTATATATATGACCTATATTATCTATTAAAAGGGTATATGAAATTATTCTATTTTAATTGATAAAATGAGATTAAAAAGAAAAAAAAACTATTTTTTATATTTTTATTAATTAAAGTGATTTTAAAAGAAAGAAAACAAGAATAGATTTGTTTAAAAATAATATTTTTATTCGGAACAAGATGTATTTAAAAATAATAATAATAATATATTTATTTGAAAAATGACATTTTTGATCCATTTAGTAAGAACAATGGCATTTTTGGATCAAACTATCAACAACAAAAACATTTTTGAACCAAAGTATTGATGACAAGGGTATTTTTGGACCGAACTATAAATGGCGGGTATTTTTATTTATTTCACATAGTTTAAGGATATTTTTGATCCTTTTCCGTATAATATAAACCTTACCTTCCAGACGTGAACTAGACACCTAGAATCTTAAAAGACAGATAATATGAACCATACCTCTAAGACTCAAATCAGACACCTAAAATTTTATAAACCGTACCTCCCAGACACAAACCAAACGCCTAAAATCTTAAAAGACAGATAATATGAACCGTACCTCCCAGACACGAACTAAACGCTTAGTTTCTTCCTCAGCACGAGTAAGCTGAGACTCAACTTTTCCTTTCACCTCCATTTTTTTCCTCTCAATTTCTTCTTCTCTTGCTTGAAATGAAGCCAATGCCAATTTTGTCATCTCTTGATCTTCATCATTAATATTATTGTCCTCAGTAGTTGATGTTCTTCCACTACTTTCAACACTTTGAAGAATACTCATCATAATCTTCAAATTATTAATTTTTCCTTACAATCTTGAATTTTTTTCCTTTCACATTTTGACCCCTTTTAATATTAGTACCATATATTGCTTTTGCTTCAATTATTCTAACTTCTTTTCTTGACTTCAAAACAATTTAAAGGGTACACACATTTTTTATTTATATGACTTTAAGTTTTATTAGAACTTTAAAGCATTTCCCCTAAATGTATTTGCATATATAAATACTTTGATGGGAATGAGTTGTCTCTTTGCTAAGTGGGATTAATAAGCAAATGTTAAAATAGGCTTTTGCTTCAAGGAAAGGGATAGGCTATGTAGTTTGTTATTTTGATTCATTCGAGTGTTTGTTACTTCAAATACTTGATGGGGTTGTTTTTCGTCTGAATTGATAAGTGATTTGTTTCGATCGGAAAAAATTTATTTGTACTCGATATTTATAACAAATTCATAAGAATATGATGTGTCTTTAGCATATTCTTTTACTGCTTAATCACGGTAAAGTATATATTGGTTGTGTCTAAGTGAACAAATGAATGAATCACAATAATGGCATATGGTTAATGCCATTTTATTTTATATTTTACGTAATATATCGATAGTCTTTTAAATTTTGTTAGTGAATTTCATTTACATATTCAAGCTACAACTTGTTTCAAGTGAGTGGCTGACCACATAATCTATTAGGCACCTATGATTCAAATTTTGGAAAAAACTTTTATACGTTGTAAAGAAATGGATCGTGAATCTAACTCAATCTCTAAAACTAGCTCATGAGAGGGGGAGATTGTCCAAGTCCATATAAGGAGACCGCCCATCTCATTAACTATCTATGTGAGAATTTTTCATTCTTCAACACCCCAAACCACACCCAGAACTGGACATCTGAAGCGTGAGGTGGGGTATTCAAGTGCTGAATTCAAACAAGTCGTAGTTCGAGTGCTTAAATGAAATTTATTAGAAAGTTTAAGAAATTGCTGATGTATTAAGCCATTATATTTATACATAATATTTTTATTTTGCTTTATATATAAATATTAAGTCAAAAGTTCTACGAAGTGATATCCCGTGACAGACAAATTCAAGATTTAAATTTTATGTGGTTAATTTTTTTAAATTTTTTTTATTAATTTTTAAAGATAAACGGTCAATCACAACTCACACCTACGAGGAAGTGTAACATATGGTTGGACAGTTGGTTAAGAAGATATCTTCGAGGACAAATTTCAATATGTGTCAGCTTTTTATCCGATGTTCGATATTTGTATTGATTCAATTAGATATGAATTTGTGTAGGAAAGTTTTGCGCTCAGCATTTGAATTTAATAAGTACTTTTTTTTTAATTTGAAATTCAATATCTGTTGTTAAGTCATATTAATTTAAATTTGCATAAAAAATTTCATTTTTGAGGTAAAATACTTCCTAATAAAAGCGATTCAATATCCAAAACTCTAATCGATATTTCTGAATATGGAAAAAATACTTATTTAATATTTCTACCAACAACAAAGTAAATTGTTTATGAATTGTGTCATTTCATGCCTTATGCTGCACTTTGCAACTTTCATGGTGTTTTCAAATTTTTTAATTATGAATCTGAATTTATCGCATCAATATATATATATATATATATATATATGTCTAATGGATCACACCAAAAATCATAAAAAGTACAGATAAAGGGTGTGTTCAGTATGAAAAAATGTTTTTAAATTTTTTCATGTTCGGTTGGTCAAAATTTTTAGAAAATATTGTCTTTAGGAAAATAAGTTGCTTAAAACTAAGGAAAATATCTTTTTTAATGAAAGTAATCAAAATAAGTTTTACAGCTGACATTCACTCTTCAACATATCGCATCTGCACCTCCACCCCCATAGCCCCATCCTCACCATTCAATCCCCGCCTGCCTCAAATTTTTTTTTGTCTAGATTATATATAAATAATTTTAGAATAATATTTTTCTCACCTGCCGAATGAATTAATAGTGGCTAAATGGCCATTTGTGCAAATGTCTCTGAGCACAAAACTTGGTAAAAAGAAAGAAGAGTTGGTTTTGTGGATAAGGGTCTATTTGAGTTTTTGGAATTGGGACAAATGTGAAAGCCTAATAGGCTAGTGAAATGAAGTGTGTGGATGAAAATAAAGGGCTAGTAGATAAAAGAAGTTGGCAACAACAAAGTGGTTAACAAAAGAACAAAATTCTATTAATTTTATCAATATGGTGAAAAAGATGGAAAAGTGCATTATACTAACAACTCTTTTTTTGCAAAAAAAAAAATGGATTTGAAAATTGATTATTTTAGAAAATTGGTATAACGTTAATTTTCAGTTAAGTGTTCCTTCATTCTTAATTAAAGATTTCAGGTCGAGTTCTAGATAGGAATCGTATTTGATAGAAAATATTTTACCCATTAAAATGAAACTTACCGATTAAATTTGAATTATTCAGACCTCAAAACGAGTATCGGACATCGAATGACAAATAAAAAGGAAAGAAAAAAAAAATACATACATCAACAGAGCAATTCAACATGTTCACAGAGGCAATTTATGATAAACGCTACAATTTTATATTTATCTAAAATAAAATGAGCCAATTATATCTAACAATTATTCATACCATACAAAATATAGTATATAGAATGCTTTTATTTGCAATAACGTCACGCTTATTTTTCAAAATATGATGAACTAAGCACTCACTTATCACAATTTATCACAATTTATTTTTTCTTCGCTAGTTTTTTGTTCTTTAATTTCTGTTACTATCTATCATTTCTTGTACCTCAATTATTATATTATTTTATTTTATTATTTTTGTTACTTCTCTTTTGGGGTAGCTTTGGACTATTTTCCTTGAATCGGAGTTTTTTTCGAAAACATAATTCTCTACCTCAAAGTAGGAGTTAGGTTTGGGTAAATTTTCCTTGAACCCCATTTTTTGGGATTACACTAGATATATTATTGCATTGTATTTTACTTTCTTGAATTAACATCATTTAAAAATTTGGTTACTAAGTTGCTAATAATTAAGAAGAGAATAGATTGTATGATAAGATTTTGACAGCCATATAGATCTGTCATATGGGTTGGAGATGACTTCTATGATGGATTAAGTATTTATCCTAGTAAATATCAACTCTTTAATTAACAACTATTTAATAATGTTGGTTTAATTTCTTTATAATTAATGAAGGCAATTGAATGAATAAATTGTTATCGAAAGTTGCAAAAAACTACTAGTACTATAGTATATATTAGATGTGAACACACATACACATTAACAAATATCCAATTTCTTAATTCACAAATTTTCAACGTTTTTTATACAAGAAGGAGACCATAAGGATTAAATTATATTTATTTGAGTGACGGATAAAAAACATATTTAAAGTTTCAATTTTTTTACTTTCATATTCAAACTATTAGGTGCTGAGTTTTCTATCTGAACTATCATCAAATGTTTATCGAAATACCCATCAACTATATATCAGTTGTTCACTTCCTACCTGAATAATGGTGATATTTTAGGTAGAAAACGTGAATAACTAATAGTTAAAGGGTGTTTCGATAAATATTTGGTGATAGTTCAGATAAAAAATTCACACATATAATAATTCAACTACGAAACTCGAAAAATTATGATACTTTAAGAGATCGTTTGGTATGATGAATAAGAGAATTAATCCCGTGATAATTTTTGAATGCCCTTTAATCCCTAATTTCTTTCTAATTTTATGACCAAAAGGACTTTAACCCAAAAAATAAAATAATAATTCCTCTTGCTTTTATTAATTAGAATTTGTGTGAAATTAGTGGCTACTAATTTGCTTCAAGTGAAATTATAAGGATTAAGATAAAACTTCCATTTTCAAGGTTCAAACTATAAAGGAAAAAAAGTGGTTTTGTTATAATCTTACCCCTTTCGACCTTGATCAACGAGGATTGAGGATTGTACTGGGATGAATAGAATTTAAGTTGTGAATATAAAAAAATTATATTAGAGAACATTTTTCCTTTAAATAGACCTCATGTAATTTGGATTAGGATTAATCCGACGTCAAATTAACACTCGATGGAAAAAAGGAAAAAACTTTCGACCTTTGAAATTCCATTTAACCATGGATGACAAAATATTTTATTGGCCTATTTTATTAGATTTAAGGGTTAGTTCAATTTGCAATAATTCTCTTTATGGTTTTCAAACTTTTCTTATGTTTTCATCTTATTATGTGCATAATATATAGTTCTCCTTTTGGTCTCGTACCTTTTGTCAATTTTGACTGTCCACATAATTAAATAAAATTAGGAAGGTTCCACGTCTCAGCTTTGGTGGTGGTGGGGTGTGTGTGTGGGGTGGGGGGTTGTGGGGGGTGGGGGAGATAAATAATATTTTCTCTGTCTTAATTTATCTGATATTTTTTATTTTTCGAGATTTAAACTATGTAAGTTCTGATCAATAATTTAAAAAATATTTTTTCTTATCATATTGACATGAGAAAAAGTGAAATTTATAATAATTTTCGTATACTTTTTGAATAACAAAATTTTAAAATATTAAAATATTAAATTAATAAAAAAATAATTACATTTGACTCTCATAAAGAGAATAATGCTCTATAAATTGAGACGGAGAGAATAGATAAGTAGAGCTAGAAGTCTTTCTACTCATAAAATATGATGCTACGATATTGAAAATTGAGGTGAATTCAAAATTAAAATACTGTAAGATTAATTTTTAAGATTCATAGTATTGAAAGCATAATATTTTTTAAGTTATAGAAGCAATTTTACTAAATATTCATACATAAAATCATATATTTAAAGTTATGGAGGCAATTTTAGTAAAGTTGTATACATAATTTTATGTTTTACGTCAAAAATACTATATTTTTACATGAACCTGATTCCATAAAAGCCTCTTTTTTTTTTACTTTCTTAAACGCTGTGTCAAATCAAAACAAGACAAACAAATTAAAACAAAAAAGTCAGTGATAGCTAAAGCTTACATGTGAATTTGCAGAAGCAAATGAATTAATGAAGGTAAACTTGGGCTTGTTCTTACTATAGAAAGAAGAAGAAGATAAATATGTGAGTTAGCTAGGCTGGAGTGAGATTATAACATACTTATAAAGTGGAGATTTAAGTAAATTTTCTTGTTTTTGTTGCTTTTAGCTCAATGGTATTATTTGTAACTAACATAGGTTAGTTTATCTATAATAAATAGTAGAAACTAAGGTTAAGGCTATTAGTTAGTTATCGAATGAAACATTTGATGTTTAGGCTCTTCTCAAAATTTTGATCAGAAAGATCCTCTAATCTTTCCAATTGAACCTGTTTTATATATATACAAATAAAATGATGTCAATAATAATAATATACACATTATAATCACACAAATGGATTTCAGATATGGTGGTATGTACACAACCTCAACCCGATTTTATCAAACAAAAAGATTATTTGTGAATGACCCTCGGCTCAAGTAAAGCAATTCTAAACAGATGTGAAAAGAGAATATAGTTTTGAGAAAGTCATGTTAAAAGAAATAGAGAAAAGAGCAAAAACAACAACAAATAATACGATAGCTAAACCAAAGAAAACAACAAATGATAATAAGAATCACAAAATAAGATAATAATACGATAGCTAAACCAAAGAAAACAACAAATGGTAATAAGAATCACAAAATAAGATAATAAAAAGGTACTCTCATTGCAAAATACATGTCATTTTAACTCATTTCACACCTATTAAAAAAATTTGTTTATTAAGGATATATTGGAAAAAATATATGAGTGTTTTTTATGTTGAGTTTATAAGATGACACTTATTTTAGGACGGATGAAATAATGATAATACTACTGAAAGAAAGCTCTTCTCCTAACTTCCTAGCTTTCTATCTCGATCCTCAATCTTATATCATCTTATCTAAGATCATATCCTCAATAAGCGACATACGATCCATAAGTGTGCGAAAATATGTTTGTGAGGGGAATATTTTTCATGTCACACAAAATGGATTTGTAACTTGTAAGTAACCATTAAAAATTTTAAAAAAAATATTCTTTGAAACAAACAGAAAAAGCGTGCATCGTTTCGTGGGGCCCTTTGAAGTTTTTCTGGTGGATCAAATTTTTCTTTATCTTCCAATAATACCCTTTTCCATATTTTCTATTTTTTTCTTTTCTCAAAAATATAAATTTTGAATTATTTCCTTTTTTTTCTTATTTAATTTTTTCTTCCCCAAAGACCAAACCCTAGAACACAAAAAATACCATTTACCCAAATCCAAGAAAAAAAATCGTTTGATTTCTTCGATAAATCAATCTAAGTTGCGATCAACAACTTCATAAGCTGAAACATTTCATCAATTTCAAGAAAAGGTCCTTAATTTTATGTATATTTTTTTAATTTATTAAACATAATTGTCTTAATCGATTGAATTTTTTCGTATTTTTTTGATTATTTTTTGCAATTCATTGGTAAAGAATTAATTTTTCATTATTAATTTGTTCAGTTTTTGTATATATGTTTCTGATTAGTGCCTACTCAAGTTTGTTCCTTTAATTTTTCATTTAAAAAATTTGATCAATGTGATTTCATCAAGTATTTTTTAAATTGATAGTCCTTTTTGGTTAATTTTTATTTTATTTTTGTGGGATTTTTTTGTGCTAGAGCTTGTTAATATTTTGGGGGTTTGAGTAGAAATTTTGTTCTGTAAATCATTTGATGTAAAAGAAACAATTTTGATGTTTTTCTCTTATGTATTAGTTTGGATTTAGTCAAAATATGTGTTGATTTTAATGGCATTTTTGTTCATTTGTAGTTTTGATCTGATATTATTTATACTTGGACAAGCTTTTTCGGGTTTCCATGTATAACTTTCCTGTTTTGTGAAAATCAGGTTGAATCATAGGTCATGAGGTTTAAAAAAGGAAGTAAAGTTGAGGTGATGAACAGGAAGGATTCACCTGTATCTTGGTGTCCTGCAGAGATCTTATTGGGTAATGGACATACCTACTCTGTAAGGTATGATTATTATCCGTGTACGGAAAGTAAAGCGAGGGCTGAGAGGGTTTCGAGGAGGGACATCAGACCATGCCCCCTTCCATCAGAGGGTGTGGAGAATGGGCAAAGTGGTCAAATTATTGAGGTGTTTGATGACTGTTGTTGGAAAACTGCTATTATTGTGAAGGCTTTGAATAGTGACTATTATTTGGTACACCCAACAGGGTGTTCCGAGGAGATTAGAGTGCACAGATCAAACACCAGAGTGCGACAATGTTGGCAAGACGAGAAATGGCACTCGATTGGAAAGGCAAGTCTTTAATCTGGCCCTTCCTTCTTCGTTCTTTGTTTTGAATTTTGACTTTATTCTCGAGTAGTTTAAATGAAGGAAGAAATAAGCATCCCACTCTTCCTCCTATCTTATCTATAGAATTTTATCAGATAGAAATTCTTAATGATGTCTGGGAATTTGTTAAGTTTTGTTGTTTGGGAGTTTTGCCTGTTTAGACAAACCTCTTTTTATCCGTTTTGCTTATTGTTGGTTATTTTTGTTCATTGTTTAGGAGATGTCGTAGTGGAAAGAAAACCCTTCTTTGTGATGCATTTATTGACTCTATGTTGATTTTTCACTTGCAGGGATCTGGAACTTGTGCGAAACCTGACCAGCTTCCTGCTGAAAGACCTTATAAAAAGTTGAGCATGGTCTTAAGTGCTAGGAATGGATTTCATGTTAGAGATGGAGGAGAATTGGCTGCTCAGGGAAACTTTAAAAGGAAGAAGTGTAATGCTAGCTCTGTGGTGTTGCTGAAGAGGGTGTCAGATGAATCATCTAGAAACATTCAGGAGGTAGTGGCATCTGAGAGAGATTTTAAGAGACGGAAAATAGTTCCGGCTGCCTTGGAGGGAAAGACACATGATATTGCTAGGTGGAAAGGAAATAGGATGGATGAAAAGTATGTGAGTGCTTCATTTAATAATTGGTCTGATGGATATTATGGATTGAACCCTACAAACAGAAGTGGTACCAATGGCTATTCCCCTGCAAGAATTGGAGAATCTAATGATTCTGATAGTGATGCATGCTCTGTCGGTAGTTGTAGTATTAATCATGAGAGTCCAAATAAAATTTCTAGTTTTTCAGCTGAAGTTCATTGTCAAGTACCTGATCTTCTGTGCAGTGATGCAGAGTCCTTTCAAAGTTCAGCAGAAGAACATGAGGAGGAAAGTGGCCGTCTTTCTTCGGAGAAGAATGTAGCAGGAAATATTCGTGAGTTGGAGTTGCATGCTTATCGCTGCACTTTGGAGGCATTGTATGCTTCTGGTCCCTTGAGTTGGGAACAAGAAGCATTACTGACAAATCTCCGCATCGCACTCCATATTTCAAATGACGAACATTTAACAGAGCTGAGGACTTTAATTTCTTCCGGAACTGGTATTCATGTCAGTTGATAATTAATTTCTCCATTTTGGCTTTCTTATTGATGATAGGACCACATCCATGTTTTGACTTGAGTAGCATTGTAAAAGCATGAAAATAGGTGACACATTTGTTAATTCTCTCTTGGTCGTTAATCTCCACTTTGTAGACAGTTGGCCAATATGTAACTATGTTATCATGCCGTATATTCTTGGAAAGAAATCGACTCAATTATTCTTAAATTCATACTTCTTTGAACTTTGTAATGAAAGACTGATAAATGTCTTGTGATATTATTTCTGAAGGAGCTTCGTATTTTCCAGTAACAACATTGAGCCATAAAATCAGTTTTCTCTGATTCGTGATCTAGTCAATGGCATTCCTTCTATGGAAATGTCAAAGTCTAAATGTTACAACCGAAGATCTTTCTTCAAGGAGGCGGAAAAACGGATTAAAGTAGTTAGTTTTTTCTCCATAATTGTTTTCTGAATTGTATGAAACGAAGATTGGATGCATGCATAAGAAGACATTTAGCTGTTAGGATGTAGTGTACCTATCGATAATATGGAGAATCATCTTTATGATGCAAATAGAACAATTTTGCTTATCTTTTCCTACTTCAGAAGCTGCTAATCAAGCACTGAATTTGGTGAATTCGTTGCACCTTGTTGTAACACACTTATGGATTTCATTTACTTATTTCTTTGGTCTCCTCTCAATCTGGAAGCATATAGATTTATTCTGTCAAATTTTTT
The DNA here is from genome assembly GCF_947179165.1 of Solanum dulcamara. Taxonomy (NCBI): domain Eukaryota; kingdom Viridiplantae; phylum Streptophyta; class Magnoliopsida; order Solanales; family Solanaceae; genus Solanum; species Solanum dulcamara. The sequence goes on along the minus strand of NC_077237.1, from coordinate 6,261,410 downwards.
TATTCATGGAACATGTGCATTTTCCAGGGCGACATTGGGATGCATGCATCCTTTGCCTCCTAAAGTCCAAAGATGATGCTTGCATTTGCAGCACCTCTCCTGGCCATAGAGAGGACTCATGCAACGTCTGTCTCAGATAAGACAATTCATGGCTTGCTTATTACTGTTTTACAGCTTCATGATTTGTTTTGTCTGGTTAACTTCAACATCTTTAGCCTGGTTTGCTGAAGGAAGTGAAGTTATAAGATGTGGAAACTACTGTGTATTATCTTATGATATATATCTGTATGTTGCTAGCTATCCGATTGAAGTTGTGCTTATTTTTCCCCCTTGCCAGTCAACGAACTTCCTGTGCAGACAGAGAAGTATGTGTTGTCTTTCTATAGATATTAGTTAGAAAAATATCTATTTTTTGTTGGCTAGTACGGAGAGAGTTTACCTAATTGATGGTGGTTAAAACTAATGCCTGTAATGAAACTAGCAATATTCGTCACTTAGCAGTTGTAAGAGTTGTTGGATTTGGTAGCCTTTGTACTAACAGGAATTAATCTACACTGCATATGCGAAAATGTCTGCTTTTCAGCACTCCTGTATAGTTATGGTTCTTTGAGCTAACAACATATTTTAGCATTCCTTTTGTCTGTAACATTTGGAAAATATCTAGTATATCAAGGGTAAAAGTAAGTTTGCTGTTTCCGGAGACAGTTCCTTTGAGGGTAAAAGTAAGTTTGCTGTTTCCGGAGACAGTTACATTTCTCTCTTTGAAGGAAGGTTTTACTTATTATACTTTTATGATGTGAATAGTTATTATGATCAAATATAATGGAGATTGTTAATGACTAAAAGTTGCTGCTCATCATTTGAGCTTTCTTGAAGAGATGTCTGCCCACTTAAAAGGGTATGTTTGGTACGAACGGAAATATTTTTTGGAAAACATTTTCAAGAAAATAAGTTGATTTTTAGTACTGATGATGATCCTTATAATGTTTAAAAGAAGGCAACTTTTGGTATTTGGTTGCCAGAAAATATTTTCCAGAGAAAACAATTTTTGTGAAAAGTGGAAAAATGACTTATCTTCCCATTATCTCAACTCTTAACTTCATGATTCTGCTTTAACTAATACATAGATGTACATATCAATCCTTAATACTCAAGTTTCATCAAATCACTATCCAATTTGCTAATATTCTTTAATAAACGTCTTTCAAAAATATTTTCTTCTCACCAACCAAACACCGGAAGAAATTAAGTCATTTCTGGAAAATATCTTCCAAAAAATTGACACCCATCGTATACCAGACACACTCTTAATGTGATTGTCGCGTTATATTATCTATTCTTGACATGATTTGTGCTTGTTTGGTCAATGAGAATACCATGGCAGTTTGTCCAGGGAGGTTGAAAGTCATGTTTCTGTCTCTGCATGGACTGAAGATATATGGTTCATCTGGATAAGAGATTCTGTGGCAGGTCTACAAAGTTTTATGGTTCTGGTGAAATAATTTCTTTTTTCCATTTGGCCTATTGTTTCCTGGTGTTGTTTCACTTGTTTGTTGCTATCAAGTGTTTTCAGTAGCTGATGCAGAGTTGTAAATTCCTCCCATTTTCTTGATGGCTCATACTACGTTAGCTGCTCTGCTCATTTTCATTTCCTTTCGGCTCATTGGAAAGGCGCCCCCTCGGGTAGAGGTGGAACCCGGTGTTAAATTTGATGAGTTCGACCTTTAAAGTTACGGTCTCTGTCGTGTAAAGTTACTTTTGAGAAAAATAAGCCATGAATGAATGAGAATAACAGGCTGAAGGAGCCTTTTTTGATTATATTTTTTGTTTTTTGTTTTTGTTACAAGTGAGTCAATTTTCAACCTGAAGGCTTTATCTTTATTATAATTGGGTTGTCAAGTGGAGTTGAGTGATTAATTTAGTAGTCAACTATAATTAAATAACTAATCCTTTCTTTTTGCAATTAGAAACATGATAACATACAATAATGAAAAATAAGCATATGCCATCCTTTCATCATACCCCATAGAGGGATAGAGAGTTACATTTTTATATGTTTATGTAGAGTTCTAATTTATCTACACTGTTATTGTAATTATTATATGGATTAGGTCACTCAAATAATATCTATTTGTAATCATAAAAATAAGATAAAAGTGATCCATAAAAATTTCTTTTACTGATTATTATCTCACTCACAATCTATTTTTATATGGTCACTTCTTGTTGTAAGAGGTAAGATGGGCACTAAAACAAGGAAAAAGGACCAAACTTTTATTACATTTACCTTAGATAGTTGAAGTACATACAAGTTGATTTAAACACCATCTTTGAAAAAGGAAAGGAAAAAAAAAGAAGATACGATGCAATACACAAGACCTCATTATTAGCGCCGTCCATAGTAACAGGTAGACCTAAATGATTTCTTGTAAAGATTAACCAATTCATCCACAACTCTCTCCATGTCATTTTCTCCATTTTCTCTCATTTTCTCACTAAACTCCTTTGCTTTTTTCCTCACAGTTTCTCCACTTTTCTCAAACACCATTTCTCTTACAATCTTAGCCACTTCTTCTTTGCCAATATTTCCTTCCTCATCTCTTTGAATTTCCAATCCTACCCCTACCTCATTAACCAATAACCTTGCATTAAGTGGTTGCTCATGTTGCATGGGCAAGGCTATAATTGGAACACCACAATTAAGTGCTTCCATTACTGAATTCCATCCACAATGAGTCAAGAATCCTCCGATACTTGAATGCTCCAAGATTCTCCCTTGTGGTGCCCAATCTTTAACTATTAACCCTCTATTCCAATTTCTGTCGAAAAACCCTTGTGGTAAAACTTCTGAAATCTCCGTTTCATCTCTTACCGGAAATCTAATTACCCATATGAAATTCACCATGCTAAGTTCCAACCCTAGTGCCATTTCTTGAATTTCCTCCTTGGACAAGTAACATTCACTCCCAAATGAAATAAAAATTATTGAACATTTTTCTTTCTCATTGAGCCATTCAATGATCTTATCATTAAACAACCCACCCTCTGTTTGATCAAATGCTCGAACGAGAGGGCCAACTGTAACAAACCTTTTGTTAAACAAAAAAGAGAGGTAATCAATGTACTTGCCTTCTAGCTCTGTGAAAGTCTTGATCAAGATGATCTCTTTCGATCTCTCAAAGCACCTCGTGATACCATTTTTCTCATCGATGCCATCATTCTCAAGTGAATCGAATATTTTCTTGTTTTTCCTATGCTCATGGTCCAGGAAGAAGATTTCAGGAAAAGGGTACTCAGTACTTGGATTGTTATCTCTGACATGATAATGATAACTGTTTGCTGCAGCACCAGGGGTGAGAAACAGGACAGCTGGGAAATGCAATGTAGAAGCCATTAATGGAATACATGGTAGGAGGAAATCATAGATGATTAAATCTGGTTTTAAAGTATCAAGAATGGTGAAAAAATCGGGTTTTCCCTTAAGGAAGAGCTTTTTCAGAGTGTTAATGAGATGGGGTGGAAGGCCAGTTGTGGTGTGTAAAGAAGAAGGAAGTTGAGGCAAATGTGGGAGCTGAATTTCCATTAACTTAACGTGTCTGCTTTCTTCGCGAGAGAGCGTGTGTTTGAAGAAAGCGAGATTGGCATGAGTTGTAAAGAGGTAAGTAGTGAAATTTCTCTTTGCAAGTGCCTTTGCTAGCTCTAGAAATGAGCTGATATGACCATGAGCTAGCCATGGAAACATCACAATTCTGATGTTTTTCGTTCTTGCTTCCATCAAGATTGAGGGATTTTGAATAGTATAGGAAAAAGTAAAGTCCAAGCGGATATAACAAGAAAATGAAATCCTTTTTCAGTAAGATTTGATTTGAATCGTAGTTTAGATTCAAGTAGGAAAAACGGGGGTTACCAAATTGGTACGAAAAGGAAATCCTATTTCAGTAAGATTTGATCTGAATCGTTGTTCAAATTCAAGCTGAAAAGACAGGGGTTACCACATTGGGAAGAAGATGATTCAAAAGGAGAAGGCTCATCCAACTGAAGGAGGAGGTATACATATATATATAAAACAACTTATTGAAGCTTAAACATCGATACAAATGAAGATTATAACGTGGCAAACACAATGGGAATATACGATTACGTGTATGAATTGAATATGGCGAGTTATGAAAGAGACATGGAAAAACAGGGTGGAAGAGGAAGTAACGATAAGAACCGTGATGTGGATATTCGCGGCGAGGTTTGTTTTTTGTGTATTCATCTCTGTCTTTGAAAATTGGTTGGAGCTTTAGTTGTTGAAAATAAATTTTGGAACATTCAAGTTCTAGTTAAAACATGGAAAGAAAAATTTAATTTTGCATACCAAAATTAGATTGTTAGAGATGAACTGATCAATGATGTGTCTGCATTATACCATGATGCAAGAAACAACAACAGCAACAATATATCCAGTGTAATTCCACAAGTAGGGGTTGGAGAGGGTGGTGTGTACCCTACCTCGAGAAGGCAGAGAGGATGCAAGAAACATATAGGAAAAACCTATATTTGTAAAAGAAGGGTACTTTATCTCTTGCCATCTAAGTCTTAGATAACAAAGTTACTCGATGCTTATGACAACAAGAGGACCCGAGCAAATAGTTGAGGTGTGCACATGATATGTAGCAAATGATCGATTGAATAGTTAAGGTGCGTGCAAGTTGACCAGATGACACCTGACACACTTTTTCCCCTTTACAATTACACATTATCTTGTTAACTTGAACTTGTAAAATTAAAGGTTTGAAACAAAGTGTGCTGTGAATAGTTAAGTTACTTGAAATCTTGAACCACACACAGTTAAAGTCTAAAATACCAAGAGGACCATGACAATGATCAGAAACATATATTACTGATTGCACATATAACCTTTTCTTAATTCTTGAACAAAATGTTGAATTGCACACTAACATAAAAAGATTGATTAATACATTTGTGTTTTTCCTAAAAAAATTTACTTCCCACTGTAAGGTTTTAGCATAGATTCTTAATTTGCCATTAATCTTAAATTTCTGACTTTTAGATAGGCAGGATTGATGCAAGCATGCCCAGCCTCGTAAAGGAGATCGAGTCGCTACTTTGGAGGCTTGGAGGGAGCTTGGAGGAGTTATAGTGAGATAGTTTAATTTCCCAACTAATTACTTGTATCTCTTTGGATCATCGAAGGGATCACCATCATTCTAGGATATACTTCCTTTGAGATAGAAATATTCCCTTCTTGCTCGTACTTACTTCTATTCCCAAGAAGTATTTCGACTGTCCCAAATCTTTCGTTTGAACTGATCAGGGATGTCTGCATTATACCATGATGCATATGTGATGCAAGAAACAACAACAATAACAACAACATACCCAGTGTAATTCGACAAGTGAGGGTTGGAGAGGGTGGTGCGTAGGCAACCTTAACGGCTTAACCCTACCTTTAGAAGGTAGAGAGGATGCAAGAACATATAGGGAACACCTATATTTGTGAAAAGAAGGGTACTCTTATCTCTTTCCATCCATCTAAGTCTTAGATGACAGAGTTACTCGATACCCTATGCTGGCGGGAGGTAGCAAATATCCCATTGAATAGGTGTGTACAATTGACCCGGGCAGGTGCAAACAATCGATTGAATAGTTAAGGTGTGTGCAAGTTGATCCAAAGGACACCATTATGAAAAAAAGGTTCTACCTTCAACATTTCACTGACTCACTCTCCCCCCTTTGGCCTTTGCAAACACACATTTTCTTGTCAAATTGGACTTATAAAATTTAACGCTGTGAAACAAAGTGTGTTGTGAACATTTATTTGAAATCTTGAATCATACACAGTTGAAGTCTAAAATACCAAGAGACCAAGACAATGAGCAGAAACATATATTAGTGATTGCACATACAACATTTTCGTAGTTCTTGAACAGAATTTTGAATTGCTTACTAATGTAAAAAGATTAAGCAAGACATCTGTGTGTTTCAAAGAAGAGAAGATATATAGAGACATAAACACAAGATGGAGTGTAATCACTTGTATATTGCTTTCTTTGTCATGGAAATAAGTTCCATATGTAGAACTACTAAATTAACAGGAGAAAACATTTAGGATCCGGTGCCTATGGGTTCTAGGCTTCTAGTCCCATGAAGAAGTCTCACTGACCTGTCAATTGATCATCAGATCATTGATATGTTAGCAAAATACCAACTTATAATTGCCTTTTTCTTGAGTTTTAAGAGTCTTTGAGTATAGTTTAATAACATAAACTAACTTAGAGGGAATGACAGCTGCTGTTTAATTCAACACAAGTATCTGAACACATGACTTTTCAAGCATATATACAAGGTGTAAACTTTCCAAGCACAAACCTGTGAAACTTTCGAGTGAAGTGATGATAATAATGAATAGGGATGAAACTAGAATCATCATTATCATTAGCTTTAGGATTAGCCAGCAGTATCTCACCTGTTGGAAGGTAACCAAAACTACACCACATATTTCTAATATTGCCCCTCATGATGAGTTCTTCAGGTAAGTTAATGGAATGCTTCTTCCAGCGATGCCATATATTCAATCCCCAGAGATTCAATATATTTAACTTGAGCTTGAACCAGAGTCATCCGCCTCGAGGCATCCCGCAGCCAACCTTCCCTTGAAGTTCACTATTTTAGCTGCTGCAACTACGATCTATGAAGGTAGGGAGATATAATAGAAATGACCTCGTAAAAGGTTAAATGCCAGTATTTTCCGTTTATTGATCATGTCCTTAAAAACAAGAAAATATTTGATTCCCCTGAGAGTGATGGCATCGACCAGAAAAAGGGTATCACGAGGTGCTTTGAGAGATCGAATGGGGTCATCTTGGTTAAGACTTTCAGAGAACTCGAAGGCAAGTACATCGATTATCTCTCTTTTTTGTTCATCTCGTTTGAGCATTTGATCAAACAGAGGGTGGCTGTATAATGATAAGATCATTGAATGGCTCAGTGAGAAAGAAGAATGTTCAATTTTTATTTCTTTTGGAAGTGAATGTTACTTGTCCAAGGAGGAAATTGTAGAATTGGCACTAGGGTTGGAACTTAGCATGGTGAATTTCATATAGGTAATTGGATTTCCGGTGAGAGATAAAACGGAGATTTTAGAAGCTCTTGAGAGAATTTGGACTAGAGGGATGATAATTAAAGATTGGGCACGACAAGGGAGAATCTTGGAGCATTCAAGTATCGGAGAATTCGTGAGTCACTGTGGATGAAATTCAGTAATGGAGATACTTAATTGTGGTGTTCCAATTATAGCCATGCCCATGCAACATGATCAACCACTTAACACAAGGTTATAGGTAGGGGTAGGATTGGAAATTCATAGAGATGAGGAAGTTAATATTAGCAAAGAAGAAGTGGCTAAGATTTTAAGAGAAATGATGTTGGAGAAAGTGGAGAGAGTGTGAGGAAAAAAAGCAAAGGAGTTTAGTAGTGAGAAAATGAGGGAAAATGACATAGATGGAATGGTGGATGAATTTGTTGATCTTTACAGGAAAACATTAAGGCCTACCTGCTACTATGGACGAAGCTACTAAAGAGGCCTTGTGTATTAGTATATCGTATTTTTTTCTTCTTTTTTCAAGAATGATATTTGAATCAACTTGTATGTACTTTAATTATCTAAGATAAAAGTAATAAAACGTTCGTCTACTTCTTTTGAATCTTAACGAGAAAGTGGTTAAAAAAATTGCTTGTATGATTGACGTCTTTTTATATTGAAAGCTAACTTATTTGAGAAAATAATCAAAAAAGTACTCAATGATCCCTGAAGAAGAACCAAACAGAAGGCCACTAGTGTAGATTGTTTTTCTCTCTTTTGGTCCTTGTTCCTTGTTTTAGTGCCTATCTTACATTTTACAACAAGAAGTAATGCAATAAATCTATATTAAAGAGAGTTTGAGTTATGTCTATTATTGGTATAAGAAGTTTTTATAAATCACCTTATTTTATTTTCAAGATTACAAAGAGTTATCATTTGGGTGAACTGATTGGAAGAAAATGAATTTAGTAATTTGTTCTCTCGTAAATCGCAACATATCTTTCATTGTCCTCTACGCTTTCTCTGACAAAATACAAGAACAAGGGTGATATTCAAAGTTACAACAATTTTACGGATATTAAGCTATTAAGTTGTACTATGAAAGTTTGGGAGAGCGTGTCAAGATGATGAGGGGAGGGGTGTGTTCATCTCCTAAAACCAATCTAAATTCATGTCATGACGATTAGCTACAAAAATCATTCATTTTATAAGGAGATTGTTGAATCAATATAGAGAATAAAAGAGAGTACTTAAACATGATATTCACTGAACTATGAAAGGTATACGATGAAGTCTCAACGGAGGTTCTTTGGAAATGTTTGAAGTCTAGAGGCAGAGGTGGATCCACATTTGAGGGAGGGGGTGCACATGCACCCACTGGTCCAAACATTTCCATATTTTCTTGAATTTCCCTTTCACTCATTTCACTTCTCTTTGCATATTTTCTTGAAATCTTGCCTATTCGGGTGAGGCTTCTCTGTTTTCGGAGTCGTCTCCTCTTCTTCGCTGAATTTGAATTTGAAGGGGAAATTCTTTTACAGATGTACCTGTCCAGTGGATTCAATGGAAGAATCGATTAAGTAACTTCAGGAAGATGATGAGGCATATTAAGAGAAAAATGATGGAATATGCAGTATCCAATCAGAAGGAAGTTGCTTACGAAAAACTATTCATTGAAGTAAGCCTCTTTCAAAACATTACTTCTTACTTTTTCAATAATGTCTGTCAACTGTAATTAACTTTTTGTAAAAAATAATCTTGCAGCTTCTGCAAAATAAGGAACAAGAAGATATAGGGATTAAACTTATCGGCATCTTTCTGATGATATATTCTTAGATTGTGTGGATAAACCCGAGGTTGCGAAACAACTGCATGATGAGTTCCAAGGCTTGGTGTTGGATGTAAACTGGCATCCGTTCAAAGTTGTTCAAGTTGACGGGTACCGATTTATCAGCTGTCTGAAAACAATGAAAGGCTAGAAAAACTTAGAGCATATGGGGAGGAAGGAGAAGCTGCCATTATTGCTGTTATCGCCCCAAAGAGGGAACTGATTGAATTTAACTCGAGGGGCTGTTATAAGATTTCCAAAATTTGGAACTTCGATGAATATAGAGAAGCTAGTGAGTACTGTGAATTTAGAAGACAACTATTGCGGGTACTGTTGGGTGTTTGGCCTGACTTTCCTAGTATAATTAGGTTTTTCTTTTTCTAAAAGAAAAACACAATGTTTCCATATTTGGCTAGTCATTTTTCTTATAGGAAAAAGTTTATGACTCTATAAATAGAGGTTTATTCTTTCTAACTTGGAAGCATTCACAATGTGTAGTCCTAGGGGCTTTGAGAGTTTTGTGTAGGGAAGAAACGGTGAGACACAAGTGTTACGTTAGCACTTGTGTGAACCTCTTTTTATTCCAAGTGAATTGTGTGAGGTTATTTCTCTCGATTATTTGTACTCTCATATTTATAATGGATTGCTCATCTCCTCTTGTGAATGTAGGTCGGTTGACCGAACCACGTTAACTGTTTGTGTCTCTTTTGATATATTTCTCGTTTTTGTCTTCTTACTTATGGTCTTTCGAGGTTTGTGTTGCTAGTTTCCGCATGACACCTAATTATCTTCGTTCCTAACAGGTACAAGCTATAAAGACTCGGAGATATGATGACAGATTTATTCGTGACACAATCCGTGCTTATTTGAAGTTAGAGGTAACATCATTCCACAAAATTCATGTGTTCCTCCACGATCGGCTGAACCAAAAAGCGTCATATCAAATCATCTAATGTATTTTCGATCCTCGTCACTAGATCATAACACATTTGCAGTTGGAATACTTACTGTGTTAGAGGAAAGGTATTCTTGGGAAATTGTACATCAAATATCGAAATTCGCGATGTGCTAAAGTTGTTTACCAAAGAGGGTATGCTTTCATATGAGACTATCGCAGACTGTTTAGATCAATTTGATCATCCTCAATTGCTGGATTCAGCTGAATTCCTTTTGAAAAAGGTTTTGCTCGAGAAATAATCATAAGTTCTTTTTGAAATTTGATACAAGGAAAACAAGAGATTGGGGTTAGTTTAGTTTTTGCCTATGCTATATATATATATATATATATATATATATATATATTAGATATCTCCTTCTATTATTCCCAAAAATTAGAAATTTGATAAGTATTGAGCAGAACTGCTGCCGAATGCTGCGAATTCACAACAATTGATGCTCATTTGAAGCTAGAGATAACTTCATTAGACAAAACTGATATGTTCTCGCGGTAATTTGTGTTCATTTGAAGTTAGAAGTAACTTCATTGGACAAGATTGATATGTTCTTGCGAAGGAATACTAGCTCCAAGGAAAACAAAGGACATAATTTTCCCCTTTATATTGTGCGATTGTCCAAGAATCCACCGAACCTAAAGAACCAATAGCAAAACATCTGGTATATTTTAGACTCTTGTCACTGGATGATCAGTACATATTTGCAAGTGAATTGCTTTATGTGTTATGGGAAATAATGTTATTGGGTGATTGTACAACAAGTATAGATTTTGATGTGCTAAAATTGTTGTATAGAATAACAGAAGAAAAGTATAATGGGACACCTTCTGTCAATCCAAGAGCATTAAAGAAGCTAGAAAGGAGAATGCGAATTTTGGTAGAGAACTTTGTTATGAAAACACTTTCTTGAATTGCTTTTAATTGGAGTTACAGAAGAAAAGTATAATCGGGACACCTTCTGGCAATCCAAGATCATTAAAGAAGTTAGAAAGGAGAATGGAATTTTGGTAGAGAACTTTGTTATGAAGAACACTTTCTTGAATTGCTATTAATTTGAGTTGAATACAAATGTATAAGATCATCTCCTATTTACACTTATCTAGATCTAGACTATTCAATGATTTACTAGAAATATTTAATTCTTTAGAACATCTAAAAAAATATCCAAGTAACTTTATCTTCTATTCTAGAATATCCAGATAGTTCTACAGGATGATTTTTCTAAATACTACACTAGACTATTCTAGAACTTTAATAGAAAACTCTATGATATTCTAAAAAATCAACTTTAACTTTTTCACACTCCCCTTAAAGGTGATTTTGGAAACTATCCCAAGGTTGTTCTCGAAGAACTCAAACGAAACTTTGAATCGTGCCTTGGTGAAAATCTTAGTAGTTTTTTACTGACTCATCTTGCTTCTTTTAATGATATTGATTGATCCTACAAAGAAATATGACTATGTACTGACGAACTTTTCATTCTATAACGTACTGGCTTCATAATATTTTCTTTTGGCTTCATAAACTTCAAATGACTCCTCTTGCTTTGTCGAGTTTCATGTTGTTGAGTGCTTGAGCCCCCCTTTTTCTTAATTAACTTCTCAACAATTATACTATCTGGAGAAACACTTGTGGTGAACAAGTTTGGAAATCTAAGGTTCAAGATTTTAGAATCCGCTCCTTCTAACGCAACTCCATAATACAAGGGGATTTCATCAATGTAAGCCTCTTTACTTGAGTTGGTGACGATCTGATCGTCAATTTCTTGTGAAGTTCGGCACCATAATATGATCCACCACCAGATTCCCTTTTTAGCTCTTCAATAACCTGTTTATCCAAAAATTATGTCGTTTGTCTCTCCACTTGAAATTTGGCCTTCAAGGTCAGCTCATTCATCTATTTGATCTTTATCTTCTCCATCTACTTCCAATGTTTGCTCTAAACTAGTTATTGACTTTGATATCGCAGACGATTGACTAGAGACTTCAACTTTCAATATATACTTCAAAAATTCTATGTATCTGATAAAACTCACCTCAAAGTCAACGAACACAAAGAAGGAACAATGCTTGAAGGAGAAAATAAATAGATTTAAAATTCTCTAAGTATTTATAAATTGATTTAGATCTCTCCGTCGATGAAATTGAAGCTATGGCCGTAGGGGAACTTTGAAAGTGAAGTAATGGAGGTGGGTTTAGCAAAAGAAGATTGTGTGAGAAAGAAAAAGGAGAGAGAATGGTGAAGAAACGAGAAATGAGGGCTCCATTTTAGAATAATTTTAAAGGGTGATGTATATCAATATATTTCACTCCAAATCTGAAACAAAATTATAAAATGGTGAGATAATATGTAATTATTTGAAAGTACATTTGAATCAATTAAATTTTTTCGTAATCATGTAGTAAAGAAAAAGATCCCTTTCTCTAACAACATTCTAGGTTCTAAGTCTAAAATTTAAAGCTTGACTCGATAAAGGCTTAGAGAATTATTCAAGGAATCGGAGAAAATGTATAAGCTGTAGAACAATTTCATGGGACTTGAACATTCTTTAAGAATTTCTTCTGTAAATATTCAAAACCTTACCATCCGAGTATAGACATAAAAATCTATGTTGTTCGGACTTTCAAAAAATATTGTCATATCTCCTTCAAAAGTACACTACGTTTGGAAGATCTGATGCACATCCGTCAATATTTTTGAAGAATCCGAACAACATAGACATAAAGTATTGGGATTCGTCAATCTCTTGGATGCCCTAGATTATTGATAGAAAAAAAATGTCTTGAATTCGACAAATCTAAGATGTAGAACAGTCAAATTCGGTTGCTCTACTTTTTCATCTGAACATAATATTTTTAATGAGAAAAATAAATTGATATATGAAATTTTTATTAAAATTACAATAAATGGTAATTTTGAACACATAATTTAAAAAATACGACGCATTCAATATGAAGAGCTTTAAAAGTTCAACTCGTAAAAATTTAATTCTAGATCCGCTTCTATTTTTCTTCTCTCTTGTATTTTAACTATTCACCAACTTTTTTTAATTCAATATGACTATTGACAAAATAAATATTACTATTATGGGATACTATTTTTCCCATTCATTTAAGTTGAGTAAGACTATAGACAGCTATGAAATATTTTTCAAGACTCTCTTTCTCATTTTAATTTTTCTATTCCATATGTCAATTGACAAAACATAAAAACAAAAGAGAAAGTCTATAAAAGAAAATTATGAATATAGAAAAGAATCAATATTTTGGGAGGAATATAGTGTCAAACTAATTGAAACAAAAAGACTAGTTTTTAGCCTCTAGAAGGAAACAGTCTACATTGGAAATCAATCTTCCTAATTTGGATCAAGGTTGCTAGAAATCCTACACATTATATATTATACTTTAAATTTGGATTTACAACTACTAGGATCTGAAATGAATTCAACACTTGAATCTCAAATTCAAAATTTCAACAACCTTCGAATCTGTTCAATATCGACAATTCTTTTTCAAGTTCATACAATTAACAATAACAATAACAATTTTTTTGCACTTGGATTTAGTTGAAACTTGAATATATGCTATTTTGAAATTTTTTAGAAAAAAAACAAAAAGAAGAAAATGAAATAGATTTTTTAAAAGAATATTGTGAAATTACACGTGGCAGTGCATGTAGTTTACCGTCTATCAAGAATTTTATTCTTTAAGCCACATCAATACTTAAAAAATGGCATTTATTTCATTTTTAAAAAGTTTAGAATGCCAATAGAATCTCTATAAATATAGAGTATGCCGCTGGAAATTCGACCACTTATGCCTTCATTCACAACATATTTGGTATATGCTACATATACTATATTTAATTTTTCCTGTTTCTTTTTTATTATTATTTGATTTAACTGCAAGTTACAATTTTCTTTTATATAGTTTTATACTTCATACAAAATCAAACTAAAACACAAAAGAAAGAGCATTGCGGTCGGTCAATTTAGGACACAGTAAAATAATTAACAAAGTCAAAATTTTGAAATTAAAAACCATTCAAAGAAAAAAAATGATGTCACAACCCTTCTTATCTTTCTTATAAATTATTTTTGAGACTTTTATATTCCATGCGTAATCAATTACGACCAAGATGACCGATAACTTATTTGAACAGTTAAATATATACTATAAATAGATTATCATCATTTATATATATATATATATATATATATATATATATATATATATATACTTTCTAGAACAATCATAGACTAAGAGAAAGAGCACAGTGGCGAAGTCAGAAATTTCATTAAGAACGTTCAAGATTTAATATATATGTATGAAAAGTAATTTTTAACATATATATTTCGTACAAATTTCTATATACATATAATTTTTTTCGATGTAGAGTGTCCAATTGACTACCTTGACTTATATATGGCTACACCAATGACTAGGTATGTAGTTAGGGTGGAGGGTGGGGTGACCAAATCAACTACGACACAATCTATTAGGAAAAGTCATGAAATGATATGTATAGTAATCTAAAAAGGTTAAATATATACTATAAATAGATTATCATGTATTCACTAGAGCCATCAAGAGAAAGGAAGAGATTTATAGTTATTAATGGAGGACAAGAAAAACACCATTAGTATACTCATGTTACCATGGCTTGCCCATGGTCACATAAGTCCATTTCTAGAACTAGCCAAAAAACTCACAAATAGAAATTTCCACATTTATATGTGTTCCACTCCAATTAACCTAAGTTCCATCAAGAAAAATGTCACAAAGAAATATTCACAATCAATTGAATTAGTTGAGCTTCATCTTCCATCTTTACCAAATCTTCCTCCTCATTACCACACAACTAATGGCCTCCCACCCCATCTCATGAACACCCTTAAAAAGGCATTCGAATTCGCCTCTCCAAATTTTTCCAAAATATTGAAAACCCTAAATCCGGATTTGGTCATTTATGACTTCAATCAACCATGGGCTGCTAAGTCTGCTTCCTCTATGAACATTCCTGCCGTGCAATTCCTCACTTTTAGCGCTGCTGTCCTTGCAAATTTAGCCCTCCTCATGTTTGATAAGCCAGGGGAAAAATTCCCATTTCCTGAAATTTACCTGCGTGAATATGAGATGCTACAAATCAAGAAATCAATGGAAGAATCAAAAGATGTGAAGACCCTAGTCAATGAGGCTCTTAGACAATCCCGCGATATTATTCTGGTGAAAACCTGTAGAGATTTCGAAGGTAAATATATGGATTATCTCTCAAAATTAGTTTTGAAGAAAATTGTCCCGGTTGGTTTGCTAGTTCAAGATACCATTGACCAAGATGATCATGAGAAGATCATCATGCAATGGCTTGACAAGAAGAAAAAAAATTCAACTATTTTTGCTTCATTTGGGAGTGAGTATTTTCTAACAAAGGAAGAAATTCATGAAGTAGCTCAAGGGCTAGAGCTTAGTAAAGTGAACTTTATTTGGGTAATTAGGTTTCCACAAGGCGAAGAAAATAGTATTCAAGATGTATTACCACAAGGATTTTTTGAAAGGATAGGGGAAAGAGGAATAGTTTTGGAAAAATGGGCTCCACAAGCCACAATTCTACAACACACAAGTATTGGTGGATTTGTGAGTCATTGTGGATGGAGTTCTTTTATGGAAAGTATCAAATTTGGCGTGCCCATAATTGCAATGCCAATGCACATTGACCAACCAATAAATGCTAGGCTTGTGGAATATATTGGTATGGGAGTTGAAGCACTGAGGGATGAGAATGGAAAGTTACAAAGTGAAGAAATTGCAAATGTGATAAGGAAAGTGGTAATTGAGGAAAGTGGGGAAATTGTGAGAGAGAAAGCTAGAGAATTGAGTGAGAAAATGAATATGAAAGGGGATGAAGAGATGGATGGAGTGGTGGAAGAGTTGGTGGCACTTTGTAACAACAAATGATTAGCAATAAGATTTACTCTCTTCATTTTATTTCATGTATCTTAGTTTGACTAGACATGAAATTTAAAAAAGATTTTTTTTTTGATTTTTTAGTTTTAAATTAAAAATATGAATAATATATCAAAATGTCATATTATCTTGTAATTTTGAACTTGTTATGTAAAGTGTTGAAATTAAAAAGTAACCAAATATAGACAATAACATTCTTTTTCAAACCAACTACAAAGCAAAGTAAAAATACAAATTGAACAGAATGAACAAGTTACCTTTATAAAGAATTTTTAGGTTGATATTAGTGTAACTTAATTGTTATAATATGTTATTTATCTTTTTTTTTCCAGGTACTATGGCATGTTCTTGTTGAATCGAAATAGCAGGGTGTTGCGAAAGCTAATAATTGTCAATCTCGAAGGGAGATAAATTAGACGAGAAAGAAAATTATAGTAAAGAAGCATAGTTTTTAATATGTTTTAGCCAAGTGACCAATATATTACAAAATCCATTAAGAAAATAATCTCCTCCGAAACAAGACATTTTAAAACATTACATCGCGGATATGCTATTTTGTTTCTTATGAGAAGAAAAAGTCTTCTATTTGTAGAATTTTAAGACTTCTCTTCCAATAAAAGAATAGACATTGTAGAGTTATTTTTTACCAAAAAAATCTTTTTCATCGAGAAAACTTTTTCAAAGTAAAACACAATGTTAGAATCCAAATAAAGTAGAAAATTAAGGAGAAATCCTACCAAATCTCCCATGACCTGAATTTCTGACAAATCAATCTTCATCCAACTTCACATAATCTTCATCGTTGTTGTTTGTCGTGGTTAAAAATAAAGTTAAAAATATTATGGTTCAAAAATATTTTATTTTAAAGATGTAGCAGCAAAAATGTCTAATATCTCCATATGTAGCACTCTGGACAAAATCTTCATCATCAAGAAATTGATTGCAACTTAAATTGAACTCGTCGTAAACATGCCATCAATCTTGGTGAACTATTGACTCTGATAACACTTGTTTGATCTAAATAGCAGAGCGTCATGCAGAAGCTAATAATTATATTATCAACTTTGAAGGACGATTAATTAAATGAGAAAGAAAACTATAATAAAAGAAGCATAATATTTAATATGATTTGATCAAGTGACCTACATATTGAAAACAAATATAAAAAACACAAAATCTATTGAGAGAATAATCTCCCCCTAAACAAGACTCTTTAAAATACTACATTGTGAATGCTATTGTTTTCAGAAGAGATCTTCTATTTATTGATTTCCAAAGACTTTTCTTCCAAAAAAAATATATGATATTGTAGTCTTTTTTCACTCTTTTCTATCGAGACAATCTTTACAAAGTAAAACACAATTACGTTAAAATTCAAATAAAGTAAAAAATTTAGGGCAAATCCTAAGGATTCTCCTTTTTTTTTTTTTTTAATCAAAAACAGAAACATGAGACAAGAAAATATCTTAAAAGGAAAACTCTCAAATGGACCAAGATTGACTTTGTATTTATTACTAATTCTTACAAAGTTGAATTAGCTCTTTAGCAGCTACATCCATCTCTTCATTTCCTATGGATTTCAAATTTTTGCTGATATCTCTAACTTGTGCCCTCAAATTTCTCCCTGTTATGACGCCTTTAAGAGTTTCCGCAATTTCTTGTCTGTGAATTTTCCCATTATCATCTTTAACAATCTCCACCGCGACTCCCAATTCTACCATCAACTTAGCATTCATTGGTTGATCAAGATGTATAGGCATTGCTATTATAGGAACCCCAAAATCTAAACATTCAATTACATTACTCCAACCACAAGGACTTATATATCCACCAACACTTGGATGATTTAGAATTCTTGATTGTGTTGCAAATTTATCCAAGAATCTTCCCCTTTCTCCAATTCTTTCAAGAAAACCTTTTGGCAATGCATCTTCAAGATTTTGCTCTTCCCCTTTTGGAAATCTTACAACCCATATGAAATTAACATTACTTAGCTCCAACCCAAAAGCCATTTCCTCCATTTCTTCTTTTCTCAAGAAATACTCACACCCAAAGGAGACAATAACAGTTGAATTCTCATCTTTTGTTCCTAGCCAATTAATGAGCTCCACGTAATCCGCGTCATTAGTTACTCGATTTTTGATTGGTAGACCAACAGGAATAACTTTCCAATTACTCAATTTAGTGAAATAATCAATATATTTGGCCTCTATAGTTCTAGAGGTACTCATCAACATAATTTGTATATTTCCTTCAGCAAAAGGATCAACATCATCAAGTTCTTTCTCTCTAGTAGATTTTTCAATTAATTCATCTATTTTCATTAGCTCAATTTTTCCAGGATAAATATCCTGGAAAGGTAATTCAACCTCGGGTTTTCTTATCGAATTATAAAAGTATGAAAACACAGCTGCACCCATAACTACAAACTTCATTGCTGGAATTCCCTGCTCATTCGCTACGCCTTCAGCCCATTGCAACAATAAGTCATAAATTACCAAATCAGGTTTCAGATTTTGCAAGATTTTTGAGAAATTTGGTTTGGATAACTTCAGTGTCTTTAGAACAATGTGATCCATATCAGGTGGGAGATCATTCGTCGTATGGCAATTGGGAGGAATTTCAGGCAATTTTGGTAAACAAAGCTCAACTATCTTAATTGAAGCAGAGTATTTTTCAGGGATTTCTCTAGCGATAGTTTCACGACTTATAACTGTAGAACATACGCGAATGGAGAATCCCCTGTCCGCGAGTTTCTTGGCTAAATCGAGAAATGGAGAGATGTGTCCATAAGCCAACCATGGAAACATTAGTACTCTCAATGTACTACGACGCGTTGTTGGTACTTTTGTAGCCATGGACACTTTCCTCCTGAAACAAAAATTCATTTTTTTTCTTTTTGTTATTTAGAGTGAAACAAGGAAGAAAATTCGAGGCTTTATTACAAATAAATAAGAGAAGAACAATATTGAGGACAAAAATAAGTTTCCTGAGATTTCAATGTATATATGTTGCTGATTTACAATCATAGAAACAAGAAATGCTTTGTAAAACACATCAATATTATTTATGGAACACAAAAAATCTACATATCCGCACAACACAGAGTTTCACAATTAGAAAAAAAAAATAAAAAAAATACCAAAACAGATGGACATCGCCTTAAAGTTGACATCAATTTTCACTTAGATATCTTAAATTTTAAACATTCGTAGTATGTCCAACTTTGTTATTTTAACACTTTTTACTAACATGACATAGTGAATATGACACCTCATCAATAGCGTGTGAGAAACTTATATTTAGCCAATTTTTATTTTATTTTTCTCTTTTTATTCTTCATTTCTCAAGCCACTACCTCCCATCATTTCCCCAAGTTTAAACTCCTTCGATAAAAGTCAATTTTTTTGTTCAAATCTATTTTCAAGCCATTTTTTTCTTTTGTCATTTTCTTCATTTTATTGTTTTTCTGGATCTATCATCACCTCCTCCACCTTTTTCGCCAACATCCATATTTTATACACACTCTCTCCCCTCCCTCTCTTTTATTCCCACAAAACAACACTAAAAATAAGCACATTGGTTTATAGACATGAAAAACCAATAACCAATACGTCAAATTGATAAACTTCAAAACTGAACCAAACTGATCGATATGTAGCCTACCCAGAATGGTATTTAATGCAGAAAAAAATAATTTGGTGTCCAAAAATTATGTAAAAAAATCATAAATATAATTTAGAGCGAAACAAATAAGAATTCATCGAAATCAGATCCAGAGGTGGCCGCTTATTCAAATATTACGGAATGTCCTAAAAATAGAAAATGTATGGATATATTGAGCATATTTCTTTTTTATATTGGGAGTAATGTAACACCCCATAAATATTATTGATTCATGGATCCTTTCTTTCATGAAGTCCAAATAAATTATCAAAGTTTTCTATTTAATTCAAGCATGAAACTTTATGGATTTTTCATATAATAATTCCAAATGCATAGATTATTAAATATATAAAATTTAATTACCTATCTTATATTAATTTATATTGGCTTTTAAATGCATTAAATTGTTGATTTATCAAAAGTCCTTATATGAAGGCATGAAAAGATTTTGATCATGTTCTAAAGTATTTTGATCATGTTCTAAAAGTATTTTGATCATGTTCTAAAGAAATTTGATCATGTTCTAAAGTATTTTGATCATGTTCTAAAAGTATATTTTGATTATGTTCTCTCATGCCTAAAGTAATTTGGGCATAACTTTTCATAAGATGGTCCAAATTAGGTGATTCAAATTTCTGAATAACCACAACATCATTACCTACAACTTTGATGAAGAACATATCTTAAGATTCGGACTTTAAGTAGATCAAATAAATTGATCTTTGCAAGACATAGTGCTGTGACGGAATGGAGTGTTTGTAGAATAAAATTCATATCTCGATGTAGAATGCTCCAAATTGGATGATTCTTGAACTAACTGAAACTAGACTTCTATATCTACAATTCTTATGAAGACACAAAATCCTAATAAGGAATTTATCTTAATCAAACGTAGCTTTGAAAACAGATATTCCGTTAAAAGAGATTTCATCTCACCTACCATAGAAAGATCTAGAACCATTTGACATCATCCATGACATCAAAATTCTCCATTGAATTTTCAAGATCATCCTTTATGATTATGTTTATTTATTGTTAGGTCCCTCCTCCACACCTATAAATACCCATCTTATTTCCTCATTTTATTTACCAAGCTTTCTTAAGCAACTCTTCTCTCTATATACTTCTTTACTCCTTCTCAAATATAGTTTTAGTTTTAGTAGTATAAAGATACTACTCTAGTGATTCTTATACTCCGGGTAGTACACAAAATAAACCGGCGAGAAGAAAAGGCTAGGGGTCCAAGAGTGTTCTAATTCGGAGTAAAGCTTCAGATTTAAGGTATGTAAGGCTTTCATAGCATTGGATTGAGTTCGTCCATGCGCCCAATATTTAAATTTATTATAATTGAGTTATAGTTGAGTTTTATCCAAATCTTGAATTCTAAATAAATTAATTCTTCTTCTATTGAGTTTGATATATTTATGCATTAATATTATTATTATTATTATCTCTCATATTATTGGAATTATTGTTCATGGCTACTTTCCCATGAATCCTAATTGATTTGATGTTCATGAATATTTTTTTACACATGTTTTGAGTAAAGATGTTGGCTTTTTATTATTTTCATTGATAAAAATAAGTTATATGAATAAATACTATATATATGTATTTTATTGAGTTTTGAAAGAGCAAAAGAGTTGAATTTGAATAAATTTAAGAAAAATGATATTTTGAGCAAGATGTTTTGATGAGATGTAAAATGATGTTTTTTTTTGGAAGTATAATGATTGATGAACATGAAATGAGATGAGTTTGATGATTTAAATTAAAGTCCAATGAGACTAGATGATGAGTTTAATATGAGCACATATTTTGGGAGTAGTATTGAGCACCGAGTTGGGTAAGAGTTTAATTGACTCAAACCCCAGAACTACGTAGCCAGCGTAGGATGGAGGTTATGCCTCTTAAGTCCCTAAAAGAGGACTTTGATGAGTGGATCCAAGATGGTGATGTCCTTTACCCTGGCAAGGTATTGGATGGATGTGGCAACGACATCGCTTCGTTGTATCATCGCTAGCTCATAAGTGATGGTTGTCGGTTAGAGAAACTCCCAATTGAGTAAGCATTGCTTGTTACTATTATTTTTATTATTATATTTTAAACTTGCATTACATATTGATGTTGAGATGATGTTGAGTTCTGAGCTGAGTTTTCTTGAGAGAAGTTTCTTGATATTTTTCCTTACCTTCCTACCATTTTACATACTCGTACATTCCACGTACTGACGTCATTCGACCTGCATCGTTTTATGATGCAGATACAGGTGTTAGAGATCCTCAACAGGCGCTTCGTTGAAGATCATTATTTTTCAACTATTTGGTGAGTCCTTCTTATATTCGGAGGAACTCTTTATCCTTTAAGTATTGTTGAGTATTATGTTTCTTTTAAGGTAGCCATGGATATGTCATTGGCACCATCTAAGAGTATTAGAGGCTTCATAGACAGAGTTTAATGATGTAATTGGAGTAGTTCTTCTTTGAAACTACTTCTTCAAAAAAAATATTTCTTCTTTCATTAGATGTTATTAATGGAGAGCCCATATAAATATTCTTATTAAGTCTTCCGCTGATGAATGAATAAGTGATGAGACCAAGTGGTTCTCTCAGAGGCCAGAGATGGTTTCTGAGTGCCGGCCACGCCTAGGGTACCCTCTCGGGGCGTGACAAACTTGGTATCAGAGCACAGAGTTCAAGAGTCCTAGGGTGTCTATGAAGCCGTGTCTAGTAGAGTCTTGTTTATAGGTGTGTCGTGCACCACACTTATAATCAGGAAGCTATAGGACATTAGGAATTATTTCACTTCTTTCATAATCTGAGTTCGTGCGATAGAGTTTAACTCTATAAAATCTTTCTTTCTAATTCGTGCGTTTACACGTTTCAGACATGCCTCCTAAACGTTCAGCTAGTCAGAGGAACGCTGCCAGCACTGAGGTTCCACAGTCAGTGATGCCTCCACGGAGAACTAGGGGCCGACCTGCAAGGTCTACTGAGGTACCCCAAGTACCTACTGTTCAGACCACTCCTACTTCTGAGGAAGATTTTCGAGGAGCGATTGCTATGCTCACCCAGTTGGTGGCTGCTCGAAATAGTAGCCAAAGTTCACCAACTCCTAGCTCTAGTTATCAAGAGCCGTCTGCTGCCACGAGGATCAGAGATTTTCTGAGAATGAATCCACCGGTCTTCACGGGTTCTAACGTTGATGAAGACCCCCAAAATTTCATTGATGAGATGTGGAAGATACTAAAAGCGATGCATGCTACAGAGATTGAGGGTGTTGAGTTGGTGTCTTATCAACTCAAGGATGTCGCAAATATATGGTATAACCAGTGGGAAGAAAGTAGAGGTGAAGATGCAGAGCCTGCTCTTTGGGATGAGTTTGAAAGAGCATTTCTTGATAACTTTTTTCCCCAAGAGCTACGTGAAGCAAAAATTGAGGAGTTTGTGAACCTCAAGCAAGAGAGTATGACTATGAAAGAGTATAGTTTGAAGTTTATTCAATTGTCCAAATATGCCCCAGAAATGATTCCCCATATGAGGTCTAAGATGAGGAAGTTTGTCTCTGGCCTAGGCAAACATGTAAAGAAAGAATGTAAGGCAATGCTAATGATTTCTGACATGGATTTTTCTAGATTGATGGTGTATGCTCAGCAGGTTGAGGAAGATAAGAAAAAGGACCGAGAAGAACACCTAAGCAAGAAGGCTAAGTCTGCTGGGCATGAGAATGAGCAGAAGCAAGGGAAGGGTAACAAGTCTTTCTTTCAGAAAAGGTCTTCCAATTATGCACCTTCCCCAACAAATACTTTTACACCTAATACCAGGTATGATCAAAGATCTCTAAGTCACCAAAACTTCCGATCTCAAGGTTCTCAGTCCCAATTAAGTATGGCTCAAGGTTCTAGAGGGAAACCACCATGTGCTAGATGTGGAAGGCTCCATTTGGGAGAGTGTCGTGTGGGCACCAATGCTTGCTACGGATGTGGAAAGATAGGTCACTTCCAGAATGAGTGTCCTTCAAAAAGGCAGGGAGATGGAAGTAGTAGAGCTCAGTTTTCTTCTGCAGCTCCACAGAATAGAGGTAATCATAGAGGTGCAGCTTCAAGTGCAGGTGGGGGAACCAACCGCCTGTATGCTATGGGTAGTCGCCAAGACCAAGAAAACGCACCCGATGTTGTTACTGGTATGCTTCGAGTCCTTTCTTTTGATGTGTATGCATTACTTGATCCAGGTGCTACATTATCTTTTGTGACTCCTTACTTGGCTAGTAAATTTGAGATCCTTCCTGAGTGTCTTCTTGAGCCTTTCAGTGTGTCTACTCCTGTTGGTGATTCTATCTTAGTTGAGAGGGTCTATAGAAATTGTACTGTGTCAATCTATCATAGGGATACCATGGCTGACTTAGTTGAGTTGGACATGGTTGATTTTGATGTGATTCTTGGTATGGACTGGCTTTATTCTTGTTATGCTTCAGTTGATTGTAGGACCCGAATTGTCAAGTTTCAATTTCCAAACGAGCCTATCTTAGAGTGGAAGGGGAATTCTGTAGTGCCTAGGGGTAAATTTATTTCCTACCTTAAGGCTAGAAAATTAATCTCTAAGGGATGTATATATCACATAGTCCGAGTCAAAAATATTAATGATCAGACTCCATCTCTTGAGTCAGTTCCCATTGTGAATGAGTTTCTTGAAGTCTTTCCTGAGGATCTACCCGGAATCCCTCCTGATAGAGAGATAGACTTTGGTATTGATGTCCTTCCTGATACACAACCTATCTCTATTCCTCCTTATAGGATAGCTCCTGCTGAGTTGAAAGAGTTGAAAGAACAACTGAAAGACCTCCTAAATAAGGGGTTTATTAGGCCAAGTGTCTCACCCTGGGGCGCTCCTGTCCTATTCATGCGAAAGAAAGATGGGTCCCTTAGAATGTGCATTGATTACCGACAACTAAACAAGATCACCATTAAAAACAAGTACCCTCTCCCCAGAATAGATGATTTATTTGACCAACTTCAGGGTGCCACATGTTTCTCTAAGATAGACCTCAGATCAGGCTATCACCAGTTGAAAGTGAGAGAATGTGACATCCCGAAGACGGCTTTTCGAACCCGCTATGGTCATTTTGAGTTTCTTGTTATGTCCTTTGGATTGACAAATGCTCCAGCAGCTTTTATGGACCTCATGAACCGAGTATTCAAGCCATACCTAGATACGTTTGTAATTGTCTTCATCGATGATATTTTGGTCTACTCTAGAAGTAAGAGTGAGCATGCTAATCACCTTAGGATTGTCCTTCAAACTCTTAAGGAGAAGGAGTTGTATGCTAAGTTTTCAAAGTGTGAGTTTTGGCTTGAGTCTGTAGCATTCCTAGGTCATATTATATCTGGGGATGGAATCCAAGTTGATACTCAAAAGATTGAGGCAGTTAAGAACTGGCCCCGACCTACCTCTCCAACCGACATAAGGAGTTTCTTAGGTTTGGCTGGTTACTACAGGAGATTTGTTGAGGGATTTTCATCCATATCCTCACCATTGACTAAGCTGACTCAGAAGAAGGCTAAGTTTCAATGGTCTGATGCTTGTGAGACAAGTTTTCAAGAGTTGAAAGCTAGATTGACTACTGCTCCAGTACTATCCCTACCCGAAGGAACGGATGGTTTTGTAACCTATTGTGATGCTTCAAGAGTTGGGTTGGGATGTGTATTGATGCAGAAAGGTAAGGTCATTGCCTATGCCTCCAGGCAGCTTAAGACTCATGAGAGAAACTACCCCACTCATGACCTTGAGTTGGCAGCTGTGGTATTTGCTCTTAAGATCTGGCGTCACTATCTTTATGGTGTACATGTGGATGTGTTCACAGACCATAAGAGCTTACAATATGTATTCAGCCAGAAGGAGCTGAATTTGAGGCAGAGAAGATGGCTAGAGTTGCTCAAGGATTATGACATGAGCATTCTCTACCACCCAGGTAAAGCAAATGTAGTTGCTGATGCTCTTAACAGGTTATCTATGGGGAGTACAACTCATGTGGAAGAGGAAAAGAAGGAGTTGGCAAAGGAAGTGCATAGACTTGCGCGTTTGGGAGTTCAACTTATTGACTCTAGTGAGGGTGGTATAATAGTACGGAATGGAGCTGAATCATCTCTAGTTGCAGAGGTGAAAGCAAAACAAGATCAGGATCCCATTCTTCTTCAAACGAAGGATGAGGTTCACAAGCAGAAGGTAATGGCTTTTACCAAAGGGGGAGATGGAGTGTTGAAATATCAAAGAAGATTATGTGTTCCAAGTGTTGATGGTATTCGAGAGAGAATCATGGAAGAAGCCCATAATT
Source organism: Solanum dulcamara (assembly GCF_947179165.1). Classification (NCBI taxonomy): domain Eukaryota; kingdom Viridiplantae; phylum Streptophyta; class Magnoliopsida; order Solanales; family Solanaceae; genus Solanum; species Solanum dulcamara. The sequence goes on along the minus strand of NC_077237.1, from coordinate 6,235,580 downwards.
CCAAGTATTCCATCCATCCAGGTTCAACAAAGATGTATCATGACTTGAGAGAAGTATACTGGTGGAGTGGAATGAAGAGAGATATAGCAGAGTTTGTGTCCAAGTGCCCAAACTGCCAACAAGTTAAAGTTGAGCACCAAAGGCCTTGTGGAGTGGCTCAGAATATAGAGATCCCAGAATGGAAGTGGGAAATGATCAATATGGACTTCATTACCGGTTTACCACGAACCCGCAAACAACATGACTCTATTTGGGTGATTGTGGATAGGATGACCAAATCGGCACATTTCTTGCCAGTGAAGACTACCAACACTGCTGAGGATTATGCCAAACTGTATCTTAGAGAGATTGTTAGACTGCATGGAGTTCCTTTGTCTATCATCTCTGATAGGGGAGCTCAATTTACTGCTCAATTTTGGAAGTCATTTCAGAAGGGTTTGGGTTCAAGAGTGAACCTTAGTACTGCTTTTCATCCGCAAACAGATGGCCAGGCAGAGCGTACGATACAGACTTTGGAGGATATGTTAAGAGCCTGTGTCATTGACTTCAAAGGTAATTGGGATGATCATTTACCCCTTATTGAGTTTGCATATAATAATAGTTTCCATTCGAGTATTCAAATGGCTCCTTATGAAGCTCTGTATGGGAGGAGATGTAGATCACCAATTGGTTGGTTCGAAGTTGGTGAAGCTGAGTTGATTGGACCAGACTTGGTTCACCAAGCTATGGAGAAGGTGAAAACCATCCAAGAAAGGTTGAGGACAGCTCAGAGTCGCCAAAAATCCTACACTGATGTTAGGAGGAGAGATTTAGAGTTCGAAGTGTACGATTGGGTATACTTGAAAGTTTCACCCATGAAGGGTGTGATGAGATTTGGAAAGAAAGGAAAGCTTAGTCCTCGCTACATTGGTCCTTATCAAATTATGAGGAGGGTAGGTAATGTAGCCTATGAATTGGAGTTGCCCCCAGAATTAGTTGCTATTCATCCCGTGTTTCACATCTCTATGCTTAAGAAGTGTTTGGGAGATCCTTCACTTGTTGTCCCAGCTGAGAGCATTGGAGTGAAAGAGAGTTTGAGTTATGAAGAGATTCCAGTTCAGATTCTTGATCGTCAGGTTCGCAAATTAAGAACTAAGGAAGTAGCATCTGTCAAAGTCCTATGGCGAAATCAATTTGTTGAAGAGGCTACATGGGAAGCTGAAGAAGATATGAAGGCTAAATATCCTCATCTATTTGTGCCTTCCGATGATGATGTTCAAGGTAATATTCCTTACTCCAACCTTTGAGTCGATGTATATTCTTGAATTTTAGTAATGGAGTTTGTGAGAAATTGATGTCTTGATGATACTCATTCTTGATGTCTCCTAGTTTCATCTTCATTCGAGGACGAATGATTCCAAGGGGGAGATATTGTAACACCCCATAAATATTATTGATTCATGGATCCTTTCTTTCATGAAGTCCAAATAAATTATCAAAGTTTTCTATTTAATTCAAGCATGAAACTTTATGGATTTTTCATATAATAATTCCAAATGCATAGATTATTAAATATATAAAATTTAATTACCTATCTTATATTAATTTATATTGGCTTTTAAATGCATTAAATTGTTGATTTATCAAAAGTCCTTATATGAAGGCATGAAAAGATTTTGATCATGTTCTAAAGTATTTTGATCATGTTCTAAAAGTATTTTGATCATGTTCTAAAGAAATTTGATCATGTTCTAAAGTATTTTGATCATGTTCTAAAAGTATATTTTGATTATGTTCTCTCATGCCTAAAGTAATTTGGGCATAACTTTTCATAAGATGGTCCAAATTAGGTGATTCAAATTTCTGAATAACCACAACATCATTACCTACAACTTTGATGAAGAACATATCTTAAGATTCGGACTTTAAGTAGATCAAATAAATTGATCTTTGCAAGACATAGTGCTGTGACGGAATGGAGTGTTTGTAGAATAAAATTCATATCTCGATGTAGAATGCTCCAAATTGGATGATTCTTGAACTAACTGAAACTAGACTTCTATATCTACAATTCTTATGAAGACACAAAATCCTAATAAGGAATTTATCTTAATCAAACGTAGCTTTGAAAACAGATATTCCGTTAAAAGAGATTTCATCTCACCTACCATAGAAAGATCTAGAACCATTTGACATCATCCATGACATCAAAATTCTCCATTGAATTTTCAAGATCATCCTTTATGATTATGTTTATTTATTGTTAGGTCCCTCCTCCACACCTATAAATACCCATCTTATTTCCTCATTTTATTTACCAAGCTTTCTTAAGCAACTCTTCTCTCTATATACTTCTTTACTCCTTCTCAAATATAGTTTTAGTTTTAGTAGTATAAAGATACTACTCTAGTGATTCTTATACTCCGGGTAGTACACAAAATAAACCGGCGAGAAGAAAAGGCTAGGGGTCCAAGAGTGTTCTAATTCGGAGTAAAGCTTCAGATTTAAGGTATGTAAGGCTTTCATAGCATTGGATTGAGTTCGTCCATGCGCCCAATATTTAAATTTATTATAATTGAGTTATAGTTGAGTTTTATCCAAATCTTGAATTCTAAATAAATTAATTCTTCTTCTATTGAGTTTGATATATTTATGCATTAATATTATTATTATTATTATCTCTCATATTATTGGAATTATTGTTCATGGCTACTTTCCCATGAATCCTAATTGATTTGATGTTCATGAATATTTTTTTACACATGTTTTGAGTAAAGATGTTGGCTTTTTATTATTTTCATTGATAAAAATAAGTTATATGAATAAATACTATATATATGTATTTTATTGAGTTTTGAAAGAGCAAAAGAGTTGAATTTGAATAAATTTAAGAAAAATGATATTTTGAGCAAGATGTTTTGATGAGATGTAAAATGATGTTTTTTTTTGGAAGTATAATGATTGATGAACATGAAATGAGATGAGTTTGATGATTTAAATTAAAGTCCAATGAGACTAGATGATGAGTTTAATATGAGCACATATTTTGGGAGTAGTATTGAGCACCGAGTTGGGTAAGAGTTTAATTGACTCAAACCCCAGAACTACGTAGCCAGCGTAGGATGGAGGTTATGCCTCTTAAGTCCCTAAAAGAGGACTTTGATGAGTGGATCCAAGATGGTGATGTCCTTTACCCTGGCAAGGTATTGGATGGATGTGGCAACGACATCGCTTCGTTGTATCATCGCTAGCTCATAAGTGATGGTTGTCGGTTAGAGAAACTCCCAATTGAGTAAGCATTGCTTGTTACTATTATTTTTATTATTATATTTTAAACTTGCATTACATATTGATGTTGAGATGATGTTGAGTTCTGAGCTGAGTTTTCTTGAGAGAAGTTTCTTGATATTTTTCCTTACCTTCCTACCATTTTACATACTCGTACATTCCACGTACTGACGTCATTCGACCTGCATCGTTTTATGATGCAGATACAGGTGTTAGAGATCCTCAACAGGCGCTTCGTTGAAGATCATTATTTTTCAACTATTTGGTGAGTCCTTCTTATATTCGGAGGAACTCTTTATCCTTTAAGTATTGTTGAGTATTATGTTTCTTTTAAGGTAGCCATGGATATGTCATTGGCACCATCTAAGAGTATTAGAGGCTTCATAGACAGAGTTTAATGATGTAATTGGAGTAGTTCTTCTTTGAAACTACTTCTTCAAAAAAAATATTTCTTCTTTCATTAGATGTTATTAATGGAGAGCCCATATAAATATTCTTATTAAGTCTTCCGCTGATGAATGAATAAGTGATGAGACCAAGTGGTTCTCTCAGAGGCCAGAGATGGTTTCTGAGTGCCGGCCACGCCTAGGGTACCCTCTCGGGGCGTGACAAGTAATATTACAGATTGTTTGGATAATTGTTACCTATTGTTTTTTGTTGTGTTACCTTGTTATAGCTTAATACAATATTTATATTACATAAATATGTTCTTTAATTTGGTTTTAACTGACATATATACCTTCTAATTTTAGATATATACAAATAAATATTTATATTTATATAAAATTGAACAAATAGACAAATATATCTTACGTGACATATATAATACATATAGTATGCCACAAATTGTCACGCATGACACCTTTTTTACCAAATTTTCCAGCAAATAAAAATGGGAATACACTGTAACAGTATGTCACGCAACCCAATTTTTTTTTTGGAGTTATTCAGCCACCAAGAGATTAGTAGCTGATTAGCATCACCATCATTAATATTAATATCAAAATTATGACCAAAGAAAAGGACCATAGTTGCTTGGAAATAAAGCTTTTGTCAAAAAGGTACAAGGTTGTCTCTGGTTGATAGTTGCTACAACCTGAACATCGCCAGCTTTTCAACTTTGATTATATTCGGATCACACACAGGATTCATTTGGGGATGACATTCTCTACATAATTTTTTTTCATATCCAAGGCTCAAATACGAGATCTCTGATTAAAGGATAAAACAATTTTATTATTGCACAACAGTTCATGTTAATATTAAATTTGCATTTCTGATAAAGGGCAACATCATTAAGTCTCAATATGTGAGTCTTTAATCAAGAACTTTCTAACTTATAAAAATTAAGCCTCTCTTAATTGACTAGTGCCTCTTCCTAATAATTATATTTACATTCTTCTAGAAAGAGCAAGAATAACACAAATAGAAGTTGAAAAGTATGCAAGAGTTTTGAGGTATTATAAATATGCATCATGTGGTTTGCATAACCGTTCTTTTTGATCTCTAAACCTTTTTAACAATAGTTAATTGAGTCTCAATCTCAAATAAAACTCTTCAATATTTTACTCAGTCCAATAATATTCAATTGGATCAGTCTTATTTAGCATGTCTAGCCTAAATACCCCTTATAAATTTATTTTGGTTCACAACATATTCTACGTATATTATTTCACGTAAAACACATGTGTCTACTTGTTTAACTTTATATAATTTTAATTGTCATACAATCAAAATTGAATGACATAAATATCAGTTAATATTAAATCAATAAATATGTTTATGTATTATGCCTATGTTAAAATATATCATATCATAGGGATTGGAGGAACAAATAAATCAAGCTGGCATGAGCATGCATATATATCATATCTTAATTCAATCATATCTATTTTACCCTTGATACATTATGCATGATTCATTAAAGGTAAAATCATAACATTCAAGAAATAATTTTATATACCTTATGATTACTCATCATTTTAAAACAAAAGTCATTCCAAAGAGAGAAGGTCGGCACAACCTTTTTGCATTTTTCTTCATAAAAAGGTATTTTTTTTGACTAATTTTATATGCCTGCGTAATCAATTACGACACGTTAATTAATAGACTTGTTGTATGATATAAGTCGTGAAATAACATATAACACGTCAACCAGCTCACAACCAAGTTGACTACCCAATAATCTATTTACAATGTACTCTTTTATTTTTTGAAGACAATTAAACGAGTGAATAGGCTAAAATTCCTTAAATTATCATATTTTACGAGCTGTATATCTTAATTATTGAATGTTTCTGTTTTTCTCCTATGATGTAACTCGTCTTAAAATTAATGATCCACCTGACATAAATATTCAATAGTTTAGATATTAAACTCGCAAAATGATAATAATTTTAAAATATTTAATTTATTCACTTGAAAAAAATTCCACGTGTATTGCTACATGGTATAACTTTAGAGTGTGATGATCATGCAACATGTCATATTCCTTTTGGGGTATTTCAATATGAGTTCATGGTAGTTCCAGGTAGGTTCTGTGAACACCGGATAGTTTAATTAGCGGATAATTTAATTAGTATGAAACTCGAAAAAAATTGATAATATAGGAGTTTTTTTTATTAGGAGTTTTTTTTTAATTTATTCACTCTAGTAAATATATATACTTCATTCGTATCAATTTATGTAATATAATTTGCATTGACACAAAATTTAAGAAAAAAAATGTAAACATACATATGAGAATTTTACAAATTTACCAAAAAGATAGTAGTAGTTATTTTTAGAGATAATAGTCAAAAACACGCTTGAACTATTACTTTTTCACAATTTTCACACTCCAACTATCAGCTATTTCCTTTTTCTTACCTAAACTTTCATCATCCATGTATTAAATGATACATATCAACTGTCCATTGTTCCCTTTTAGTGAGTGTTAATCCAAATCGAAAAAAGAGAAAAACTGATGATTAAAGTATAATATTGACTTTAAAAACTCTAATTCAAATATTTGATTTTTCGACCTTGTCTTTTCTTTTTAATCTACATATAGATACTCTCTAGATAATCTTTCTACGCCCTAGTAAACGTTTTTATTAACTATATATAAATAAAAGTCACACAAGAAGTCTTTCTTAAAATGTGCCTAAATTTTCGACTGTGAAATTTAAAACGAATAATCACACAACTGGTCACTTTGCATTAAATTTGGCTACAAGTCTACGTCGAAGTTTTCTACAAAAGACAGCTACAATTACTTAACTTATTTTCAATAACTATTCTTCGATCGTTAATCAAATATTTCAAATTTAAGTTTTACTGGCACACGTAGTCGCTTATGTGATAAAGTTTTCACACATTTGGTTTAATAAATAAGGCAGCCAATGTCACCAACTCCACAAAGAGCTCCTCTCCCATCCTTCTTTGACTCCATAGAAATACAAGAATTAAGCATATCAGTAGTGTCTTTGGTAAGAAATATTACGATCATGGCTACTTTAAGGGTACTGATGTTCCCATTTTTGGCTTATGGACACATCTCTCCATTTCTAAACGTAGCCAAGAAACTCGCGGACAGAGGATTCTTGATTTACCTTTGTTCTTCGCCAATCAATCTCAAATCCATCATCAACAAAATCCCCGAAAAATATTCTGATTCAATTCAGCTTGTCGAACTTCACTTACCAGAATCACCCGAACTTCCTCCTCATTACCATACGACCAATGGTCTCCCGCCCCATCTCAATCACACCCTTCAAAAAGCCCTGAAAATGTCCAAACCAAACTTCTTGAAAATCATACAAAATCTGAAACCTGATTTGGTGATTTATGACTTATTGCAGCAATGGGCTGAACACATCGCGAATGAACAGAACATTCCAGCAGTTAAGCTCCTAACTTCTGGTGCAACTGTGTTTTCGTATTTTTACAACTTACTAAAGAAACCAGGGGTTGAATTCCCTTTCCCTGCTATTTTTCTCAGGAAAATTGAGCAAGTAAAATTGAGTGAATTGTTGGAGAAATCTAATAAAGAGAAAGAACCTGATGATGGGGATGGTCTAGCTGATGGAAATATGCAAATCATGTTGATGAGTACCTCTAGAACTATAGAAGCCAAATACATAGATTATTTCACTAAATTGAGCAACTGGAAAGTTTTTACAGTTGGTCCACCATTCCAAGATCCCATCACTAATGACGCGGACGACATGGAGCTCATAGATTGGTTAGGAACAAAAGATGAGAATTCAACTGTTTTTGTCTCCTTTGGAAGTGAGTATTTCTTGTCAAAAGAAGATAGGGAGGAATTAGCTTTTGGGTTGGAGCTAAGTAATGTTAATTTCATTTGGGTTGTAAGATTTCCAAAGGGAGAACAGCAAAATCTTGAAGATGCTTTGCCAAAAGGTTTTCTCGAAAGAATTGGAGAAAATGGAAGAGTTTTGGACAAATTTGCACCACAACCAAGAATTCTAAATCATCCAAGTACCGGAGGATTTATAAGTCATTGTGGTTGGAATTCAGTAATGGAAAGTATAGATTTTGGGCTTCCTATAATTGCCATGCCTATGCATCTTGATCAACCTGTGAATGCTAGGTTGATCGTAGAATTGGGAGTCGCAGTGGAAATTGTTAGAGATGATGATGGAAAAATTCATAGAGAAGAAATTGCGGAAACTCTAAAAGGTGTCATAAAAGGTAAAACAGGGGAAAATTTGAGGGATAAAGTGAGAGATATCAGCCAGAATTTAAAATCTATAAGAGAAGAAGAGATGGATACTGTTGCTCAAGAGCTAATTCAACTTTGTAGGAATAGTAATTAGAGCATCTTATGATTCAATTAGCAAATTAATATTGTATGTGAGGTGTTTTTGATTGTCTTCAAAATATATTGAGGTTGAAATAATGAGAAAAAAATACGATGCAACTTATAATAACAAAGATAAACGATTGAAGAATTTGACTTGTCTTCTTATTCCAGGAAAGAATATATATATGTATGAGTTTTAGTCTCCTACTCCTATAATCTCTTCTAAAAATATTATGAGAATATTACATTCCTATGATATCTCATATTAGAATATCACATCTCTCAGAAACATAGATACACAATAATAATTATTATATTTACACAGATTTTTGCTTAATACCCCCTCAAATTAGTGCATGAAGATTTTGAATGCCCAACTTGCAAAGAAGGTAGTCAAACTGATGCCTTCATATAATGCTTTTTGTAAAAATATAAGTGAGTTGCACTTTAGAGGAACCATATGCTTAACGAATGTTGACCTTTGTTATTTTGTCTCGAAGAAAATGACAATTTATTTCTATATGTTTCGTCCTTTCATGAAATACTGAATTCTTTGTTATATGTAGCAGTGACTGACTATCACAATATTCCCGTTTGATATATATTAATGGCGTGCTACATTGCAATTCACCTCTTATATGACATTTCGAAACAAACCAGTTTTCAACATAAACACATAATGTATTTATAATCAATGAACTCAAATTACAACTTAGAATTCGAACAACAAGGTAATTGCAACAGTAACTAAGGAAAGAATAACAGTGAGAAGATAGTCAAAAGGCGATGAGATACTAGAACCGAGAATGGAGATGAGAGATAACTGACAGTTAAAGCTTCGATATAATTTGCATACCCGTTCTCTCCGATCCCTAGATCTTTTAACAATTGGATTTGGATTCCAAATAAAACTCTCCAATTTTTTACTCGGCATAATACTATCAACTAGATCAGTCTAGCCCAAATACCCTTACAGAGTTATCTTGGTTCACAACATATTTTACGTGTATTATCTCAAGGAGGACACATATGTCTACTTGTTTAATTAACTTTATATAACTTTAATTATCATACACTCATAGTTGAACGACATTGATGTCAGCTGATGTTAAATCAATAAATATGTTTATGTATTATGTTTATGTTAAAATATATCATATCATAGGGATTGGAGGAACAAATAAATCAAACTGGCCTGAGCATATATATATATATATATATATATATATATATATATATATATATATATATATATATCTTAATTCGATCATTTCTATTTTTCCCTTAATACATTATACATGAGTCATTAAAGGTAAAATCATAACTCATCATTTTAAAATAAAAGTCATTCCAAAGAGATAAGGTTGTGTCAACCTTTTTGTATTTTTCTTAATAAAAAGGTATTTTTTTGACTAATTTTATATGCCTACTCGTTAATTAATAGACTTGTTGTATGATATAAGGAAAGTCGTGAAATAACATATAACATGTCAACCAGCTCACAACCAAGTTGAGTACCCAGTAATCTATTTAATATGTACTTTTTATTTTTTTAAAGACAATTAAACGAGTTAATAGGCTAAAATTCCTTAAATTATCATATTTTACGAATTTTGTATCTTAATTATTGAATGTTTCTGTAATTCTCCTTAATGAAACTCTCTTTAAATTATATGTGGCAAAATATTTGGAATAATTTGTTGAGAGACGTATGAAATATGAAAAAAGTATTAAAATTAATGATCCACCTCACACAATGAGTGTTCATGGTAGTTCAGTGAGGTTTTATGAACATCCAATAGTTTAGATATTAAAATTGCAAAATGATGCTAGTTTTAAAATGTTTAATCTGCATATGCACTCGGAAAAAAAAATCACATGTACTACTACATGGTATAACTTTAGAGTGTGATAATCACGTAAAATGTCGTATTCCTTTGGGGGTATTTCAATATGAGTCCATGGTAGTTCAAGGTGGGTTCCGTGAACACCAGATAGTTTAGTTGGTATGAAACTCGCAAAACAATGATAATTTAGGAGTTTTTTTATTTATTCACTCTAGTAAAATTTATACTTCATTCGTGCCAATTTATATGATATAATTTGCATCAATACAAAATTTAAGATAAAAACGTAAACATACATACGAGAGTTTTACAAATTTACCAAAAAGATAGCTGTTTTTTTTAGAGATAATCGTTAAAAACACGTTTGAACTATCACTTTTTCGCGAGTTTCACACTCCGACTATCAATTATTTCCTTTTTCTTACCTAAACTTTCATCATCCATGTATTTAAGGATACATATTCAACTTTCCGTTAATCCCTTTTGCTATCCGAAAGAGAGTGTTAATTCAAATAGAAAAAGAGAGTAACTGATAATTAAAATTTGATATTGACTTAAAAAACTCTAATTCAAATAATTGTTTATTCGACCATTAACTTTTCTTTTTAATCTACTTATAGATAATCTCTCTACACACTAGCAAAAAAATTTATTACCTATAAAAGTCACACAAGTCACTTTCTTAAAATGTGCCTAAATTTTCGACCTTCAAATTTCTAACGAACAATCACACATTCGAAGTTTTCTACAAAAGCCAGCTTCCAATTACTTAATTTATTTTCAATAACCATTCTTTCATCGTTAATCAAATATTTCAGATTTAAGCTTTACTCTACACGTGGTCGCTTCTATCATAAAGTTTTCACACTTTGGTTTAATAAATAAGGCAGCCAATGTCACCAACCACAAAGAGCTCCTCTCCCATCCTTTGTTCACTCCAACACTTTGGTAAGAAATATTTCGATCATGGCTACTTTAAGGGTACTGATGTTTCCATGGTTGGTTTTGTTGTATTTGTTTGAATAAAGAAGAAAAATGTCAAAAATTGTGGGTATTTGATTGGTGGAAGTCAAGAAAGAAAGCTAATTATTTTCACATATTTTGTCAAATATGGTGACATAAATGTGTTCATATGCAGCAACCATGCCTCTAAATTGCCTATAAATAGGCATCTCCAAACCCCTCCTCTAGTATACAAGGAATTAAATTTTTGGTGATATTTTAAATCAAAGGGGTAAATCTCATTTTATAAGTACAAAAACAATAATCCATTTTGTTGGGAAGCGAGAGGAGAACCAGGACAGTTGACTACCACTAAAAGTCAGACTAAGAGTACACATTGTATGATTGAAAACTGCCGCTGCATACTACCCGATGTGAGATAAATTGCTCCTCTAACTTTTTCTTCTTTTCAAAAAACAACATCAACACTAGACACAAATGTAATGTTAAAACTTGTGTGAATCTCTTTATAGTTTGAGTGAATTGTGTGAGTCTATTCTTCATTATATTTTTTACTTTTTTTTATACAGTGAATTGCTCATCTCCTCTTGTGGATGTAGGTCGGTTGACTGAATCATATTAAATATTTGTCTCTTTTGATATATTTCTCGTTTATCTTCTTACTCATGGTCTTTCTCGATTTATTTTGTTAGTTTCTGCATGACACTTAATTATTTCATTTTAACAGTCCTAAATTGCTATGTTGAACCAAAAGTATAAACTTGCGATCAGAAATTCATAAAAATACAAAATAAGGGTACTGATGTTCCCATTTTTGGCTTATGGACACATCTCTCCATATTTAAACATAGCCAAGAAACTCGCGGACAGAGGATTCTTGATTTACCTCTGTTCTACGTCCATTAATCTCAAATATGCCAACAAGAAAATCCCCCAAAAATATTCTGATTCGATTAATCTTATCGAACTTCACTTACCAGAATTGCCTGAACTTCCTCCTCATTACCATACGACCAATGATCTTCCATCCCATCTCCATCACATCCTTCAAAAAGCCTTGAAAATGTCTAAACCTAACTTCTCAAAAATCGTGCAAAATCTGAAACCTGATTTGGTGATTTATGACATATTTCAGCAATGGGCTAAACACGTCGCTTATGAACAGAACATTCCAGCAGTTAAGCTCCGGTGCAACTGTGTTTTCATATTTTTACAATTCACTGAATAAACCAGGGGATGTATACCCATTCCCTGCTATTTATCTCAGAAAAAGTGAACAAGTAAAAATGAATGGAACTGTTAAAGAGATGGAACCTGATGATGATGAGGGATCGTCTAGCTGATGGAAATATGCAAATCATATTGATGTGTACCTCTAGAACTATAGATGCCAAATACATAGATTATTGCACTGAATTCATCAATTTGAAGGTTGTTCCAGTTGGTCCACCGGTCCATGATCCGATCACTAATGAAGCGGATGACGTGGAGCTCATGGATTGGCTAGGAACAAAAGATGAGAATTCAACTGTATTTGTTTCCTTTGGAAGTGAGTATTTCTTGTCAAAAGAAGATATGGAAGAGATAGCTTTTGGGTTGCAGCTAAGTAATGTTAATTTCATATGGGTTGTAATATTCCCAAAAGGGGAAAAGCAAAATCTTGAAGATGTATTGCCAAAAGGTTTTTGGAGAAAGGGGGAGAGTTTTGGATAAATTTGCAACACAACCAAGAATAAAGTATAGATTTTGGGGTTCCTATAATAGCAATGCCTTTGCATCTTGAACAACCAATTAATGCTAGGTTGATAGTTGAATTGGGAGTTGCAGTGGAGATTGATAAAGATGATGATGGAAAAATTCACAGAGGGGAAATCGTGGAAACTCTTAAAGGTGTCATAACAGGGAAAACAGGGGGAAATTTGAGGGTCAAAGTGAGAGATATCAGCAAGAATTTGAAATCTATAAGAGGTGAAGAAATGGATGCAGCTGCTCAAGAGCTAATTCAACTTTGTAAGAATAGTAATAAGTGCAAATAATTTGGTGTGTTTTGATTCAATTAACAAAATAATATTGTATGTGATATGCTTCTGTTTGTCTTCAAAATATAGTGAGGTTGACCTAATGAGAAAAAATAGGATGCAACTTATAAGTTGATACTACAATTCGACATTCTCAAATGTGACTTTCTTTAGGTTTGAGTTATAGGTAAAAAAATACATCTCAACTATTAGTTGAGTCTTTTTTTGTCTGAATTATCATTATCTATATATTATAACACACCTGAAGCTGATTAGGTAAACTATCAATTGTTCATAACTATGTTTTTACATACATATATGGTGATAGTTCAGATAGATAGAAAAATGGAACAACCGATAATAATTTAGATAGGAAAAGAAAACATCTAATAGTTAAAGCGTGAAACTCGTGAAAAAAATGATAGTTTAAGTATGTATGTGACCATTATCTCTTTAGCTTTCAATATGAATTCTCAAGTCCATGTCATTTGTTTCTTGTAGTGGTTAATCATGTTCAAATCATCCTCTTGACTTGTTCACCTCCGGATTTTAGCCCATACAGAAAGGAGAAAACAAGATTTTTTCTAAAAATATCGGGTACAAATCGCACATTGTATCAACTAAGACACATAATTGGCAAACATTAATCATGTTTTAAGAAAGGAGAAACTACTTAATTATACAAATATTCTAATCATATTTATTAATTCTTCCTGTAATTTGAAATAATTACAGTTTATATCAATAATTCATAATTTAATATCAAATTTCAAATCAGATACACGTAAATGTATATTTTTTGCTATCAGATACACTAAAATAGCGGGAGAGGCGAGCAAGATTTG